>NW_020884926.1:197030-295063 GCF_003945725.1 Corapipo altera
CCACTGCACCCCACTGAGCCCCACTGCACCCCACTGAGCCCCACTGCCCCCCATCACAGCCACGCTGGGAGAGCAGAGCACCCGGCTGCTCCCCAGGAAGATCCCAGTTGCATCCCATGGGAAAGACTCTCTTTCCCCAACGCAGCCACAAAGCAAAACAGGAGTTAAAATCTCCCCTTGAAAATGGGAGCTGCAAAACATCAGCCTTGTTCCACCTCAAAAGAGCAAGAATGAATCGGAAAAGGGCAAAGTGCGTGAAAGGCTGAATTGTAATAAAAACGGTGTTTAAATGTGCCACCGAGAATTAATCGCTCCTTCCTTCGCAGCTTCCCCTTTGCAGGCTATTCCTGGGAATTTGTGGAAGGAAGCAGGAGCAGGGAATCAGTTTTATTTTGCATGTGAACTAGATCAGGTGTGTACCTGCCCTGGTTTAGAGGCACGCAGCTGGAGTGTGCAGCCCTGCACCCCCCGCCCGGAGGCTCTTGGAGGGGACAGGCTGTCCTGGGGGACAGTTTTGGATGTCCTTGGAGCTGGCAGCCCCAGTGACTCGCTGGGGGAGACAGAGACTTTCCCACCTGTGGAGGTGGGGTCCAGGTGAGAAGTGCCCCGGCGCCGGGAGAGTGGGGGGTGGCCACAATTCGAGCCCAGCACCGCGGGGCCCGGCTGCCCTCCAGGCTCAATAAATGCCTGGAATTGGAATGCTTATCCCCGTTGAGTCAAGGGCTGGCAGTAACGCTTCCCAGCGAGAGGCAAAGCGCTCCATCTGCTCCGTGTGTCGGGAAGGAGCCAGGGAAGGAGCCGGGGGCAGCTCGTCGGCTGCCTGGAGGAGCGGTGGGCACGGAGGTGCCCCGTGGTGCCACGCCGGGTCCCACCAGCCCCAGGCAGAACCCCAGAGTGGGCAGTGAGGAGGGCAAAACCAGAGAGCCCAGGGACCTGATGCTTTCCTTCCTCCCACCTCTTCCCCTGCCCGTTCCCTGGGTTATCCACGGCGCTCCCTGCAGCAGCGACACACGGTGTCGGTGGGGGATCAGCATCGGCGGGTGCTTCATCACCAAACCCCCCTCACTGCCAGCCCGGGGAACGTCACCTTTTCAGAACACAAAATCAATGCTGTCCTATATCCCAAAACCTTTAAACACCAGACAGGCAATTTGTCTTCGCTGACGGTGGCTGCACGTTGAAAGGAGCCCGGCCAGATTAAATAAACCAGCAATAGCAATTTGAGGTCATTTTCATCATATTAATGGGTTTCCTGCCTATAATAAAAAAAGGGAGCCAAGGAGACATGCTTGGATCAGGTCTGCAATGGCACAGCTTTTCTCTGAAGAAGCTGGTTTTGGTGATCATTGGCACAGAGCAGGAGTGATGGGAGAAGAGGCAGTGATGGGCCTGGGCACACACGGCATTGCTGAGTCCTGCCTGGGATAGCACATGCTGCACAGCGATGGGGTTTGGCCTCTGTGGGCTGTTCCTCTCCTCAGCCAAGGTGCCAATGGGAGGCACACTATTTGAAATTCAGCTTTCCCCCCTTCTTTTAATGAAGAAGTAGAGTCAGAGCTTTGTGAGTCTGTTTGAATGCTTCAGTGCCAAAACGCAGCTGAATATTTTCCAAGAGGTTTGGGTGAGGAGCTCTGTGATTATGCACACAGCACACCACCCTCCTCCTCCTCCAACTGGGGGGAAGGAGGGGAGGAGCTGAAAGTAAGAGTATGTCTTAGAAGAGGAAAGCAAATTTGAGATAACATGAAAAACATCATTTGACATATCTGAAAGCCTTTTGTAAGCACTTTCTGGGAATATTTTACGGCCTCAGCTTCATTAGCAGGAATACCTGCAGAAAGGCACCTCTCAGCGTGAGTGCTCAGTGTTCAGCACTTGCAAATGTTGTATTACAGATTCTGTTGTAAAACACACAACGTGTGCTGTGAGATAACTCCCAGCAAGAGCAGGAAGAGCCACGTGTGGCTTGTGGGAATCCCCAGCACAGCTGGTTTTGCCAAGCTGAGAAACCCTCCGAAAATCCCTGCTGGGGGCAGCCTCGGAAGGATTGGGTTTGTTTGCTGAAGGGATGTTCCTGCAGTCCTGCAGAAGGAGGTTTGCACACAGGGATGGGCAGCTCACAGGTTCTGGGGGAGGAGAAGCTGCTCTCCTGGGCACCACCAACCCTGTGCACGCAGCATGGATCACGATGCTTCCCACAGAATTCAGGGAAAACTGTGAGTCCATTTGATAACACCACTGGCTTTTCACTGGCGACTCATGAACATCAAGAGGAACAAAATTCACCAAATATGTACCTGCTTGCAGGGTTTGATGGAAGCCACGTGTGCAGGGGCTGGCTGGGGGCTCCTCTGTGCCCCCACTGAGCCTGGTGCTGTGCTGCAGCACATCAGGAGCCCAGTGCTGCCCCTGCCCTGCCAGGATCCGGGCCCCAGCCCTTCCCCAGCTCCCTGGACAATCTGTCCTCGAGGTTTCTCTGCTTCAGCACACTGCCAAGAGAGACAGTGACAGATACAGGAGAAGAGCTCCACATAACCTCGATTACCCAAGGATAATGAGGCCCAGCGCACCCTCACGCTATCAGTAATATTTGTATCTATTCAGCTTTTTCAGTGCTAAAGGTAACCATTTATATCCATTAAAAGCAGACAACTGGATGGCAAGCGGAGCTCAGCCCCGGCTGCCTCTTGATGGGCAGCATATATCACACCCTGTGTCCTCAGAGATCTCCTCCAGGGCTCCCCACAGTGCTGGGCTCTGCCAATGTCATGACACTCCAAAGAGCTGCTGTGACACATCAGCTTTGAGGCCATCCTGCTGTTTGCAGTGTCCCCATCCTGTCCAGCCTGTGCCCTCTGTGGTGCTTGGTGGAGCCACCACTGTTGATTGCCACACTTAATTCCCTTCAACCCTCAGGAGACAATGCCAACAACTCCCTTTTTGATGGCTGTATAACACCAGACCAGTTCAGATCCATGTTTCATATTAAGACCCCTCCAACACCTGCGCAGATTGGGCCTGGCTAGGAAAAAATATTGTATTTTCTCCCAGATTCTTTTAACTGGATGAAGAAGTAACTTTCCTTTAGCTTATAAAAATAGAGAATTACATGTATTGGTGTTAATTCCTTGTATTAGGTGAAGATGGTGTAAGAAATAACGAACAGAGCCCAAACCACACAGGATGCTGCTACCTACTGAATAATGAGGTAGTGTGGTGATAAATACAGACCATGAAGGCACAGGCACAGGTACACGTTATCACTTCTGTTTTTTCCTGGACTGTTTGGCCTCCTTTGGATGCGATATGCAACCCCACTCAGGTAAATATTTGGCCAGTGGATGAGGTTATCTTTCCCTCTGCAAGCCCCTTATCTGTGCAGGCGCAGCCCGAGCCACTGGCTCCTGAGCCCTGACTGCAATTCCAGCAGGCAGGAGAGCTGGCAGGCACAGCTGGGGAAGGCAGGGACAGCCACCCATCTGCCATGCTGCTCTCCACCCGGAGAAGGTAATTGCTTCAGCAGAAGAGATTAAGCATCATAATGAAATGACCATAAAAAGAGGCCTCGCTCTCCCTCTGTGGATCCCAAACATTACAGACTTGGCCTGCTGGGACACCCAGCCCAGCGGGGCAGTGCCAGCTCTGCCCACACCGCTGTGGCTCCAGGGCTGGGGCTGCCTGGGACCCGTGGAGGGTTTGGGTGGAACCACACCATAAACTTGCCCCAGAGCTGCAGTCCCTTTCTGCCTTCACCTAATTTCCAGTGTTTTGGCTGCCTTTTGCTTGGTTTTACTTCTGCTCTTGGAAGTGTGTGAGGGGCTCAGCACCCCTGTCCGTGCCTCTAAACCCTGTGCTGAGTCTCCCAAATATGGAAAGGGAGGAAACATCCTTTTCTAGAGAAGCCACACGTACCTGAGCCTCAGGTTTGCAATGCAGCAGGACATCACTTTACCAGAACAGGCAAAAGCACAGAAGGCTGACAAAGGCTGTTTTATCAGCTGGAGCCTTGCAGCGATGCGAGCTGGGACCCAGCTGGCTGTTGGAGCCAGCACTCTGCAAAACCTGCCTGCCTTCTTCTCCTTTCCCTCCACAGTCCACAAGTCCTGCCTAAAGCATCCTTCTATTGTTCCCAGCCTGGCTTTTCTTCCTTAACCTGTCACCCCTGCTGGGATGCTGCTGTACCCATTGCAACCACATCAGTCCCCACCTCACCAGCTCCCAGGAGATGAGTTTTGCTCACACCGAGGTGCCTCAAGGAGGGGCCAAGAACCCCTCGAGGAACACCTCACCCACTCGTCCCATTCATCATCTCCTTGGACACTACAGAAGACTCTGTCCACTTAAATCAGATTACTTCTGGGTGGTAACCTGCAAAGTTAATTTGGCTCTAATCTCTTTAAACGAACCAGAAATTGGAGTGCTAACGACTCTCCTGGAGGGCTCTCTGGGCTGGGCTGGCAAGGGCATGGATGAGAAAGTCTGTGGGCAGATAACCCCAACCTCCTGCCCAGCACAGCGGGATGACACCAGCATGGCACTGGGAAGAGCAAACCCCCTCCACGAGGGGCCACAGCGCTGGGCTGGGACCCTGAGCACCCCCAGAGCGACGGGTCCCTCCTGCCTGTGTCCATCCCTCACTGCCTGCTTCCAGAGAAAGAGCCTGAGAACAAACAGCTTTAATCATACAATCCCCACTTCCTATTGCTAATAATATTATCATCCTGATATTAAGCCAGTTAATTCTTTCTCTCAATTTATTTGCTTTTGTTTTTGTACTCCCATGTTGTAATTTTCAATTTAATTAGTTTCAGTGTTTCTGAGGGCAATAGGTCCTGGTTTATCTTTGCAGCTAATAGTCCTAATTGTTTACCCTTTCTTCAGCAATATCTCATTAACTTTATGGGCCATCATTTTCATGGCACCTACCAGATTAATTTCTTCACTCTTTGAACCATATTCCTAAAACCTTCATGGCTTTTTGCTTCCCTAATCCTGCCTGACCTTGCCCATCCTTGCACTGCTGGCTGCTCCTGTGGCTCAGCATGGCCACGTCCACCTCCCTGGGCAGGAGGTGGAGGACAGACCTCCTCTCTTTGTGTCCTCCCGCAGTTGCTCCTGCTCTTCTAGACAGGCTTGCATCATTGTCTCTGCCTTAAACAGCCTGGATTCACTTTTCTTGCTGAGGGAGGGCTCTAAATGTTCTCCTTGGCTCCAGCGACTGCAGAATTTCTTCCCTCCATCAGGGGAAGAAAACACTGTAGGGAAACAAAGGCATCCCATCACTGTTGAGGCAGCTGATGAGGCTTGATGCTGGGCTTTGGGAGGGGGAATGAACTGCTGGGCACCCCTCGTGCTGGTTAGAGAGCTCACAGAGAGCTTCCCTGTCCTGGGTCCTGCCTTCAGACCCCATTAATCATGGTCTTGATGAGTTTGTATTCACAGATGAGATGTTTTTGGCCACAGAGGCGAGTTGCAGATGATACCATTGACTGTACCACCCTGCTCGAATGATTTGTACCAGGAAACGGGTTTGAATTTTCAGCTTACATCATGCTCGGAGGGTGGGCTTGGAACGCAGGGGGACCTGTTTGGCCTTGGGAGTTTTCCCCTCTATGTTCCCTGTTTTACAGTCAGCTTCACCCTTAGCTCTGATCTCGCTGGTGTCAGAGGATGGCAGACCCCGAGCTCCCTGGCTGGTCCCCGGCTGCAGGGGCAGAGCAGTGTGGGCTTGCTTGGCTGCAGGATGCCAGGAATCTCCCTGGGTTACAGCTCCTGCCTCGGCACTGGAACGTGCTTTCCCATTAAGCAGACAGGGAGGGGTCTGCTGGTTGCCACTGTGAGGGCACCTGAATTATTGATTGGAACACGGGCTCCAGCCAAGACACCGAGGGCGGCTCCTTTCCAGCAAACCTCGCCTGCAAATTCGCTTTGTGGCAAATCCACTGGCCAAGTCCCTCCAGTGCTGCTGCTCTGCACAGTCCAGGCTTCACGGCTCCAAGGGAGAGCTCAGGGAGGGCACAAGTCACGGCAGGGAAAAGACAGCTGGAATTTTCTCCAGCGATCACGGGGGTTTGGATAAACGGCTTTGAGAAGCGGCCGAGGGAAGGAGAGCGTTCCTAAAGCTCCTCAGTCTGTTACCAGAGGATTTTGCTGTGGCTGAGGCTGGCGTGCAAAGTGCACGGGGGCGAGCAAACACACGTACGTGCAGCATATGGAGAGACACACCCCAGGAGCGGAGCTGCCATCTGGGCACACGCTGCTGCCAAACGCGCTTCCCTCGCGCCTTCCTTTGGCTATTTCTCATCTTCCATTGGCTGCTCCAAAGGTGCCGGGTCTCCTTCCTGCACATCCCAGGCATAGCATCACCTCCCACCCTGCTTTCCACGGGCCAGGCTGAGTCACTTTCTGGATGCTTCCATTTCTTAAATTTTGTTGTATTTGTCTGCCAGGTTTTGCAGGGTTTTGAAAAAGGCTTCCCGAGGGTTGGTGGGTGGGGAGGCAGATCTGATCTGAAGTGGGAGAGGTGATGGTGCTGGGGAGGCGTGTGGAGCAAGAGCCAGACGTGGCAGACTGAGCCAGATGTGGCAGCAGAGGCTTCTGGAAGGGAGCCCATGGCAACCGGTGGCATTTCTCTAACCCCATATTGACTTTGGCTTCCAGAATCAATTTTCTTTATTAGCTGATGAATCTCCTCAAAAGACTTTCTGTACTGAATCTAGATAAATTATTTAAGCAGTAAATTCTTTCCGCTCTAGCACTGCTCTGGCACAGGGATTTCATGGGGAAGAGCAGCAGAGAGGGGTGAAGAGCCAAGGTCACCATCAGCAGAACAGTGGAACAGGAACAGGTTTGCTAGTCAGTGACCGTACAGCTGAGAGCGACTGTAAAACAGGCCATTAATAAGGAACAGGTTTTTGACAAAATGCTGGGATTAGCAGTGAATATGAGGAGCAAGTCATGGGAGACTATAGCCTTAATTATTCATGTAAGCAAATAGCTGCGGATGAAGGGAGAGCGCGGTGCTGATGTGGGCAGGAGCAGGCAGGAGCAGGCAGAGTTGTCACCTGCCCCGGATGCCCCAGAGGGGGAAGAGATGCTCTGGCCCCTGTGGGGACACAGGGATGTGCAATGTCCATGTAGTGTCAGGGGCTGTGGGCACTGGGATCATCACCTGGAGAGACGGACAGCGAGGGCTGGCATGGGAAGGGCGCTCTGCTCTGCTACCCTGCCTCTCCCAAGGTCTGCTGCCAGTGTCTCGTTTGCTTTGTAAATTGGGCTTCACACATTGTCAGGGCTGGGCAGCCTCAAGGCCAGTGCTCACCAAGGAGCCACGAGCAAGAAATAATTCTGCCTCCAAGAATAATGCTGGCTCACGAGGTCAGAGAATTCCAACATATTTATAGCCAGTAAGAAAATGATTGTGTTAAACGGCAGCTGAAGTACAGGGAGACCCAGCCAGAGCTGCTGGCTGTGGCCATTTGTTATGTTACCGAGAGCACAATTACGCAGCTCAGGATTCGCATCCTGAAGACTTCACAGCAATCCCTCTCAACAGCCCCTCTGGGGATCAAAAGCTGAATGTATATGTTCTGCAGAATGAAACTGTGCATCCGAGGCTGACCTCGGGCTCACGAGGCATCGGCGGGTGCAAGACAGCGGCGGTGCTGAACAGAGGAGCAGCAGAGTCCAGCATGTGTGTGCATCCCCCAGTGTGCATCCCCCACTGTGCATCTCCCAGTGTGCATCCCCCCATTTTCCATCACTGAGCACAGGCACAGTGCTGGGGACGGGCAAAGGAACTCAGGAGTTCCTCACTGCCTGTCTCCTTATGGAAACCACATTGAGATGAGTTCGACCTGGTTCCAATAATCAGCTATAAATAGCAATCTCAATTAAGGCAACCAAACAAAGGCAATGATGGATACCTGCACGGAAGGGCCCGAGGGATGGGGGGCAGGGAGTCTGGGTTTTGCTTGTCCAAACACCACATTTTTATGTAAAGCTGCTGGCAGCAGGTCACGCACGGGATGAGGACAGAGGGGCCAGAGGGCCACACACGAAATGGATAGAGGGGACAAGGAGGGGACACACCAACAGCAAACGCACACGAAGCCAACGTGGCAAAACATCCCTCCTGGCAGGGCTGCTGTGGTGCAATGCCCAGCCCTGACCATCACCACTGGGTCACAGACCAACTCCAGCTCCTGTTCCAAAGCCCCTCGCTCACCACCAGCAGCAGCTGCTGTCCCAGCCCATGGATCCCCTGGGATCAGAGCTTTGCCATCTGCACAGTTGGCTTGGTAAGCAGCCCAGGCAAGGTGCTGAGCACATCTGGTACCAGTCCTTCAGCCCTGATCTGTAGGGAGCAGAGGCACAACCTCATCAGCCACAGTGATGGGCAACTGCAGAGGTGATTGGTTGGCTGAGTCCCTCTCGTCCCACCAGCGTGCCCTGGCAGCTCCCTAGGGAGCTCATCAGCACTCCCATTATCCCCGTAGCAGCCGGGGGCTTGGGAGCAACAGGAACCGAAGGGATAAATTTGAAATACACACAGCTCACAGTGTGTACATCAACCCCAATTTATTCAGAGCAAGCAGCTCAGACAGGCTCGCAGCAGCCTCGAGAGCGTGTTTATCAGCCGGGCTACTCGGGAGATCATTGCCATTGATTGCCGTGTCATTGTCACTCCTGGGCACAACGGGAGGCCGGAGGAGTGAGATGACATTGTCGGCAGGAGCTCTGTGTCCCCGGGCGGGCGGGTGTGCCCGGGTCAGGCGGAGCTGTGACGCTCCACGGAGCTGCCTCACGCGGGGAGAGAACCCCAAACAACTCTGAGCTCTGCAGAGCCAGGAATGACAGTGTGCCCGGCCAGAGCCATTTGTCATTTATTGCCATTTGTGTATGGATTGCTCTACGGCCACCTGCAAGGAGAACACAGGGGGGGTTTAAAAGCGAGAGAAGACAATCCCACCTGATGGCAATGGAAACAGAGCAAATGCTCTGCAGGAAGGAGGCAGGTGAAGCTGAGCTGAGGGCTGGAAAAATCTCTCCCCCTAAGGAATGTCCCTGGCAGGGACAGGGTATCACAACCCAAGCAGGACTGTCCAGGGCAGCAGGGCAGCGATTCCTCACTGGTGGAGTGGCAGGAGGAGAGACTCCTGGAAAATGAATGGAGCTGCAATTCCTCTTGGAGAAGCTCCCACCAAAATGACTCGGTTTGCAGTCACCACGGGCTCTGGCTTGTTTGCCTGTTTGCTCTTTGCTCATCACATTTCCAGCTGCTCTTGTGTGTATTTGCACTTTGCAGGCTTTAATTGGGATGGCTGAGCAAAGCCCGTCTTCAGCCGGTGATGCTGTGGTGATAAGTAACAGGAGGCACAAATTAGAACAAATAAATCTGAATCCAATTCAATTCCTTGTGCAATCAGGAAGATCAACACGTCAAAGTGCAGGCACTATAAATTAAAAGCCGCCAAGGAGGCAGTGGAAGGCGCTGCCTGGCTGCCATGGCTGGTGTTCAAAAGGCTTTTCTTCCTCGTGGAGCGAGCGAGAGCCTGTGAGATGAACAGTGGGATCTTGTCTCTGCTGCCAAGAAGGCTTTTTGCCACCAGAAGATTCCTTTCAGCAGATATGAAAAACCTCTGCTGTGGAGGTCTCAGGCTGCGGTGGAGGAGGGTTCCTGTCTGCAGCAGGAGGCCAAGGGCTGGCTGTGGGGGGTGAGCATGGGGATGGCTCTCCTCATGATTTCAGTCCATCCTGCTTGCAATAAACAGCGTGCACAGGTCAGCTCTGCTGGGGAGCTCTGGAGCAGGACCCAGGTGGTTGATGTTCCCCCAGGCATCACATCCCCAGGGCCTTCTGCACACAGCAGGAGTGGAGGAGAGAGGAATCCCACCCCTGATTCGGAAATTAAGGTTTCTCTGGTGGATTAGTGCACTTCAGAGAACAAAACTGTTCTAAAATAATGTGAAAAAATTTAAATCAGCATATTGCAAGGGACACACGGGCAGATAAGCACGCTGGAGGCTCGCAGTGCACTTGGTGCCATGGCATCTTTCACATTCCTTTGGTCATTACCTGTCTCTGATCCATGAAACTATCTGTGCCTGCATGGCCCAAAACAAGTTGCACAGAGGGAGGAGAGGTAGAACACACCTGTGTGAGGGATAAGCAGAGCTGTCCCCTGCAGCTCAGCTGCTGCCGAGAGCTGTGCCCACCTCGGTGCTGCGGGTGCTTCCCTGCCCAGCAGCACAGTTATTGCTTTCCTGCCCACCCTGTGCCGTTGGCTCCTTCACCTCTCAGCCACCATCTGAATTTTATTGGATTCTTGTGTTTAAAATTACAAGCAGGTCCTTGGAATTGGCATTGGCTCTTTAAAGATGTGCTGCATCTTCGCGTGTCACGCCAGCACGAGCCAAGCACATTAGAAGCTGCTGGATAATAGGCAATTACTGCTCTTAAACAGACGAGGCATTCACGGGCAGAATGGGCTGCATCTTAAATCATCCATAAATCCTCTAATAGTGCTTCTATTAATACCTGGTTTCTGGCACATTCCTAATTATTGTGTTCCTTATCAAAGCACCACTTTTCCTCAGCAAAGCAGCGCTGCTGGGGAGAGGAGGAGCTGGTGTGGAGCTCTGTGAGAGAAGACATGGCAGCTCAGGATGGGCTTCACAGGCACAAGTACTGGTATGGCTGTGCCAGGCTGGAGGGATGCCCCCAGACCAGGGGACTGCAGTGAGTGGGCAGGCAGGGTGAGGACAGCTCTGCCTCCACCCCGTGGGCATCATCCTCCCCAGGGAAGCTGTTCCACAGCATTGCTGGGGTCTTCCCTTTGCCAGGCTTTCCTACGTAGGGTGCCTTGGCTCTGGCTTTCCCATGGTGCTGTTGGACAAGCAGCAAGTTTTGGAAGGGGATGAGGCTTTAGAGTCAACAGAATCTCCCTGGGTGTTCTGGCTGGTGTTGGAGGAGCCGAGCGGGCACCTCGAATTTTGGCTTCTCTGCAGACACAGCCCCGCTCAGCACATGAGACTGGTTGTAAACACCATTCATCGTCCCCCTTGAACCATTACACACTCCTGAGGACGAGTGTGTGCAATTCACGTCTCATTAATTTTTTTTTGAAATATTATCCTTTTCTTCTTCCCTGCGTTTTCCCCCCCTATTAAGCCAAAATTGTGCTTCCTTCGGAGGATACGAGTCATTTGTTCCCATAACAACAACTCTCCATCCTGAGCGTGGCAACACTCCCCTCCCAGCAAACTGCATCTGCCTGAGTGTGGGCAGGACCCCTGGCACTGCTGCAGCTCCACAGCTGCTGGGGTTTGACATGGCCATTGGTGTTCCACTCTGGCTCTGAGCTTTGGAGGATTCCAGCTGCCTCTGGCATCGCTGGCACGAGCTGGATCCCCACGTGCAGAATGGCCTTGGCTGCTCTTGGGAGGAGCAGGTCGACAGGCTCCAGCCAGGTCCACCCTGATCACAGAGTCCCCACGGGAGGAAACTCTTCAGTTCTGGTAGCTTTGATTGTTTTTTATAATCACCCCAAAAGCTGACCCAATCCCAGAGGAAAAGCACTGCTCCAGGAACATCCTTCTCCAGGTGCTGCCTGCTACTGCCTGTTGGAAATTCCCTGTCCTGTCCCTAGATCTTTGCTGTGCTAGGATATAACCCTGCCATGTTCACATGAAAATTAAACATGAGAGATGAAGCTGCTAAACTGGATTCATTTCCATACATCAAAATTCCCCTTGGAAGCTCAGTCCATGGCAAAAAGTGGGATTTTTCAGAAATGTGAGTTGTGCACGGTGCTAATGCCCCACCTTTGTGAATTTCCCTGACACTATTTGGCTTTATTAGATCCATAAAAGAAATTAAAATACAGTTAAAATGGATCTCCTAAATGGGCTTGTAAAAGCTTTTGATGGAAGAACCACTTTATCCTTCTAACTTTTTTATGACATCTATTCCCACTTTTCCTTTCACTATGAACTTTTAATGACTTGGAATCTTTTTACAAACCGACTCATTTGTAATTCCCTGGAGACACCTTTATGTCACAGTGTAAATCCGGTGGCAAAGCCAGACCTCAGTGATGTGGCTGGGACAGACCCACTGGGTCTCTCCAGTGTGTCCAGGGACTGGCTCTTTGGGCTGCTCCTCCCTGGAGCGCACGGGATCGGCCACCAGATGCCCTCAAAAGTGCTAAATGTTGTTATTGTGATATCACCAAACTACACCGTGCTCTGCTACATGTGCTGCCACGTTTATATTAATGTGGGTACTGATACTGGTGATGATGATACAAATGCTGCCCATTGCTTCCCTCTGGCTGTGCCCAGGTAGAGCATCATGAAGGTGGCAGGTCCCTGGTGCCTGGGGACAGGCAGGGTCCAGGGCCCTGGTGTCACCCATCACCTCTCCCACCCAGGCAGGAAACACAGTCCAGCCACTCAATGCCACAGTGCTGAAATAAAGATGATTAAGGAGATATTCCAGCCTCTTCTTTTCTCCCTCTCCTCAGTAAATGTCATGCTTCAGGGGAGTACAGCCAAGAAAAGTTCAAAGTAATAATATCAGAAATCTGCTTCTCTTTTCCTTTTGACATTTTATTGTGATATGAAATAGCAGGGGATAAAAGCTCTAATGGGGATATTTGGTTCTTTCTTTCAGAGAGCATTTGAAGCACTGGCTGGTTATGACTCACATGGATTATGATATATGCAAATCTTTAAGGGCCTCATTCACAAAGCCAAGGCAGCCACGCTGCTCTTCCAGGGGATTTACTGAACAGGAGCCAAAGCCTGGATGACTGATGCCCAAGGTCCCCACTCTTCACCAGGCCTCTTCCTGCACGCTCTGCTGTCCCCAGCTCTTCATCCCAGCTGGACAGGCTATCCCAGGGATAGTGGGGCTGGGACTGTGCTCACCGGCACCGCAGAGCCCATGGAGAGCACGGGTGACTCTATGGGGAAAACCAGCCTTCTTCCACCTTGCCTTCCACGTGAGACAGCTGCATCCAGCACCCACTTCTTGCAATTAAGGCACGAACTGTTTCTCCATCAACCACTTTGATGATGTTTCTGTGTCAGCTTTAAACCAGATATTTCACACTCATAAACACTGGCAAGTAACCAGGCTGTAAAATACAACTTTAATAATATTTAGCTGGTGATGTGCAGGGAGTCTTGTTGATTGGTGTAGGGGAAACCGGGTTGATTTAAAAAATAAAATAACCCCCTTGTTTCACATTGAATCCTCTCCTAATTAGAAGCTGTTATTGCTCTCCAACAAATAATCTTCCGAACCAAGTCCATTCCACAGAGAGCGATCAAAGGGTGATTTAATTAAATTTTCATGTTTAATTTTCGTTTTTCATTCCGGACTTTTTTCATTTCTTTCTCTCACAACTGCTGCTGGAGGAGGGAGAGGGGCTGGTGGGGGCACAGCAGCAGCCAGGCCCTGCCCTGCTCTGGATGGGGCATCTGCCCACCGCCGAAATCCAGCCAGGACCCCGCAGCGTGAGCCACCAGAGTGTGGGTTCCTCTTCACGGTGTCTTGGTTTTAGTTGTCTGGTCCGCAGCCAGCTTAAATGTTATACTTAATTTAGAGCAATAACACTTAAATTATGAATTGTCTGCTGTAAGTATAAATTATACATTTTGGAGATGAATATTCAGGTCCTAATTCAAAGCAGCAGATGTGGCATGGAAATGTTTGCAGGCAGATACGACTCCAAGCCATGATTTGGTTTGATTTTCCCTGGGAAGCCGTACCCTGGCAGTGCTGGGAGCGCATTTGGGGGCTCCAGGACTATCCCTTGCACCCTCAGGCTTGTTTGCTCTGTGCCTTTGGGGGGTTGGGGTTTGGTTTGGGAGCTGGCACATCCAGATGCTGTGAGAGGCCTGCAGTTGTCCATGCACGGCAATGAACCAACACTACTGAGATGTGCTCACCCCACAGACCATCATTGGGCTGAGCCCCATCAGCACCAGGTAATGGAACACCTGAGGTGAACTTGGCCATGGATTTCCTGGAGGGACCTTTGCTATGCCAGGGCCAAAGGGCCTGCTCCTGGGGAGCAGCTCAGCTGTGAGCCAGCACTCCTTCTATCCGTGTTTCCCATCTCCAGTCTGTGTTAACAAGGAGACAGGAGATTGCAGATTAAGGGAAAACACACGGACTCTTCTCTGAGATGAAGCTCCCTGATCCAGCCTGTGCTGCTGCTCTGGCTGAGCCCGAGCCTCCCTGTGCTGCCGCTGATGTTCCTAAAGAATTCATCAAAGTGACAAGGCTACAAAAGCTGTGCATTACTGCTCCTCTATTCCCTTGCCACTCACCGGAAAATAATGCCCCTGCTGAGCTGCATATGATCCGTTTCAATTATTTTTTAATTTTCAACATGTTAGTCAAACTCCAACACCCAGAGAAAAAGGAAAAATTCATGCAAAGTACCCTCGAAAAAACTCCCGTTCTGGTAAAAAGCTCTCATGCCATGAATACACAACGGCTCCTGGAGCTACTGGTGAGTTAGTGTGCATTCACAAAAACCACATTTACATACAAATACAATTTGAGCTCCGCATCTAGAGATGGAGAGGGATCTCCTTTCTTCCCCCAGTCATGCACTGATTCTGCTCTCGCTGGTTTAGATGCTCACATTAAGACATCTGCTGACACACATCTGTTTCATAAGAGCATGGATAAGGAGCGTGGTTTGCTGCCTGCAGTGTTCCTCCCCCTTTTTTCTAATCATGCAAATAATCTTTCCTCGGGGATTAACAGCTGCATCCGTGGGCACCGGGATGTGGGTGGGATGGAGGTGTGGGTGGGATGGAGATGCAGGTGGAATGGGGATATGGGTGGGATGGGGATGCAAGTGGGATGGGGATACAGGCAGCAGCTGCTCCTGGCCCTCAAGGCACATCTGTGCCAGCCAGTTATGCAGGGCTGGACTGGTGCCGTGCAAACTTCGGGTGTTTGCATTCGGCTCCAGGGCTGGCAACAGCCCCGTGCTACCGGTGCCAGAGTTGGGTGGGAGAGTCCATGGCAGCTCCTCATCCCCAGGCTGAGCACAGTGGTGGCTTTCCACATGGTCACACTGGCAGTGCTCAACTGCTGGAATAGTGACATGGAGCAAAACAAATCCAGTACAGCCTCCTGTTTGCTCACAGTGCCTGCAGCTGCTCTGCCCAGACCCTACACAGCCCCCGTGTTGCAGAGCCCCCGACCCTCTGCTCGGCCACGGTCCCCAAATTCAGCAGCCTGTGAAGGCAGGTCCCAGCCTACTGGACCTTACCCTAAACAACACATCTCCACAGTCCACAGTGATCACTAAAATCTCCACAGTCCCACGGAAACAGAATTTTGCCTTCACGGGCCAAACGGGCAAACAAAGCGCACGAGGCTGTGGCTGGTGGCAGAGCCCAGCAGTGCCACTGGTCAGTGCTGAGCTGCGCAGGGAACCATCCTGGGGCTGGGATACTGCCCTTTCTCCATCACTCTGCACTGGGTTTTCCAGCTCACACTGTATCAGTGTTATTGCTGGTGCCAAGCTGCCCCCCAGCCATGGCTCACGGTGCCTCCCTGCACACGGAGAGACACCGGGCCCTCGCCATGCCCATCTCACACCATGACCTGCCTGCTCCTTCTCCCTTTCCTGGTTAGTCCCCACCGATTGTTTACAAGACAGAACACTGCCCTTGTGCTCCCCACAACCTCAGCTTCTACACAAATACTTCTCTGATGGAAAAACCTTTATTTTTAGCTTTGCTTTTTCACTGAAACGCAAAGAATTCCCCTCAGACCCCTCAGTAATGAATCGCAGAGAAAGTTTCTCTCCAGTTCATCTGAATGATGCTCAGCTGAGGGGGTGGAAAATTACTGAAAAACTTTAATAGTAAGTAATAAAAAAAAAAAATCTTAAATTCATGCTTTATGGCATTTCTAATCACATTGGGCATGATTCATTTCACATGCAAATCCGGCCCCGCGCTCTCTGTGCCGCTAAAGCATCTGACTTCAAACCATCACAGCACAAAACTGCTGGGGCAGATACAGATCTTTGCCAAAGAATAGCCAGAATTCTAATCTGATTTTAAAACTGGGGATTCCTTTTGCCAGGGGGAAGTGGTGGGCATGTCTAAGCCCATCCTCTGATGCGGCACCTTTCCCTCTCCAGCAGCGGGTCAGGAGGAGTCTCCCCTCAGTGGGGGTTTGTATCCCCACAGTCACAGCAGCCCCAGAGGTGGCAGCAGCTCCAGCCCTTCTGCACAGCACGGGCTCCCCGGGTGTTGTGCAGGTGTCTTTCATCTCAATATTGGGCAACTCAGCAGCTGCCTCCCTCCATTCATCTCTCAAGTACAAATAAATGGGTCACCGGTCCCATGGGATTGGTGGCAGTGGGGTTTTGTGCCAGTGACTGGGCTCACTGGGGCAGCACTGGCACCACACTTCCTGCCCATGCTGCCCCCCAGCCCAGCCTGTGGCCACCTCGACCCAGGGCTGGGATCTGGCTGTTGGTCCATCCCCAGGTCCTGGGTGCGAGTGGTCACTGCCTGGCTGGGGACAAAAGCCCAGAGCTCTCCAAAGCCCTGCTGTGCCCTGGGCTCTGCTACCCTGGAAGCACAGGCCTGCCTTCCTTCCCTCACCTGGGACACTGGGACACTGTTCACACATATGCAAACACTGAAACTTTCGCCAAAGAGGTTTTTCATGGAAAAAACCCCACTCCGAATCCCTCAAAGCCCCTCCGAGGGGGAAGCCAGGTGCAGCACAGCTTTTATCAGCTCATTTTTCTTCCTTAGGTTTTTAGTCCAAGCCAATTGCTCTTTGCTCCTTCCTGGCAGCGGGATAAATAAGGCACGAAGTGTTTAAGTGATCAATAGGGAGGTGATGAAGCCGCCGCCGCGCTGACAAAGGCGCGGTCAGAGGGGGCTGTGTCTGCGAGGGACACGGGCTCAGCCTCCCCTGCGGCTGCAGGCACAGCAAACGTTTGTTAAGGTGCTCTTAATTAGAGTAAGCTGAAGCAGAAAAGGGAAATGAAGCAGGGAAAGGACCTACATCTTTGGAAGAGGGCCCCAAACCACCCCACAGTGCTGACGTACAAACCCCAAACCCTTCAATTCCAGCAGCACCACAACTGGAATGATGAGCAGAAAAGCAGCTCCTTGCTGTGAAAGATGTGGACAAAGCCAATGACAAGCTTCCTTCAGCTGAAGGGAGTTGGGGACTTTTCCAAGTGTCAGTTTTTCCATCTTACTCCTTCTCTTACTGCATTTCCAACTTCTTTCTTCTGGAAAAATACCGTGAAAGGAAGAAAATTTGTTCAATGTTCATATTTGCATTGAAACCCCAAGAACAGGTGATGGGCCAGGCTGCACCCAGCTGGGAGCTCACCCGAGGGCAAAGGTGTTTCCATGTGTGAAAAGGAAAATGGCATTTTTTACATTGCTTTTGGCTCTGAATTGGACACAGTTTCCCATAAGGAGATAAAATATTTAAAAACAAGTATATGAAAGTCAGCCTTTATTAAAATGACTTCATCGTTTGGGACTGATGCCTTCAAGTACTCTTGTAATTCATCCTTATAGATATAAAATTATCATCTGAAGGAAGATTGTTAATAAAACTGACACTTCCCCATCAGTCAACTTAATTCACAATATCACATTTTCCAAATCCAATTATGCCTGTCTGATGACTGACGTTCTCTTCAGCGTTATTGTTCATGTGGAAAAGCGGATATAAAAGTCACATGCAAGGAATCTGTGGAACACCGGGACAGCTCTGGATAACTCAGTGTGGGCTCTGCAGGACCTGGCAGTGACAGGTGCTGACTCTGAGCAACCAGCACATATCTCTCAATCCATTTCTAATGTTGACTTGATTATTTTCCATGCACGATCAAATGCTCCACCAAGCCACTGCTTTCCCGCTACCTTCTTGTGATAATGTTTTTTTTTCTCTCACATTTGGATTTAAAATGAGGAACTTGCATTCCTGTAGGGGATTTGTTGTTCAAAGCAGCAGAGTTATCTCACAGAGTAACTCTGCTTGTTTGCTGGGAGACAGAAGGCACTTCTGTGAAATTGTCACTCCATCAACTAAGGGAGCACAGAGACCACAGCAACAGACTGCAGGCTGGGCATTCACCTGGGACGGTTCAATAACCACCCAAAAATTGGCTATAGATATCTTCCAGGCCACATTATGTCTGGAAAACTGCACCTGCTGCCAGGCTGTGTCTGATGGTTGTGCTCCTCAGTGGGATGGGATTCTGGGCAGGACCCTGGCAGAGCAGGGCATGGGCACAGTTTGGGCAGCGTGTGGTTCACTCCTGCACAACATCTGCTTCACACTCCTGCTGCAGATCAGGGGCAGCTCCACCTCCGGGTGCAGACACCAGGGTTGCTCCCTCTTCTTCCCCTCTCCCCATGAACGTGAGCCCAGCCATTGTGTCCACAGGGCTCCCTGCTGCCTGTGCCTCCCTGGGGACTCCAACACAAGCGCTCCCCTGAGCAGAGCACAGTGTTTGACTGGAGTCAGGCGGACGCGGCGCCACAGCAGCGATCGCATGGCAACCATTGCCAGGGAGACCGAGCTCTGCGCTGCGTGGCAGCTCCATGAGCAACTTCACTGAGGCCAGCATGGTCCCAAATCTCCCTGGTCTGTGCTTTGTGCATCCCAAATCTCCCTGGGTCTCTGTGCTTCGTGCTCCTTCCCCCCGGGTGAAAAATCCATGAAAATTAAGATAACAGACAAGCATCAGGCATTTGCAGATCCCCAGGACCGGCGGGAAAGGTGTAACCTGCCTCTCCCTGTCCTTCAGCTCGAGCATCAATAAATCCCATTGGCACAGACAGGTATCACCTGCCATGGGAGCAGGGAGCACCTTTGGAGCAACAGCTGCTCAGCTCAGGTTTTTCTCTCAGTGTCAATGAAGAGCAATTGGAAACCAAAAAGGAGCCTCATACACCAGGAGACAGCTCTTGGAACAGCCCTGGGACTGTGTTTTATCAGCTGCATCCCCTCATGTGTTCACTCCACCTGCAGCATCCTGGCAGGCCTGGGATGAGGAGTGGGAGTCACAGTGCTGCTGGCACTGCTCGGGGACTGCAGGCAGCCACAGACACCACGGAGCCACAGTCTGCCCTGAGCATTCCTCTGGTTAAGGCAAAGGATAAAATCCTAAGTTCTCACGTAAAGGACAGCATCAGAGAAAGCTGAGTTCCCAGGAATCACAGCACATACCTGCCCTGTACAAGAGAAACCAGAGATGGACCATTTCCTAACCCAGCCTCACAGCAGCTTGGGAGGGCAAACAGTGCCCAGCACAGGACTCAATTTGGAAAGGTTGTGGGGCCCAGAGCACAAGAGGCAGATGGATGGTTGGAAGAGCTGGGCTCATTTGTCTTGCTGCCCTGCTAAAAATATCCACATGTGCTTCTCTGCAGGGTGGAAACATTCCCTTCCCACTCGGGGTTTCTGTGCTTTCCCCACGAAATAACCCCCCCACAGCTGCCTTGGGCCGGGCACCATGTCCTGCACCCAGGGTCCTGGGGGCTCCCACCCTCTTCCTGAAGGAACCAGATGAAGTTGGCAATGCTGTGGTGTACACTGGTACCCAGCTCCGTGCCCGGCATCCTGCAGTTTCCATGGCAACTGGAGATGCCAGCAGCACTGCCAGGCTGGGGCCTGCCCCAAGGGAGATCTGTGGGCACAGGGGGGGCACACTGCCCTGGAGGCTGAGGGGGGCTTTAAAGACCTGACCAGTGGGTGTTTGCCAGGCACTTGCAAATGGGACAAAGAGACCCTGGGGTGTTTTCATGGCCATTGGCCATGAGTCCCCTTAGGATTAGGAGGAGCTGCCCTGAAGTCTGGCAAAGGAGCTGAGAACATCCTTTAAATACCACCTTCACTGAGATTTCAACTGTGTTGATCTGCAACCACATTATTCTCTGCTTTTCATCCCTCCTCAAGAAAATATCAGGATCAATTAATTTCAGCAGCACAAGCACTGAGATCCTTTCCATGTGCTTTTGCAGTGATGAGCCTTAGGGATCACTTACTCAGATTACTGAAAGAACTCACTCTAGGCAAAAAATTAGGACCCAGACACCCAGCTGATTAGGAATAGTAGAGCTTAAAAAAGAAGTCCCTTTTCATCCAAATGCTGCATTCAGGGTTTGAAGTGACAGTTTGTCTGCTGACAGGAGGGTTTGGTTCTGCTGGTGTCAGAGGGGAGCAGGCAGAGCAGCACACACTGTTTATACTTGTGTGATATTTAACTGACAGAATCAATCTTCGCTGCTCAGCACTTCCACGATATGTATCAGTTTCCTATTTGGTCCTTGGAGAAATCCCAAGCAGCATCAACGAGCTGCCTTAAAACATCATTAGGTTGAAATAAAAGGTAGAAGAACCCCAGTCCTTTGTGGATTTACAAAGCTATAAGCAATGAACACGTGATGCCCCATTTTCCAAAGCCCCTCTCACCAGCTCCGAGTCAGAAAGCAGCAACTGATAACTCATAGAGCAGGGATGTGACAAACAGGAGGGGAGCAGCCATCTATCACAGCAGTTCCCGGAGCCTCGCAATAAAACAAAGTGCCAAATGGAATTCTAAACCATCGCTGGTGCTTTCAGGCCACTGGGAAGCCACAGCATAAATAACAGGGATGAAGGGCTCCGAGCTGGGTCCATGCAAAAGGTTCTGTGCTGCTGCAGAGAGGAGCTGCTCCACTCTTCAGGGATCCTGCACAGCAAAGCTCCGTCTGTCGTTGGAAGGATGCTCGAGTTTGAGGAGGGACCATTTCAGCTTTTCAGAAGAGCCTGAGTGCCACTGAATCACCATCTTGTTTTTTCTCCTCTCCTTTGGCTTTTATTCATCTGTAACTGTTCCCTTTGCTATTAAGGCTAAAGCAGGAATCGATGAGGTCCATATGCTCCCAGCAACGTTGCAGGAGCCCAGGACTAATTCAGATCTTGAGCCTGTCTTCAGGCCATCTGTTCACAGCATCACACGAGACAATGTGTCATTATGGTCGGAAATTTGCATAACCACTGTGTGGAGGAATTGTGTCCAACCCCATTCATACCAGCCACAATGGATTTTCTCACACTGCAAGAAGGGGTTGGAAAAAAACAAGAAGCCAACGAGCATCACAGCCACAGTTCCCATGATGGGCCCAGCCAAAGAGTGCACTGAGGATCCAGGAGATCCCTTCAAGCTGCTGGGGCAGCAGCAATGCCACCATCCTCTGCCCATCCATGCTCCCATCATGCCTCCAGCTGTGATATGACACATAGCACCCAACCTGCGGGGCGGAGTGCCAGCGCCTCCAGCCTGCCTGCACACCACCTACTCCACGAGGTTAACGCATTAATCCTCCCAGCTATGACATCAAAGGCTTCAATCACCGTGCAAATAATAGATCCTGCTGCAGAAGGCTTGGAGGAGCCACCCGGTGCTGCAGCTCTGGGCCCTCTGCCTCCATAAGCGATGCCAGCGAGAGACAGTGGGGGCTGAAATCCCACATCAGACCGAGATCTCCTCGCTGGGCAGACACCTTGGCTGGGGAGCTCAGCCCCAGCCCAGCCCATTCCTAATTCCTTGTGCCAACCACCAACGCCGATATTTGGGTGACATGGGTGCAGTGGTGTGCCAGGACCTTCCCAGCTGCCAGAGCAGGCACGGGAAGGGAGCAGGCATGGGAAGGGAGCAGGCATGGGAAGGGAGCAGGCAGCTTCAGCCCCAGCCCCACTCATCCTCCTCTTGGCACGCAGGGAGCCAGCCTGGAAAGACTCACCCGCCGCCTTCATCAGCGCCAGGAGCACAATAGCCCTTTAACGATAATTACAGGCTTGCGGCAGCTCTGCTGGTGCGTGGGGCTGGGGCTCTCTGCTAGCGAGAGGTGCTGTTTAAGTACTCGAAAGAATGGCACTTAGCAGATGTCTTGGGGTAAATGGTAGGTTAAGCGACACTGAGAGCACTGGTGGAAGGAGCGCTAATTTACACTCACATGATTCAATTTGCATGGTTAATTCTATTTAAAGCAAACATCCAGCACCCGCTGGAGCTCCGGAAGGACCATGGCTCTCATTTTGTCTTCCCCTGCAACGCTTTGGAGAACAAAATGGTTGGATAATAGATCCAACCAACATGGATGTGCCAGGGAAGAAGTTTCCTGAACGTGTTTCCCCTGAAGAGCATCTTCCATCTCTGCTGATGCCACTGCAGAACATGCACAGCCACAACCTGATGAGATTAAAGAGAGTCCTTCAGCCATGGCAATCAATGAGATCCAAGCTATTGCCCCCACCAAATGTTTCCTGGGGATATGAAACTGCCCACCAGGATGGGCACAAAGCCAGGCAGTGGTGCAGGGGAGAGATGCCAGAGATCCCTGTGGGAGGAAGAAGGTTAGAGCAGGATTTTGCTCTTCTGTTTTAGCAATAATTTAATAACATGGGTGATGTTACGTGTGGAATTAGAGTATCTTTAATTTGTTCCTAATTAAGATTCTTGAAAATTTACCATAGTGCCATGGCTCTTTGCCACCTGGATGCCATTGCCCCTGTCTTGCCCCACTTGGGCTTTTTCCCAGGGTTCTTTTTCCCCCTCCAGCTTGACACCAGGAGGATGGAAGACACTGACTCTGTTTGGGTTTTGGCAATCAATATTGCCTCTTAACTGAACAATAACAGTTCTTCATCGCAACACTTTGAGTTCTGCAGGGAACATAAGGCCTGTAAACGCCCTGGATGAGCAGAAAAGCATAAATTACCTCGGAGATAATAAGCCAAACGCAAACAGTATTTACGGCTGGTTAGAGCGGCGGCGGGGGAGCACACGGCAGAAGGGGAAGGTGTTCGCACATTATTTCTTTTCAGCGTGAGAAACGCGAAAGCAAAACATCAGAAGAGATTTTCCCAGCACCGTCCTGCAGGATATCCATATCAGCACATGCCATGGTTTTCCCTTCCTTTCACGAGGCAGAGGAAGGCACCGCAGCACGCCGGCGCCCCAGCCCAGGCGTGACGGGGGAATCACAGGCGGCGAGCGCTCAAAAGCGACGATCAGAGGAAACATTTCACACACAAGCAACGGGGCTGAAAATCTGTCCAACCGAGAACAAATCCGCTAGATTCCAAGCTGGCACCTGGACTATTTGTGAGCAGCAGAAGGAACCAAATGCAACAACTGAATCGCTCGCTGCAGAGCGGCTCGAGCAGCTCCCCAGTATCACCAAGCCTCCTGCAAATTGCTAGGTAACTACACTGAGCAGAGCCAAAAATAATCCCTCCCGTGACTCGCTCTGACAGTGTTTGGAAGAGTGAAATAACAGTGTTTCAGCACAGAACAGTGTGATACTGGCTCTGCAGGGCAGCACCAAGGTGCCTCCATCCACGGCATGCGAGTGATGTGCTGATGGTGGCAGTGGCCAGGGCGCCCAGGTCACCCCAGGGGTCTGGGCTCCTTCAGGTTGGGAAGGGGGGGAAGGATGATACATGGTCTTTTCAGACAATGGCAAAACAAAGGCAAAAAAGGGGTTTTCCAGGTCCTCCTCAGGAGCACAGCCAAGTGGTGCTGGGGCCAACCCACAACTTCCAACCACCAGGGATTCTTGGGAAGTCCTTCTGAAACACTGCACGCACTGGGGCTATAAATAATGCCTGGCCAGCTATAAGGTGCTGCTTGAAAAATGCCTTGTTATTGCCACGGAAGTTTAGGAAATACCCTGATTAAATCAAAAAGGCGCCATAAATTGACAAAGTTAGAATTCTCTGGGATGAAAAAAGAAGCAATTTTGTCCCCTGTCAGCAGAATGGAAATGAACGGGCTGAATGAATTAGTGCACGATAAACTTTTTAAAAGCCAAGTTACAATTTAAAGCAGCAGCGAGAGCTGGGGAATGATTTAAGAGTTATAAAAACCACCAAGCACTGCTCTATTCCCTTCGATCCCAGCCTGCACAGCGCCCAGAGCAGCTGGGACACCTTCTGAGACAAGAAGTGTGTCAGGCAGTGCTGAGAGGGTGACATGCCAGTGCCTCTGGATGACTCTGGCATGGCACTGCCAGGATGATGGTTGCACTCAGGGGGTGTGTGGGAGTGGGGGGTCAGTCGCACAGGCCAAAAGCTGCTTTACTTCTGAGAGAGTTTTTGGCAGAGCTGTGCACTGACTGGGCATCAGAGACATTGGCATGGGAGAAGGCACCTGGAGGTAAGGAAAAGCACCTGCCTTCGCTCCCTGTGAGGGCACACAGGGCAGGGAGGGGACGCTCAGCTGGTGACAACCCTGCCTGGCCCCAGGGAGGGGACGAGCCCCTCCACAGCCCCAAGGTCTCTCTGTAATTGCTTTGTGCAGCTGCAGAGCGCTTTATCGGCACCGCGAGATTTCCCTGGTGCCTTGCTGCTCCGAATTTAATGGGATTAGCCACGGCCCCCCGACAAGTTCGGAATAATAATTGCCTTTGTTTTGTTTTCTGTAAGCCACAATGACTCTGCTGATCGGAGCGATTAAGTCTGCTCCTCCACAATAAACGGGTCGATGGCTGTGGCACCCAGGTCCCCCATCCTTTCCCTTTCCCGCAGACGTGGGAACGCTGCAAGCTGGTGGGAGCGCTTCCCAGAGCCCGTCCATGGGCTGCTCCAGCAGCGAGGCTCCAGAGGGACTAATCCAGCCCTGCGCAGGATGCTATTTTGGGAAGATGGCACAGTGCTGTGCAGTGCCTGTCTAACGCCTGCTCCTGGCACGGGGGTCGGGAAGATGCAGGGCTGAGGGTGCTCAGGAGGTTCCACTCCCACCCCAGTCACAGAGTGAGTGAAAACACACCCCACAGCTCACCTTCTGCATTTCCTCTAGAGAAAGGCACTGTGTCCTCTCGGGTGACACTGGCCAAAGAGCTTGGCACCTGATCTTTAGGGTCCCTTCCAACCCAAGCCATTCTGTGACTCCACAAAGAGCTGCCGACATACTCTGCTCCTTCTGGCTCAGCCTCAGGCTTGTGAGGACAAAAAAACCCTCCAAGTCCTGTACCCCTGTGGTTAACTGCCAAGGTCTGGGCATCACCCCTGCAAAGCCCCTCTGAAGTGCAGCCCCTGGGTTCCTGAGGAGCCCAGAGGCTGCTCCCCAGGCCTGGCGGGTGAGTGCTGGCTCCCAGCACGAGCAGTGCCATGAGTCAGTAATTGCAGAGCTCATTTTTAGACAGTGCTGCAAATGTGCCCATTAACATCCGCTCCCATCTCCTCGGAGTGATTTACCTGTTTCATTTTATTCAGTGAATTAAACACAAAAATAACGGTGGTCTACACCAATCCTGTTATCGACCTACTGGAAATGGGCAGCATCCATCACTCCTCTGCACGGGGGAGGTGCCTGCCCTCGGAGGAACATGGGCAGGGCAGCGGCTGCGGAGGAGCTGCTCGGCTCCAGGGGCGCCCATCTGCCTCCCGAGCAGCCAGACGTCAGCCCCGAGTGATTGTTTGAGGAATGAGACATTTTATTGTCCAATTCTTGACATCCCTCACAGCATGCCTGAGACATTAATGTTCTTCTAAATCACTGCTGAGTATAATATTTTGCCACTGATACCACACATAATCTTCACGTTTGATATTTCCCTGTTATCTAATGGCACTCTGCAAAATTACTGTGACATTAATGCTCAACACCCTTACTGAAGGGAAAAATCAAATTAAACATGAAGTATCATTGATTTTGTTGGGGGCTGCAAGGTGACAGGGAGTCAATTAACCTTCCCCAAAAAACCAAGAAGATAGAGATGTTTCTGTTGTTTTTTTATCCCTCTCCACAAACTTATTGTAGCTTTTTTTTTTTTCCCCTTCCTGGCTTTCCTGTGGTTGATTTGCTTCAGTAGAGATGCAATGCAAACAAAGCCCAATACAAACACAAAGTTTCCAGGCAATTTCCCAAACAGGTGAAGGCAGAACCGGTAAGAACAATCTACCAGCACCATCCATACAATCTAGGATGGAAAAGCACTAAGCACACACCATGGGTCTTCCACAGAGATCCCAATCTCTGCTCCTTGCCTCACTGGGTTTGTACCTTCAATAGAGGCCACCTCTGTACTTCATCCATTTAAACCAAGCCCATCCACCCCGTGCTTCCAGAGGTGCTTCCCCTCCAGCATGATTTGCAGAGCTGGAGACACACTAAGGCATTCCCAAGCCCTGCAAGTGGAAGCTGCTGCCACTGTTTGCCATCCCTCTCACAGAGCTTGAAAACCTCTCCTCCGTGCATCATTACTTTGTTGAGAGCACACTCAAGAAATTCATAGCAGAATGCAACGAGAAAGGATAACTTCATTATCTGGATTCACACCCCTTGACAGCCCAACTTTCCTCTTATTACAGACGCAAAACACTTTTTCCCCATGAATGGCCCGAGGCTCTACAAATTTGATTAAAGACGGAACAACTGCTGAATGATTCCTGCTTATCAAGAGCTGGGGCATCGTCTCATTACGCCAAGAGCCAGTGCTGAGCACGTGCTCCCCAGTGCTCCTGGCAGAGCCTGAGACCAGAGCTGTGCTCCAGCGCCTCGGCACAGCTGGAGCTCCAGAGAGGAAAAGCAGCGACCGGGGACGGTGCTCCCAACCACCATGAGAGCTGCAGAGCCTCGGCCAACCACTCAACCCGTCCCCACTGCATCCCTCACCACACCACTGCCTCCATCCTCCTACCTGTGTCCATCCTTCCCGGCCTCCTGAGACCGCAGCACATCCCGCTTCTTACTGGAGCTCCTGGAGAGGAGGTGGAGTCCTTGCCCGTGTCTCCCGTTATTTCTGCAACAGAAAGGGTCACCCCTCAGTCTGGTGATGTCAGCAGTAACATCTCAACCCGGGCAGCACGTGGTGGTTTCCCTCTCCCAGCTTCCCTCCCTTCCCCAGCACCCTCGACCAGGCTGATCCCTCATTACATGGAGAGCAGGTTTATCACTGCTGATTGCATTAACCTAATAACACCTGCACAAAGCAATCACAGAAGCAACTGGAAGGTTTTGTGTTTGTTTGGGTTTTTAAACAAAGACCCAGTCCATGAAGTATTGATTAAATTAGAGGGTTAGATTAAGCAGGGATTGAATCAAGTGCCAGGGCTTGCAAGAGAGTCTATATGCAGAATGCTGAAGGCCTGAGGGAATAGGAAGGGTTTGGGAGCCCAGTGCAGAGAGGTGCACACAGAGGTGCCCAAGATGTTCTTCAGAGGAGAGCAGGACCAGCAGGAGTGGCACAGCCCAGGCAGAGGACACATCCCTCACCCTGCTGCTGGTTTCCTCCCTATAGCTACATCCCTGTGCAGTTCAATCACCCTGCCCTCGCATTTACAAGCTCCATCCCCATAGGAAGAGGAACCCTGTAGGTTTTCCTGGAGTGCCATGGCTGGCAAGGATCCAGTGCATGTTTCTGCAGAGGATGCTCAACAGCTCTCTGTGGCACTTGACTTCCAGCTGGGCACGACTGGGACATGCAGCACCTGCAGCTCACGAACACTGTAATCACTGTGGTGTGGGAGCTCCTGTGCACCTTCCACAAGTGTCATTAGAAACTGTTAAAGTGCTTTCTCAGCCATGACCCTGAAAAATTGCTGCTTCTGTTTTTCTCTCTCCTTGAGAAAATTCTGATCCGGCATCAGAGATGGAAGTTGCATCATCTGGGTGAGCAGTGAACTGCTTGTCGTGGTTATTGGCTTCTCCTTTACTCAGGTGAGGTCAGCTCTGCTTTGATAAAATTGTCACCAAAAGACAAAAAAAAGAGCATCTTTTCAGCTGATACGAGTTGGCAGATCCCAATTGAAATCAATGGATTTATTTTAGGTTCCATTATCCAAGTATCTCACTGGAAACGGGAGTATCCAGCCTAAGAAATTCTCTATGAATTTATCATTTCTGATAAAGCCAAAAGGGAGGTTTTGAGCTCATTTAATAAAATTAATATTGACACCTCTGTGCCTTACAGAAGGCTACAAAGGCAGCAGCACAGGCTCTCCTGCACTTCCCACCCTGCCCAAGGCTCACACACAGCTCTCCTGCCATTGCACTCCTGGAAAGGGAGGATTTAGAAAATCCCTTGGGCTAACCAGCAGCTTTGCCATTAATCCCAAGAGACCCAGGAAAACATGTAATGTAACATTAGCACTTGTAATTCTGCAAAAACAAGTGCTGACCTGACCTTGGCTGGAAGGACAAGGCAGCTCCCACACACAGCAATGCCTGGGAAGGTGCAGCTCCAGACCTGCCTCCTCCTCCTCCTGCAGCCAGAGGTCCTGGTGCTCCGGCCACCCCTGGCATCCAGCCAGGCCCAGCAGGGAGACAGAGCCCCAGGTCCACACCTGGGCTCATCCCTCTGCATCCTCCTGGCACCTCTGCCCACCCATCCCGGGAAGCTCTCACTGACCAAACAGTGCCCACACCCGCCCAGGGGAATCAGGGCAGCCTGGAATGGGAAAGAACTGCTTCCTGAAGGAGAGGAGCAGCCACTCAGCTCAGGGCTGGTCAATTCTGGATGCTGCTGTTGGACAGTAAATGCATCTGACAGGCAGCAGGCGGTGCCAGCCAAGGCACTGGAGCACCTGGGATTCCCAATCCAGCCAATTAAAGTGAGCACTAGGCCAGAGGCTGACATGGCACTGCCTGGGGCCAGCACTGCCCCGCGGGCGATGAGGACCTGGAGCCATCCCTGGTGCAGAGCTGCTGAGCCCCTGGCACCGCTCACCCCACGGCACTGCCCCGAGCTGGGGATCCAGGGGGGTCCCGGGCAGGGGCAGCCCCTGCCCAGCCCTCCCTGCCCGGGCACAAAGGCACAGAGCTCCAACAGTGATCTGTGCCTTGCTCCTGCCCACCAGGCACAGCTGGATTTCTTCCAGAAAGACAGAAGAAAGGAGGGACGGGGCTTCTCCAAGGCTTCCTCACAGCCCCTCTCCCCGGTGCCCACGTGTGGGAGCACATGCCAAGTGCTGGTGGCACCATCCCTGCAGCACCACTGTGTGAAGCATCTCCTGAAGAACTGGGGATCACACAGAGCTCCAGTGCCACTGAGGCCCACATCTGTAATCAGGAAGTCACTGTCCTTGCCAGCACAGTAACCGAGAAGTCGCCTGGAGCGATGAATCTGCTCCCTGTGTTGGTGAGGATGGCAGGTGAAATATTCACAGACGAGGAGCCAAGAGCATCCTTCAGAAGTGGTCCTCTTGGGCCAGGCTGGAGACAGCTGGTGACATGGAAAAACCTGTGTTACATCCCTCTTTCTGTGGCTCATTAAAGGGCCTCTTCCAGCCTGGCACCGACACCAGTGCTGCATTCCCATTTTAACACAGATGCCAGTTTGTAGTCTTGCTGCCTGGCCTGGAACCACACTCCTCTCCACCGTGATTTGAAAGGAGAATGATGTTTTATACCAACTTCCCATTTTTGTTCTGAGGGTATTAAGAAATGAAACATTAATGGAATGTAGAAAATGAGCTGAGCGTTCAGCTACTATTTACCAAATTGTTCCTGTTCATCTCAGGGAGAAGAGGAAAAAATAGGAGCAAGGATAAAACTGTGCCTAGAAACATCCCATTTCTCCAATGCATGCATGGCTGACAGCCACTAAGCACAAATGAATAAATATTTTATGTGCTTTAATTTCCTCATCTACGAGCTGATGTTCTGAGCCTTTCTTTGCTTTATTTTGCTACTTCATAAATGTTAAAAACGTTTATCCTCTTATTCTTTCCAACAAAAGTAAGACTTTTGCCAGTCTCTGCTCCTGTTCCAGTTGCTTTCATCTCTTTATTAGCATAGCAAAATAGCACATCACCTGCAGGTTTCTCCCTCCAGTAATTTCTCCTTTCTATTTTTTCCCTCCTTCCTTCCTTCAGTTGCCTTATCATCACCTGCTCTCCCACCTCTATTATTCAGGAACCACGGTGTTTGCAGGTTTTTTTGTCCCAACTGCTCATTGCACCCTACAGTCTATTGAGATGCAGCTTGGATTTTTCTTGTGTTTATTTAATTTCCCCTTTTATTATCATCTCCTCTTCCTTACTCTGCCATCCAACATTGTTCTCCTCCCTGTGTGCCGTAGCTGGGGATGTCTCAAGGCTGCCACCCTCCTTCCCTCGATATTTTCCATCTTGCATTTGTCTTTCTTTAAAAAAAACAACTCAGTTTCTAGAAAATTCCCACTTCTATCTTCCTTAAGAAAAAGATTGCAGCAATCATGTGCCAGCTCCCAGAGCCCAAAGCTGCCACCCTCACCAGTGTCCGGTTGGGGTCTGGACCAAATCCTGCTCTCCCAGAAGGGAGCTGCCATCAGGAGCATCCCATCCATCTTTCTAGAAGGACTTTGAGCTGCCCCAGCAGCCTCACATGGCTGCCAGGAAGCTCTGTGATGATGCAGTGATGAGGCAAAAAACTCCCTGCAATTAAAAGCTTAATCCCTCTGAAATGGAGCAGCTGCAGGAAGAGGGGCAGGCAGGTGAGGATGGATGTCACTGCACAGGAAAGTGATAATGGAGAACAGAGAAAGGTGAGCACGACCGAGGATTAATCACAGGCAGAGTTCAATAGGGAGGTTCTAAGGTGAGGTAAGATAAGTACAAGTGTCTCCTGAAATGGATAATTGTCAGGAATTTGGAGAATTACCAGTGCAGGCTGTGTGCTGGAACGCCAGGGCTGCATTAGCCTTTCCTGGTGATTTGCTAAATTTATTCTTCTGTGATTCCTAACAAAATTCAAAGCTCATCAGCACCCGGTGGGTTATTTCCATTTATCTGCTTTAGAAGTGGTTTAAAAAAACCTCAGATACTTTTAATTAGCTTTAAATTTCTCAGCTCTTTCTCTCAACCTGTGATTACTGTTTAACCCAACTGTATCTATTGTCTTTCCTCCCTCCTCTGGGCAAAGAAATTCCCGTTTCCTTCAAACCAGCCACTGCAGTTGGGAGTTTAGTTCTGGGAAGAGCCTTTGCTTTGCCTGTCATGACCACACAGGGCTGGAGCTCAGGATGTGAGAATCCTCTGCTCCTCCCCAAAGCTGAGCCTCTTCCCACAGCAGCCAAGGAGGGCTCTTCAGGAGACCCTTCCCTGCTTTCAGCATTTTGGCAGCGCTCAGAGCTGCCTGCTGTGAGTTCAGCCAGCGCACAGCAATCTGCACACCAGAGCCAGGACTGCTCCTGCCCACTGAGCCCCACTGGGAACTCATCCCTGCCCCGATCCACACTGATGGCTCATTGGAAGTGAACCCACTCATTTTGACAGGATCTGAAATTTCATGTCCGTCTCAGGTCTTAACATCAATCGCCAGCCCTCAAATCAGTAGTTTTTGGCACAATGTAGAGGCACAAGGACTCACAAAGTGTCCCTCAGGCAAGTTCAGTAGCCCTTCTGTCCCCCCCACACGTATACAGACCCCTATCAGTGCCCACTGTGTGTGCCTGAGCTGGAAAACCATCCCAGTGCACTTGGGACTGAGATCAAAGCGGTCCAGTGCTGATTACCAAGATGAGCCCTGACACAGGGAACTATTTTTAATTCAGGAGTGGTGTGTGCCCGTGTGCCAACCTGCGAGCGCTGGCAGTTTGCAGGGAAGAGTCAAATCCGATTAGTACAGAAAATGTGCAGGGAGGGTAACATGGTGTGAACTGACACAACACGTGTTGGTTAAGGTGCTATCCTGGGCTTGACTGTTTTCTGGATGTTTTAAATCCCACACCAGTAAAGACAGAGACACATCTGAGGGTGATTACTGCCATAAGCCCTTCAGCTCCAAATAGATTTGCCAGAAGAGTCCCAGATAGGAAGCTTCCCTACAAATGAATGAGCCTTTTTGCAGATGGGGTTTTCATCCTCTCCCTCCTGTGGGAACAGGTAAAACCGTGCCAGCTCCACAGAGGATCGCAGAGGGAGAACTCCTGCACACCCACACCAGGAGCAGCAGCTCCCGTCCCTGGGGATCCACAGTGACACTGGTGCTGACACCCAGGGTGCCAGTCCAGGAGCTGGCCATGGCCACACAGGGGGCACAGGCAGAGGCCAGGACAAGGCATTTGCTATGGAAGAGGGTCATGGAAAAGGCGCAGAGCCAGCAGCAGCTGCCAGGAGACCCAGCACGAAGCCTCCTCAGGCTCCCTGGAAATCCGCCTACGGAGGCACCTCAGAGCCCCACAGCTCACAGAGCCAGGCCAATTAATGATCCCAATCAATAATCCTGACCCAGAAATTTCAGACAGGAGCTACAATCAGAGCAAGGTCTCCCCAGAGACAGCCTCGCAGGCAGGATCTCACAGCATGCAAGGGGTGAGACTCACTCTCAGCCAATTTTCCTGGGCCTTCCCTGGACTGTGGGCTGCAGGATCAGCAACTTAAAGAGCTCCCCCAGCTCCTCTGGGGTAAGTCTTATCGTTGACACGTTTGATAATCACCAGTAATTGCTCCTGCATTGCACTGGGCAGCTGGAGGTGGCACACACACTCTGAACCTCCGTGAACTGCAAAGCACACCCCAGTCTCCAGGACACACTTATAAATATTGATGGTAACTGGAGGAGACAAGCAACGCCAGCTCGGCACGGCAGGAGCAGCACCCCCTCCTCCAAAGGGCCCCGGGTGCTGCTGTCAAAGCAATAACAGCGACAACAGTGCAATTTGCTACCCGAGAACAAATGATACCTGCTAATGCGGAGGCATCTCACTTCCCCTCCAAGTAATTACCTTCCTGATGCTTGGAAAAGGCTGCGGATGACATGTTTATCCAGGAGGGCAAACACCCATTTCCTCCTCTGCGCACACAGCCTGATCCTCGGCTCCCCCAGAGTGCTGACAGAGCACAGCCACATCCACGACCCAGAGGTTGCCAAAGAAAGAGCCCCCCCTCACCCGGAGGTTTTTAAAGCCTGAGGGCTCATTACCAAATTGGGAAAACCTGCTGCCAATCAGGGGTGTCTCACAGCACCCCCGCATGCTGATGTGAACACAGGGGGAATTACTGAACCTGGGATGAGCCAGGTGGGGAGAACAGACCCGATGGCAAACAGCAGATGCACCTTGAGCTCCAGGCTTTAAGGGTGAATAAAACCTGTCTTTAAATGGGGGAAAAACAGCGACAAAAGATAAAAAAGAGAGGCCTGTAAAAAGCCAGAGCAGCTAAGGAAGCTGCTGCAGGGAAAGGGAAGGGAGCAGGCAGCTGAGGGCAGGGGACGAGCCGTACTGTGGTTTTGAGAGACCAACTCAGCAGCTGTGTAAGGGCATTTTTGTCCGCTGAATCTCTGCTCTGCTTTGAAAATTTAAAGTCTTTTCAACATGAGAGAAGCACTCCCTCCTTAGAGAAGGCTTTTATTGACCCGGCAGATCCGAAGCAGAACACGTTATAATGCCAGGAGTAGTTTCATCCCCCGGTCAGTCCCTCAGCAGGGCCGTGGCTCTGCCCATGTCCCACACAGCTGCTTCCACCCCTGGGCACCTGCTCTGCACCCCAGAGGTGTGGGGGACCAGGACTCCTCTGTGAGGAGCAGCCAGGAGAGAGGGGGTTAAGTGTCTCCCTCCCCGTGGCCATACTGGGGACAAATTTGTTCCTTCAGAAAGGTTGAGGACAGGGAGGGAGAGCTTCAAAAGTTTCTCCACGAGCCACTGAAGCTGAATTTTAATGGGGAAGAAAACAAAAATATGAAAGCGAACAGAACAAACAAGAATAAATTATTTATGAGGATGAAAGTGAAGAAAGGGAAGTTAACTGAAACAAAGGGAACCACGCATTTCCCACAGCTGAGGTAGCATGATCAAAGCTCTCACAAAACCAAAGCTGATCGCGGGCACCCACCGCGGCGAGAACACCGAGGCTTTGATAGTGCTCTGTGAGTGTCATGGCACAGCCTGAGCCTGGCACAACCTGAGCCTGGCACAGCCTGAGCCTGGCACTGGGGGCTCCCTGTCCCGGGGGTGGCAGGGCTTGGAGTGCTCCTCTCCCACACACATCCATCCAGGGGACACACATCACCCCTGGGGAATGGGCCTGGAGTGGAGGAAAGGACCTGAAAGGTCATCTTGTTCCAGGTCCCCACCATGGGCAGGGATGCCTTCCACAGACCAGGCTGCTCCAAGCCCCGTCCAGCCTGGTGCCAGAGAGGGCCAGAATGGTCGTGCCTCTCCGCTGCTTCGCTGCTCAAATAATCTCCCTCTATTGGGTAAATGAAAGACAAACTATGGTGCACCCAGGCAAACATCTTCTCCTTAAATATTTCAGAGCCATTAACCTCTCCCCATGCCTGTCGCCATCTACCAGGTAATTGAAATGGCTTTGCCTAGGCAGAATTTTGCGGAGATCAATTATTTACTTCCAGCAGAAGGGTCTGGCTTCAGGCTTGTTTATGATGCAGCTGTTGCTACCGCTGGTTCCTCAGCCTTGTTTATCCCTAAGCAGATAAAAGCTGGCTGATTGGAGATAAAGTTCTTGATTTTCCCAAAGAGCCTGATGGATCTTGTTGGCCACACTTGGAAATTGGGATGCAATGCCTTCATTACGCTGTTGTCTTCCCTCGATTGCCTCAAAAGCAAATAAGCAACAGGACAGCGAGGGGTGGAGACGGGAAAACCCACTCTGCTGTTGCATCCTGAGGAACAGCGGCCATGGACACATGGGGACATGCTCCTCTTCCCTGGGGAAGCCCAGTGTCCCGGGCTGGGAATCCCCCTGTCCTGGGTTGGCTCTGTTTTTGCTGGGAGGGTGAAGCACAAACAGATCTTTTCACTCTTTCCACAAATAATGTAATTACCAAGCAAGGACAACAGGAGGAGGGTGAGTGCACCGTGCATGACAGGAGGGAACAGCGCAGGGATGAGGGATGGGGCTGGCCTGGCACAGCCCGGGAGGGAGAGGAGGTGGCTGCTCCACTCACTGCGTTTGCTGGGCTGCAAACGAGCTGTATTTGACCATATAAATGGTCTTATTCAAAGCAGAGAATTAAGGTAATAACAGTTCTCCAGGAAGGAAAAGGAATTCAATTTCAAAGCCAAATTAAACAAAGCTTCCAATTAGAGCAGATAATGTTTGCAGTGAGCTGAATGGCCTTTCTTCCAGCTCAGCCTGAGTTTAATTTTTCTAATCGGCTCTATTTTGCACCTCGGTTACTTGAAGGTGGCCAATTTCTTAGGAATTGGCAGATATTGACTGAGGATGCTGGGCTCAGAATCGGCTTTCTTTTCTCTAGTGCTGAAGTCTTTGATCACTCACACACCGCTGGTACCCAGCTGGGATCTCAACACCGGTACCTGGCTGGGATCACAATGCTGGCACCTGGCTGGGATGCCAACACTGGCACCTGTCTGGAATTCCAACACCAGCACCTGGCTGTGATCCCAACATCAGTACGTCCCCAGTCCCTGTGGCATGGCCCTGATCCCTGTGGCACAGCATGGCAGCTCCTTGCACATCACAGTTTCCCACCGTGCCGTGGGTCCCACGATGGGCACGGCCTTGACTTGCCCTCAGCAGGGCTGTGCCACTCTGCCAGCAGCAGGCAGCTGCCCCCTCCCTGCCAGTCCACACGTACAAAGCCAGGATTTGTGTTATTACAAGTGACCTAAAGAGCTTATTGGGTTCATGTAGATGAAAATATTGATTTTGTGCTTTCAGGAAAAAGCCCAATTAAGAAGATCTAATGGAAAGGCGACCCTTTATCCCCACTTTGTCTTATCTATCAGGATCCAATATTCCCCTCTTTCAACGAAGGAGAAAATCTGATCATTTTTCCTCTATTTCCCTCTTGCTGCTTGCAGCAAGAAAGACTTGCTGAGCGTGAAGGAATTCACCCCAAGGACACCTGACCTGCTGATTGCTGTACTGGGGTCCCAGGGGAGCTGCTGCCTGGGAAATGCAGGCAGTGAGAAGGCGGGTTGGGAAAAAGCATCCCCGGTACCACAGGGCAACCCCAGTTACTCCCCAACTGTTCCCCCCCACATTGCACAAGCCAAAGTGTAACTGGAAAGAGTCATCAACCTCATCTGCTGATCCCTGACTCGTTCTCTCATTGATTTCTCTCCGGACTACACGACAGAGATGCCACTTCCCAGTAAAGAAGGGCTCTCCCGAGAGTTGATCCGCACTCCTGACGTGACACGAATTGAGCTCCCAGCGCTGGCTGTGCCAGGGGAAGCTGTCACAGGAGCAGAGGAGAGCAGACAACATGATTGCCTTAATGTGCATCTTTAAGCAGCTCCACTCGCTGGGGAGTCGGGCGGGGCTGGCAGCCCAGGGGACCAGGAGCTCTGGCTCTCCCACACCTGTCGGTGGGGACCTGTGACCAGCACAGCCTATCCCAAATCCAAGCATCTTGCAGAGCTCCTGTTCATGAGTTTCCAAATCTCTCTGTACCAAACCAGCCCTGGAGGGGCTGTCCCAGACTTGCTTGGCCCGAGGCTCTGCCCACCACAGCTGCCCCAGGGAGCAGCTTGGGGGCAGTTGTGGAATCCAAAGGTCTTCTCCCTGCTACTGCTGCCTTGGGAGAGACCTGATGGAGCAAATCCCCGGGATGAGGAGGAGGAGAGTGTAAGGCTGCAGTCCCACTGCCTGTTCTCAGCCCTCCGTCTGCAGCACCAGGAAGCTCCTGGTGCTTAAACCTTCCAGGGCAAATCTCTTCACTGGTTAATTAAGTTGGAGGATTTCACTTATTAAAACTTCCCATTTTGGCAGCTCATCTGAGATGAAATCCTCCGGCTTTGCACAAATAATTCGCGTCGGATCTGCTGCCTCACATTCCGAGCTCGCTTGTTAACGGTGAGCTGGGCGGGTGCCAGCAGCCGTCATCCCGGACTCTGGGAAACGGATGATTTCCTGAGAATAAGCTGGTTTAATTTCTACTGAATTGTTAAATCACATACACTCTGGGATTTTCAGGCCATCTTCGGCGGAGGCAAGGGAAGGTTCGTTTTTCAGATGGATCTGCCTCCAGTGGGAGCTTTGGCAGCAGGAGCTGTACGAGCAGGAGCTCTGTCCTGTCCCACTCCCTGCTCCCAAGGCCATCCCCCCATCCCACCAGCCAGGAGCCCTCCCAGCAGGATGGCCACTGTGTGTGTGGCATTGCCCTCTCCTGGGAGGAAACAGAACTCTGTCCAGGAATTATCCACAGGCAAAGAGCGACAGTAAGTGCCAGGAACAGCCCAGCTCCTGGTTTCATGGGCTCCCTCCCCTTCGCCTCTTGGTCAGAAGGCTGTGGCTGGTACATGGGTTGACTTCTGCCTGTGGATTCTGCCAACCACAGAGCAGTGATAACGTGGATCCCAACAGGAGCAGGACCTGAGCAGCCCCAGCTCCTTGTGCAGCCCATGGCACACAAGCCACACTCTGTGCTTGCCCACAGGCCAGAGACAGTCCTGAAGGGGTTTGGCTGGGATGCTGATGGGGAGCTGGGCTCCAGGCTTTGGCTGCTGGACCACCTGCCCACCTTCCACATCCCTCCTCTTTTTTCCCAGATCTTTGCAATTCCAGCATTGGCACTGGCTCTTCGGAGTGTGGGTTTGAAAGGGTGGAATGGCTGAGCAGCTGAACGGCACATCTCAGTAAAGCTCTCCCCGAGGCTTCCCAGCAGCAGAGCTCAGCAAGGCAGCATCAGCTCTGTGAGCCCCGTGCCAGGCATCTGGTTTCTCCACATCACCCGCCGGGACGGTGCGGGAGCTGTGCCGGGAGAGGCACCAACACCTGGAGCAGCAGCTGCTGATGCCTCCAGATGAGGCATCCCATGGGCAGGAGGATCTGCTCGGCTTTGTTTCCAAAGGATGGCACAGAGCCGCCCCGAGCTGCTGTGCGGGAGACAAAGCCGGGGCTGAGGAGCCTCTCCTGTCGCGGGGTGAGGGCGGATGTCGAGCGGCTCAGCCGCGGGTTTAGCTGAGCTCTCTCTCTCCCTCCCGGCTGGATTTCCCAGCGCTCGGCAGCCTCTGCCTTAAACCCACCGCTGTTCCCCCAAAGCCGCCCTCGCACGGCTCCTCTGCCAGGAAAAGTGATTTGCAATTAGTTCAAACGCTGGTTTATCTCCTTCCCGCACAAAGGGGGTTTGCACAGGGCTTTGAAATAAATATTGGAGAGAATAACCAGAGGCTGATAGAATGTAGCCGTCTACTCTGTATTTTACCTCTTCAGTGCAGGAGAAGAGTAAGAAATACGTTTATAGTCCCACTCCCAGCCATCACTAGGAGCTCCATTGGGCAAATGGAGCTGATGAGCAGCGGGGATAAATCACACTTTCCCACCGCAGTCAATAAAGCTCCAGCTCGGGCTGCTTAAAGCCTAATGGGGGATGGAGCCCGGCTTAAATCCAGTCTGGATCCAGTGGCTGGGAAAGCTGAAGCGATGTGAGTTGTATTGATTATCAGGCTTTGCACTGGAAACACTGGAAACCTCAAAATGACAAATGTGGGTTTGGAGGAGATTTGGAAAGGGGAGCTCTGAAAGCAATAAACACGCCTCATAAGAAAGGTTAAACGCGTTACTCGCGCCTGCGGGCGGCAAACCAGGTTAGAGCCCGCTCGGAGGGGAGGGCTGGCACAGCAGAGCACGGCTGGAACACGGAAATTCCTGCTAAAAGACGATGATGGATAGACCTGAAAGTGAAATGGAAGAAACTGTTGAAATACGGAGCCTGTTTCCCAAAGTGCCCAGAAGCAGCTCCGCTCCCAGGTGTGGCAGCTTTGGGAATGCAGCCGGCACAGCTCCGGCTGCTGCTGGTGGTGTGGGGTGGCACAGCCCCTGTCGGAGGGTGGGATGAGAAGAGGTGAGGTTAGATGATGAGATATGACATATGAGAAGCTCCTCACGTTCTGGAGCAGGGGCAAGAACAAAAAACCATGTCCTGGGACTGTCCTTGGGGTCGAGGTGTGACCTGCTGTGGCTGTGGCAGCACAGGCAGCCTGTTCCATCTGTCACCATCGCTGCCATGTGATGAAGCTGTCTGGATGTCCTGAGGTCTCTCCTGTGCTTCATCATCCTCTCCTCCTCTGAAATGCAAATGGCATTAACATATTTATCATTAACAAATCTTTTAAGTCCCAGAACTGGATGAAAGTGCTGACTCGTAACACCTCGTTTATAATTTCCATCCCTGAGGATGCTGCTGGATTATAAATACACTCCCTGTTCCCAACAGCACATGGCACTCTGGGAGCCTGGCCTGGGCTCTCAGGAACACGGTGAGGGCTGTGGGGAGTGGGGGGTGCTTGGAGCATCCCAAGGCTGCAGGTCAGCAAGGCCCAGCATTGCAGTGAAGAGGCTTCAGGCTGTGATGGATGAATGACACGTTGGGGTTTAATTAGGAGGCAGGTAGGAGTGAGAGCAGCACAGCACGGACACACCTGGTGTGCCTGGGTCATGGAGAGTCTGGGATTTACCCTCTTTGGGATTTGCAGAGCAGTAACAGACTCTTCCCAGGGCTCGAGGGCAGTCAGGCAGAGGCAGAGATGCTCCCGGGATCACTGGGGTGACTGGTGTGGCCACCAGGATGGGGCTGTTTCCACCACCCAAACTCGTGGGAGGAGAATTCCCTCCTGCCAGCAGCTTGTCCCAGTGGGAATGCTGCTGGAGAGCAGCAGCAGCACCACAGCATCGCTGCCTTCTCCTCCTGCAGGGATGCAGCCTGGTCACAGGGCTATGGGTGGGTTACAGCCATCAGGAAGGGTTATCAGGATGATCATCATTGCTCAGAAATATCAAGACAATGAGGAATAAACACTGGATCTATTTATAGAAATTCCAGGGAAATCTCGCTTCAGCCACAAACCCCCTTAATTTTGAGTCTGCACAGATGTTTCCTTTCAATTTGAAAAGTGATTAATAAATAAATGAGAGTAATGCTTGTTTTGGCTGAAATAGAACAATAAATAATGTCTGTAGCACTTCATCACCAAAACATCCCCAGCGCTGGGTGACAAATCCGACCTGGGATAACTGACAAGATGGAAACAAACACCAGGCTCAACTTGGGAATAAACTCAACAGCACAAGTGCAACTGTGGGTGTGCAGCAGTCCCGTGGGCCCCGTGGCACAGCATGGCACAGCATGGCACAGCATGGCACAGCCCCTGCACCCTGGCACCCCCGAGCATCCCTCTGCCTCTGACTCCCATGCCGTGAGAAGCTTCCCCCCTTGATCCCCCCTCTTCAAACTGCTGGCAAAGCCAACGTGTTTACTGTGTCGCTCGTGTTGACTTTTTTAATTCATGCATAATTCAGGCTATATCTATAATTCCAGGGTAAACACAGACATAACTTTTCTGTTGACTATTCCTTGACCCACTTACTGTACAAACACGCCTTGGAATGGAGCAGCACTGGAAAGGAGAGACCTTCAGAGACTTCAAGGGCTCCCAGGGAGCCATGAGAGCATGGCCATGCTGTGCCAGTGCTGTGCCGTGGTGGTGCCATCTCAGTGCTGTGGTTGTGCTGTGCAGCTGCCCACGATCCCACTTCAGCCCTGTCAAAACCAAGGCAGGACCCAGCACTGAGGAAATGACCAACCAGCTTGGCAACTTGCAAAACTGGTGGAAAATCCCTTCAGGTTTCCACTGAAATCAGAGCTTTTATATTAATTTATATTGTAATGAAAGTGTGCACGAGCACCCTATCGTAAACACAAACAGGGCAATCTTATAAAAATTTCATCTTTATCTATTTTGGGGAGAAATAGCCCTGTCTTCCTAATTGAAGCATCTGTCATTCTGACATTAAATAGTGCATCCATGGCTCTTTTATTATATTTTCTTGCATTTCTCATACACTGTTAAATTGAAATAACACTGTTGGCTTGGAGATAAAGGGAGATAATAGGTATTTTATAATGAACAGAAAGGAGGACTCATCTTCAGTCAGAGCCCAGAATTGCTTTAGATTTTTTTGGTGTTTTTATTTGGCTATCCTAAAGGGGGGATTCTGCCTCTCAGCTTTCCCAGCTCTCCAAGTGCAAGTGAGGAGCATTTATCCACATGGGAAGAGGTGCAAACGCCAGACAGCTGCTCATCAGCACCTGAGGTGACACGGTTTCCTCTGTGCTACTCCTTGTTTTGGCAACTGGGGGTTTAAAAGAGGGATTTTGTGCGTGAAATTAAGTTTAACAAGTACCACTCACGCCAAGGAAGAGCCGGGGCAAATCAATCTGGCCTCAGCTTTGCATGGGACAATTGGATCCAAAGGGGTTTGGGATCCAGCTGTGGGGGGATGCCAGGACAGGGTCCTTCTCTGGGGTGCAGGAGCCCGCTGGGCTGGAGAACAGGCCCCGCTCTCTGCACCCACACTCACCCCTGCCCGTGGGGCTGGGGCTGTCTGGGGACACCAGGACCATCTGGGGACACCAGGACTGTCTGGGGACACCAGGACCAGCCCTCCCCTCCCCGGCTGCAGCTTCGCTGCCACACAAACGAGCCCAGGAAATTGAGCCGTGCGGCGCTTTCCCCATGTGGGTTCTGTAATTAAATTCCATGCAAAATGAAGCAATTACCAAAAAAAGGCACCGTGTGACTGTAGATAATCATCAGCGTGGAGGCTCCCCAGGTAGCTGGCACAGAGGCTGCGGCCCCTCCTCGCCCGTGGGGACACTGCAGGGGCTGGACAGGGGTGACCCGGCCCCGTCACCCACTGCTGGGCTGGCTCTGGGTGCCCCCACTCCACCACACTTCCAGAGCTCCCCGTGGATCCCCGTGGCTCCAGCCGTGGTGGGCGAGGGGAACCGTGGGGAAAATGGGGGAAGGAGTAGCCACTGCTTGGAGTGAAATCACAGACACCTAATTGAGATTTCCCTGAAACCCACTGGAAATAATTAAAATTGACTTCTAATACTTTACTAACTAATTAAGAGTATTGGACTGGATAACTACATTGAAGTATAAGTGGCATTTAATTGGGATAAACTGAATCATAATTGGAAATAAATGCAGCCCAGGACAATAAACAGCATGGTAGGAGAGGTTATGGGCAGCTTGTTTCAGTGCAGGGGAGTGTGGTGTTGGCTCAGAGGCTGCCCAGCATGGATGTGGGCACTGGGACATCTCTCACAGAATCACAGAATCTCCTGAGTTGGAAGGGACACACCAGGACCATCGAAGTCCAGCTCCTGGCCCTACACAGGACACCCCAACCAGGTGCCTGAGAGCATTGTCCAAATGCTCCTTGAGCTCTGCCGGGTTTGGGGCCATGACCACTGCACTGGAGAGCCTTTTGCAGTGCCAAGACCACCCTCTAGAGAAAGAGCCTTCTCCTGATATCCAGCCCAAACCTCCCTGACACAGCTCCAGACAGTCCCTCGGGTCCTGTCACTGCTCACAGAGAGCAGAGATCGGTTCTGCCTCTCACTGCCCCTTGTGAGGAAGCTGCAGACCCTGGTGAGGTCTGACCTCAGTCCCCTTTTCTCCAGGCTGGACAGACCAAGTGTCCTCAGCCTCTCCTGAAATTGGATTCATTATAGGGACGCAGAGACGCCAAACCCTCTCCAGAAGCCCCACACTTGATTTCCAGAGCCCGATGTGCATGACCAGCCCCCAGCCCGTGCCCGCTGGGTTATTTATCTGAGCTTTAATAACACCCCCCTTTCTGTGGTATCAAACAGCCGCTGCTGCCTCCCTTCTCGCTCCCCTCAATGAGATGGGAACAAATGAAGTGGGTGCGGAGCTGCTGGCCCTTTGTTCTCCCTCATCTGCTCCACTCATTACTTTGAGGAGCCCTATTTTCCTCCTCTTTGCTGCTTTCTTCCTCGAACAATGGGCTCTGAATGTATTCAAGTAACTCTTTTATCATTCACTTCTGCGGAGATCTTTAAGTTCTCCACCTGAACAGTTGGTATTTCTATTTATGAAAACTTTCTTGCTGACTGCTGAAATCGGAATTTCACTCTTGCAACAACTGGTTAGCTCAATTATCTCCAGTTTCGTTCCCCCTCTTTAGCTTTAATAGCTACAATTTATAAACGCCAGCCTTTCCTCTTGTTTCCTCGTCTCCCACACAATGCCAGTGAACCCAGAAGCCTTCTGATCTCTCTCTGATGAGGATCCGAGGTGGCCAGGCCATTTTTATTACATTTTTTGGCCTCGTGAAAGAAAACACAAAACAAATTCAGAAAAAACTCAATACATTCCCTCCCTTCTCATCCTTTTTCAGAGCAGCAGACCTCACAAAGTGCTTTATGGGATGCAGGAAAGCCCCCACCAGCCTGGGAACCCCCAGGTTTCCCGGTAATTTAGAGGATGCTACACCACACTCCTTTTCACACGGCTGCTTGTTCTTCCAAGCCTGGCACAAAAATATTAAAAAGCTTTTTCTTCTCCCATTCACTTCAGCAGCTCCTCTGAAGATCGTTCTGCCTCTTGCTGGTTGCTGGCCCTGCTGCTGGAGAAGTTTCCCCTCCCTCGCAATTGCAGTGCCCAAGGGGGAACCCCCGTCCTGCCCGAGGCACGATTTGCTTTGGGACCATCAGCCTCTTACCCTGCCCGGGGCTCGCCCCCCACCCAGCTGGCAGTGCCCACTTTGTCATGTCGCTCGTGGGAGTCTGGGCTGACGTTCCCCAGCCAGACACACCCAACACTGAGCTGCTCCTCGGTGGGGAGCTGCTGCAGGGCACCGGCCAGGGCAGCACGGGCTGGGTGCCCGGGGTGGTGGTGACAGGGTTACTGGGTGCCCTGCATGCCCTGGGTGGCACTGATGGCACGATGGAGAGGAGATTTTAGGCCGATTATCCGGGATTAAGACCTCCCGTTTCAAATCGCTGACGTTTGACACTTCCAGTTCAGCTGTGAATGTGTAACATCGTTGAAGAAAGTGAAAATCAGGCCACATTAGTACCAAACGAACCTCAGCTGGAAATAATCTTCTGGTTAACTCCAGCCCATCTGTTATCCCTCTCCTTTGCTAAAGGAGCCCCTGTTCTTTAGGCTTCATTAGTATTTATTTAGTCTGTTTCAAACCTGAGTCTGTTGCAGGAGACTTGAGATACATCTACAAAGATTTTATCTCCCAGCTCGGGCGCTGCTGCACCCTCAGAGAGCAAGTGGAGTGGGTGGCAAAGGGATTTCCCTTGGAGCTGGTGGGTGCTGCTGGAACCCAAGTGCATGGGAGCTCCCCCTGCATCAAGGTCACACGCCCCACTGTCCCCAGCATCTTCTCAGTGCTGGTCTGCTTCCCACCATCCATTCCCTTCCGTTTTTAGACATCTCTTCCAAATAAAACCCCCCAGGGACAGCGTGGGGCTTGTGCTGGGACGCAGAGGGAGCAGCACCTGGCAGGGCAGTGAGACCCTGACCTGCAGCAGAGTGAGCCCCGTTTGCCCACAGCACCAGGCTCCTCTGGAAAGAGCATGTCAGTGCCCTGGAAAAGTCACGGACGGGAAAGGAGATGAATAAAAGAGCTTTTCCGTGAGTTTGATAAGTGTTAACACGCTGCAGGCTCGAGGTGAGCGGTGCAGACAGCGGTTATAACGAGCTGAGCAGCCTCTCAGGAGGCCACAGGAAATCAAGTTAAGCATCAATTTTTAACTCTTGCTCTGCATTATTTAATAAGTGGTTTGAAACCTGCCTGGCATCACGAGAGGCTGGAAATCGTTCCTGTGCTGGAAGGAGGAAAAAAAAATATTTTGTTTTGCAATTAGAGGCGCATCCCCTCGGCTGCACGGGCGGCATCGACCGGCGCGGGAGGAGCCCCCGGCAAAGCTTTTCTGCACGTTTAATGAGATCCAGCAAGGGGGGAAGACACAGAAACTAATCTGCATCAGGGCACTTCATGCCTGTGCCTTGGCCGGTGTACACACCTGGGCAGGTCTGGAATGGCCAAAAAACTGAGTGCCCTGTCCCCTCTGTGCTTCCCCATCGCGTGCCTCAGGTCTAATCACACACCCCTGTTAATATTCTTCTGCCGAGCTGTTACATCACCAAAAACTGCTCTCTGAATTCTCATGTTGGAGTGTTTTATCTGTATTTTCCCTGGTTGGTGGCTCTTCCCAAGGAGGACCACCTGGGCTCTTTGCTGGCAGCAGCTCACCAGTGCCAAAACTCCATGTGGAGAGCAGTGGTTTGCAAACTGCTGAGCTGACACCAAAATGTTGGGGATTTTTTTTGGCAAAGTGGCATCTTCCTGCTGGGTCAGACCAGAGGTGGTGAGAGGAATCCCCCACAGCACTGCTGTTGTCCCCAAAAAGCTGGGATTGCCATGTCTTCCTGTCACCAGGCAGGACAAAGGCTCCTCTCTGGCTTCTGCACATGAAGGGTTTGATTTCTGAGTATTTTCCAGCTGGAGTAAAGCTCACCTCTCATGGAGGCATCAAGCTGTTGATGCTTTTCTATCCCTGCTTTAAGGGAAGCTTTGTTAGGTCGCTCCAAGGATTTTCCAGTTAAAATAATTGGTGTTTTACACTGTGGACATCTATAAAAGCATAAGCACAAGCAGGAACGGCAGTGGCAGCGATGGATGTTCTGGGTTTGGCCCCTGGGCTGACCGGGCAGGTCTCAGCTCCTGTCAGGAGTGACTACAAACTGTTGGAGGGGGTTGACCAGCTTCTCCATGGATCCTCACCACCAAAGCCCCCCACCAGCTCCTGTGCTGATCCCGGGGTTCCTCTGCTTTCTGCTGGGAGCTGTGAGGGGTGCCAGCACCCGGCAGGGCAGTGCTGAGCTCCAGCAGGGATGGGTCCAGGCCCCCCGTGCCCCTCAGCATCGCTCACACCCTGCCCAGCCAGGGCCCTGCCAGCTCTGCTCCTTCCCTAATTAGTGGGATGATTCACACCAGCGAGATGAGTACCTGCTGCTTCCAGATTTCCATAATGATGGTGGCCCTGGAACAGAATAAATCGCTGCTTGGCTGGAAATATTTATAAAGTGATGAGTTTTAATCCCTGCATGACACTACTGGTCTCATCAACAGCAGGGTTGCTGGTGGGCAAAGCCAGGGAAGTCTCAAATGGAGAATAACCCCTTCCAGAACATCCATGTGGACATCCCAGCCAGATTCCATCCTCATCAGCACAAATTAAAGTGATCCTGGCAACAGGAGATGCTCTGACCTGAGGGGATGGGGAGGGGCACAGCAACTGCTCCTGGACTGGGACCTGGCCTCGGAGCTCTTCCATCCTCGGGAAGGAGCTGGATGATATACCCCTTACAGCAGCTTATGGAAGCACAGCTCCAGTTCAAATGTCACACCAGTATGTGGCATTCACACACTCCCTACCTGGGCAAGTGAACTCACACCAGGCTCTCTGGCAGAGGGGGAGGGAGGCTCTATATGCTATTCCATACTTCCTCCTCCATTTAGATGGATTAATTGACCTTTAAAAATGTGCCCAGAAAATAAACGACCTAATAAAATGAATTATCCTCTTCCACAGTGCTCGAAATCCACTGCAACTGGAGAGGAGACTAATGAAACATTGAAAGCATTGAAGAAACGACTAATGAAAGAAATAACCCTAATAAAGAATAATTGATTAGTCATTTGGAAGCACTGCAAAGCATGGGGTGAAGGGTTTGCCAGGCCACCAGCTCGGGGAGGTGGGGGCTGGCTGGGAGACCCAGTTTTCCCCCATTTCTGCCCCTGGCAAGAAGGTGGGAGCTGCTGCCAAGGCCCATGTGGGACCAGCATGTGCTGACTTCAAATTAGCCCTTTTTGCCCAAAGTTAAGGGTTAAGGAAAAGCTTGATGAGACTTCTGGAACTGCTGCCACTTCTTTAATTGTAGTTTACAAGAATTTGGTAAATTGGACATGGAAGAAGGAAGCTGGCACTGCTGCCATCACCTCCTCAGGTTGAAGTGACTTTGTGCTTCATTTTTGGCACCACAGAGCCCTTATCTCACTGAGTTGAACCCGTGCCTTAATTTTTACGAGCTCCTTGGCAAGGCTGGTGGAGCAGAACGATGGCAGTATATCCCGGTCCAGCGTGAGGGGACACTGTTCCCTGGGTGGGAAATAAAGGTGCAAGTGTCCGCGGTGAATTTACAGCTGGTGATAAGCAGGGTTTTATCAACAGTCCTCCAGCAAATTCTCTTTATTGTCAACCTCTTACTGCCCAGAGCTGTGTCCAGGATGGAGCAATTCCATGACAGTGTAATTATCTCCCACCGACTGGCCTGGGGTGCCTGACAATGCTCCTGCCTGCCAAACGATGCTCATCCCAACGCTTACCCCTCTGGAGCAGTAACAGGACCAGGGAGCCTCTCCTTTAATGCCATCTCTCCTTCTTGACACCTCAGCCGAGCTGGGGGAAGAGGAGCATCTCTGCTGTCCTGCCTCCCCCAGTGCCGGTGTGGCCGGAGAGGCCGGAGCTCCCTGCGGGTGACACCCGGCACCACGTTCTCCTGGCACAGGGCATTCCAGAGGTGCAGGAGGGGTGAGCTGGGGAGGAGGCTGCAGACTCTGGCTTGGGCTGTAACAAACCCACCGGGGCCAGCAGGGCAGGGTAGGGCGGGGGGAGTCCTGGCAGAGCCACCCCTGCACACTCCCGCGGGCAGAGCGTTCGGTGGTGCCGGCACACGCCGCTGAAACATCGAGGCACATTTACATGTTTATTAAACAGCCATTAGAAATTCTGCAAAGGAAGGTCCTGCCGAAGCTCTCATTAATAATCCCGTGGCGTGCCAGCCCCCAGGTCAGGACGCAGCCGTTTGCACAGGCAGCCGTGTTCCCCATCCCAGTAGGATGTTCTCCCGCGACGGTGCCATCCATAACTCCATATTAAAAGTGTCACACGCAGCGTGCTCTTGTTCCTCAAACCCCGCTCCTTCTGTTTGTTTATTTGTTCTTCCAGCACAAAACAATTCAACCTCCGCAGTTATTTTAAGCAAATCAGGTTTCGCTCAGCGTTTCATTTCCATTTTAAAATGTGTCCTTGCAGGAGCTGCGGGAGGTGCGGGCGCTTCCAGCGAATCCATCCATTCTGGTTGAACCGTTTTTTTAGCGGCATTATTGACATTGGCAGCGATAGATGGGCTTCACTACAGCAACCTGATGGATCTGGAGTGCACTGGGAGGAAAAAAATCAGGCTCTCGTGTAGTTACTGGTGTCCCAAAAGCAAGTGAACCCTGTGCTGGGGGTGGGAATGCAGCCGTGTCCATCCAGGGATGCTGCTACAGAGTGAGCCTCAACAGGGGGATGCTCCATGCTCACTCAGGATGCCCCATGAGAGGTGGTGAGCAGAAAAAAGGCTTTGCCCTCCACCTCCAAGTGTCTGCAAATCCCTATAAATCCACACTTTTCATCAGCTGGGGCTTCTTCCAGGAAGATCCACAGCCTGCCTGCCCAAGGCTTCTGGGCAGTGGGTACAGAAGGCGCTGGGAAGCAGCTCCAGCTGCTGGATCACTGTCCATAATTTCAGCCCTCACCCATTGATTTTCCTACTGCCTGCTCCCCACGTGATGTATCTGGTTAATAAAAGCTAAGTGGGAGCTGCTGCTCCTTCCACGGAGCCCTGGTGCTGATATCCCTCAGAATCCTTGTCCTCAGCTCCTGACATCTCCAAAGGACTCCCATGACCATCTCCTGTGTATCTGTGGGGCTGGCAAGAGGCATCGTGGGGCTAGCTCAGCCCTGCCAGCCCCTGCAGTCCAGTGTCATGGCACACTGGGGCACTGAGAGGGGCATGAGCAATTACTCAGTTCTTGTGGTTTTCTCCCTGACAAAGCCTGGCAGATGCAGCAGCCACACGGGGAAACCTGCAATTAGTGCTAACCTGACACGTCTCCTCCTTAAACAAGTGCTGGAGTCACAACAAAAGACACTTGGGAGCCCCAGCTGAAACACTTCCAGCACAGGGATGGGAGCAGGTTGGGAGAAGGTGAATAGTCCCCTGTGACAGGGGCTGCTCGCAAGGTGCAGCGATTGCCCGAAGCCATTATCAGCTCTGAAGGTCCTTGCACCCCACTTGGAATGAAATCCCATCCTTCCTGCTACTCAGTGCTTGTGCAGAACCACCCCAAGAGGGAACGGAGAGCTCCTCTGGCAGGGCAGGGTTTGGGGTGCAGCAGCTCTGGTTACTCAAGATGCTGAGCCATAAAACCAAACCCCCCTGGCTAATTCACCTCCCCGTCCCTGCTGGTGCAGCCCTGGATGTTCTGGGCCAGTGATTAATCACGTGTTGAGGCTCAAATCACAACCAGCACAAATTGAACCATAGTTCAAAACCAGCACCGAGGTCACAGCTCGAGGTATTGAAGAACTGTCTGTGAGGCACCATAAATACTAATGTGGGTTTGTTACAGCTTTATTAGCAGGGGGCCCTGCTGGCTGAGGTGCTGTGGCTTTGCTGCTGCCCCTGTGCCAGCTCTGGGGTCCCTGGGAACAGGAGCATCCCCTGGCCCTTCAGGGTGAGCACCAAGCCCTCACTGAGCAACCTTAAGTGGAGCCTCCTCATATTTCACACAGAAACTCGTCTTAAAATCTCAGCTTGACAAGGGCACTTGGCACTAATGAAATGAAAAATGTTTCTCTTAAGCAGAGAACTGTTAGGAAGCTTTAACTATTGTGCTGTTCTGTCAACTCTGAAGTGGACCAATTTTCCTCGAGGTTCTTATATATATTTGTTCTTAACCTTAAGAATATGATTGTGGGGATAATAATTCAATCCTGTGAGCAGAGAGAGAGCAAACAGAGAGCTGTCCTGCTGTTTGCCTTGGGAAGCAAGCTCCTGGAGCTGCGGCTGCCTTTGCCCTGGGCATCTCCTTAACCCAAAACTGGAGACCTGAAACAGCCTCTTTGGGGGCCCCCAGCTGCAGCCCCGTGGCTGATCCTTGGCATGCAGAATCTCAGGAGAAACAAGTGTGCTCTCCATCGTGGAGTGAGTAATGTGTGAGTTGTGAGCCCTATGCACAGCGACAGAGCCTCAGCATAAATGAAATGAGATCTCCTCCAGGTAGAGCGTAGGTAGGGAACTCCTATTCATCACTACGGAAACGACATTCCAATGCAAATTTCCCAGCTCTGTTGGCAATCCTTAATTGGCCAGTCTATCAAACCAGGTATCAGTGCTGTTCCATTCCAGGGATATGATACTTCCCTCCAGCTCTCAGAAGTGGGTTTATGTGTTTTTCAAATTGTTCTTCAGCTTTGAAAAACCTAATGTAGCCTGAACAGCCGAAATGAAGGGCTGCAAACTGAGTGCTGGCTCTGTGCAGGATCCAAATCCCCGAGCAGCAGCATCCCAACGGCTGGGGAGTAATAGCACAGAGCAATGGTTATAAATTACCCAGGAGTTCCTGCTTCTTTTTTCCCCCTTTTTTAGCAAAATGTGAATTTATGAACACGGACTTTGAATTATTATCCCAAAAAGGCACATTAGGTATTTTACAGCATATTTCATGTAGTTTCTCATCTAAAAAAGGCAGACAGGCAGAGGAGTGTAAGAACAAACTGTTCTTCACTAATAAAGTGTCGCCGAAGATAATCGGCAATTTCCTTCACTGTGGAGCCTGTACATGGGCTGGATATTTATAGTCCCTTGGCCCATGCTGGGCCCCACCACGCTCCCCCAGCTTGAGCCACCGCCAGCCCTTCAGCCCCACTGTCTGCACTTTGGGGGGAAATTTTCCTTCCTCCCAAGCTTCACCAGGGTGACAAAAATCTCTATTAAGTCCTTCAGCAGAGCCTAAAGCCTGTGGATCTGCCTGACATTATGATATAGCTTGGAACAGCTCAAAATCCACCCTCGCAAAGTCCACGGGAGTAAGAGGATTAGGAGCAATGGTAAATTAAATGCCAGTTTCTCCAGCAGACGAGCGGAGGAGGCTCTGCTGGTGCCCTCCCGGCCACGGGCACGGTGCCGAGAGATGCTGGTTGAGGAAAATGTCCTTCCTCAAAGAAGGAGCCGGCACTGATGCCCTGAACTGTCCCCTCCCTCTCACCCTTGGGTCTGTCCCTTGGCCTTGGCTGGGCTTCACCTCTCCCAGAGAAATGGCCCCAGCACTCGGCTTTGGCTGCCCAGCCCAAGCTGCTCCTCCGGTACACAGGGACAACGTTTGCCTAAAAACATGAGGCTGAGGCAGAAAATGTAAACTGGATCTATCCATCTGCTATGAAATACAATGAATTACTTGACCTGGAGAAGAGTTATAGTGGCTTTGGGAATTCGGGGGGAGAGGAGAAATGTTGGGCAGATTGGTCGAGGCAAATGGTAACGAGGATTTATGGGGTCTGCTGGTGGCAGGAGTTTATTCAGGCTCCTAGAAAGTGCTCCTGAGAGAGGGGTATGGATGTGTGGCAACAGGATGGCAGAGGCCATGGGTAGTGTTGCTCAGCTCAGTCTGGATGCAGGCACTGAACTGGCCACAACAAGAAATTATTGATGGCAGAAGACTCCATAGTGGCTTTTCCACTGGAAAGCAGATGATTTTGGGGTTCTTTGGAGCACATACACCACACAGGCACCAACCAAGCTGGCTGCAGCTGCCAGCACTGGCATTTCCTTTTGCTCCTCTGAATCATAGTCACTGGAATCCACCTCCCCATATGTGGCAGCTTCCCAAAACTGTGCAATTAAACAAGTGGCTGGTAATGAAGCAGGAGAAGGGGCTGCTCTGCTGTGGATGTGGGAAAGGAAACAAATGTTTTCATATAAAGGGAGTTTACACTGTGTATAAATCTGAATGCCAGAAGCTTAATACATTGTGGACAGAAGCTGTTCCATCATTCTGGGGCTATTAAATTTTTTAATCAAACGCTTTAGCTATTAAACTACCAGGGGTTGACAAGGGCTGGCTCCTCCTGGAGGTTAAACCCACCACGGTCCAAACAAATACAAAATTAATTCCAGGTTCCAAAGGAGTCAATATAAAGGTAATATTTCCCAGGGATTGGCTGGTCCCATCCACCTGATGGCAGGTGTGACCTGAGGTTTGGGGGGTCTGGTTGTCTGTCCAAAGTCACCCACGGAGCATGTGGCAAACCTCTGCAAGGACTGGGGCTCTCCTGCCCTGCCCTGCCCTGCCCTGCCCTCCCTCCTCTCAGCATCCCAGATACCATCTGGGCGCTCCAGAGCGGGATGCTGACCACGGTCGTGGCTGCCTCCACGTTGTGCCCCAAGTGTCACAGCCAGGAGGTGTCACATCAGGAGGACAAAGACCTTCCCCTGCACTGCCACAGCCTCAGGAGGAGCTGCTGCTGGTGGCAGCCGCTCCCACCCACAAGCAGCAGCCCTGCCCTGGGCAGCTGTGCTGCACAGCTGGATGCCCTGCTAGCCCTGACCAAAACACGCCTGTGAAAGTCCAGCAGAGCTCCAGGAGGGCAGTGCCACAGGGAAGCCCACGCCGAGCCCGTCCGTCACGGCAGCGGTGCCGGCAGCCGGGGGCTCGCTCGTCCATCACTGCTGAGGAGCTGTGAGCAAGAGCACTGACAGGCTGTGATGGAAAGAACCAACACAGATGAAGCAGTGGGAGGAAAATATCTGCAGCCTGGCAGTTTAAAGCTGGTTTTAACGATACAGAGAAAATTCGGGGTGGGTGAGAAATGTAGAAGTTCACCTTGATTAAGTCGCCTGAAACACAGTGGTTTGCTGCGCTCCTGCTCTGGCAGAGGGGCTGGTCATTACTCCTCCTGACACTGCCCACCTTTCCTGAGCTGAGAAGATGCTGGGAACAGCTCTCCCACCCTGAGATCTGCCTGTCTGGCCTCTCCGCAGCACGGCCAAGGCAGAAGCGTGCCCGTCATCTCAGCGTCTCCTCTCCCAAAATAATCCATAACTGATGGTGCAGACAAAGTTTCAGGGAAGGTGGCAGCAGGTAATTATGAATTCCTTGCCTGGGCCTCGGCTTCTTCCCTCACATACCGATACCCTTGCAGGTTTTCCCTCAGGCAGAACTGGAGCTGTGGATTTGCTCTTTATCCCTCTAAATGCATAATCCACCCGAACCCCACTGGTCCCTCGCAGCTCATCCTGACAAGGCAGCGCTGCATGCGCCTAATAACTCCTTCTTTTAAAAAACATTTGATTTTATCCCTTCTAATTGTTTTCCCCTGCAACCTGGGGGGTAGGGGGGGTAGGGAGGCGTGGGGGAACATGTAAAGCTGCCAGCTTCCAATCCTAAGAAGCTGGATCTTGGAGCTCTGAGTTCAGGAGGGAGGTTGTGCAGGTGTCGGATGGATGGACAGACAGATGGATGGAAAAACAGACGCAGGCAGAGCTGAGCTGTGGGTTACACTGGCCTTGCCACACACCAGCTCCCATCTTCTGATGTTCACCTGGGCTTCAAGCCTGGCTGGGCAACCTGGCAGCCCCCAGGTACTGCTGGTGGCAGAGGTGGCAGAGCCCTGGTGCCACTGCAGGAGGTCACTGGTGGTGGCCAAAGTGAACTGCTCCCTGCAGCTTCAGGTAAAGCAGGAGCCTCAGGGCTAGTGTTCACTGCTCCCATCAAATCTTGGACATTTCTTTCCTCGCTGACCCCAAAACTTAAGTCACTCTGTGTCTTTTTCACACACAGAAAAAAACCCCAAAACCTTGTCCTGGATTTCCAAGCACTGAAATAAGCCTGGAAAAGATTAAACCTCATTTCGAGGTCTCCTGGGTGGAGGAGTTGCTCTCTCTGCCCTGAACCTTTCTGCAGGCACTCAGCTGTTCAGTTGTAAGCCTTGATCCTGCGAGCCCTGACGCTTCCCTTGGTAACATCCCAATCCCATCCCCCAGCCCTGCCCCTCTGGTGCTGTGGGTGCTGACGTGTTCACCACTTTCATTACATTCTGTACAATTAGGCTCAAAAAATATATAATGTTACCAAATCAGAATAATAGCCAAGAAAAGACAGAGGCACTTGGGTGGGAAATGGAAACGTGAGCACAGACAGGCCCTCCAGGAAATCCAGCTGGGTTTCAATCACTGTAATGACACCTTGTCCAGCCACGCAGGGACAGCACGAGCTGGAGAGAGGAGCAGTTGGCACACAGAGACTGGCTTTAAAAACAGCCCTTTGTTATGGGCAGGAGGAGGGCTGACCTGGGGAACACAGCCACTGGAGCTGAGGCTCTTGGGCTGCAAGGAGCTTTCCCTGCCATCCTCCAGCATGCACAGACCTTGCCAGTGCTCAGCACCCCCTGAAAGAGAGGCCATTCAAGCATCAATGTTTTATCATTCATGGAGCATCCTGGGGAGCATGGACCACCTCCAGAACCAGGCAAATTCCTGTGGGATGTGTCTCAGGAGCCCCGACGTGGATGTGAGCAGGGTCAGTGGCTGTGTGCTCATCCCTAGAGCAGGAACAGCCCTCGGGATCACGCTTCTCTTTGGTCTGAGCAGCTGCAGCAGCTGAAAGGGTGGAGATCTGCTCTGCCATGCCATGGGGCGAGGACCCACGTGCTGCCTCCCACCTGGAATTCATGGCTCAGGAAAACAGGGCACTGTGTAATTAGTGTGTACAAGGAGGGCACTGTGGTATCTGTTTATCGGAGATCTCCGGCTCAGCGGAAGGGATACGCGTGGCTTTAGGGACAGGGGAATATTTTTCTTTTAAATAACAGCACCTACATCTTTAATTTAGGTAGCACAATAACCATAAACCCTAGAAGGCAATTCTTCATTTTAATAATTCATCTCAAGTTTTACTGTGATTGATCAAAGATATAAAATTTAATAAGAGAATTTATCAAGGTTATCTGATGCCAAAATTAAAGAGAGCCAGGCTGTGTTCCATGGCTGGGGGATGCTGTGTGTTTTTGTGTGTCCACGTTGTATATCCAGGCACCAAACACATGTGGGAGAGGGAATACTGAGACCACTTTGCTGCAGCTTCCTCGGAGAATCCTTCAGGAATGCTCTCTGGTTCCAGCTTCACACCCAGGTCCCAGTGGTGGGAGCTGAGCCGTGTCCCCTCTGGCTGCAGGATCCAGCCCTGATGTTACTTTTGTGGCAAGGCCACAGACCCCCATGGTGTGGAAGGTGCCTGCAGATCCATCGAGGCACTTATCCCAGGAAAGGAGAGGGAGGAAGGGCAGGCAATGGGAGAGGATGCTCACAGGGGGAAGGGCATGGGGAGGAGAGCAGGGAGGGAAAGCGGGATCCCTAATTGATGTCCCCAAGCACTGCCATTGACTGCAGGAGTTTGCATCCATCACCCAGCCCTAGTGGTGATTAACATCATTTTGACTTCAATGCTGTAGGTGTAACTCGATTACGGAAGGGAAAACCCGCGGCTCTAATGCAGTTATCAATCTGAATTACATTGGGCATTTTTAATCATGTAGCTCACTCCAGGAGCCTTTCTGCGCTGGCTTTGGCATTGCCGTGTGTCCCATACTTCTAAAAACAACCCAGAAGGAAGAAACAAGCAATGCTGGGTTCAGCACACATGGCAGAGCCCGTGTTTGCCTGCACACAGCTCTGCTCCTTCCACTGCCCCAGGCAGGAGGGGCCAGGCAGGGTGATGCCAGTGCTGCCCCGTGCTGGGCAGAGCTGCTCCCTCCCTGCTCCTGCCCATACATCCAACCCCGACCAGGAATTATTCTGGTCATGAAGAGGCCAAATTGCATTTTATAGTTCTTTTTAATGCTTCATCCTCTCCTCGAGCTGAAGGATAAGCTCCCTTTATGAACGAGGTTGAAGATCCATCAAGAATTGTTCAGACAGGTCAAGCGGGAACTGATGTATTCAAATAATAACTGTAAAAAATGTCCATTATCTATAAATTGAAGCCTGGATGGCCACAACTTCTCTCACTTCTCTTCTCAGGAACAATTTTACTTTGGAAAGTTACGTCTCACCCAAGCTTCCAACCCAGGAGGTAAAAAACCCTTAATTTGCATTACTACAATATTGAATTGCCATTATGCTGCTGAATAAATAAAGAATGTGGTTTCTGGAAATTCCCATGGATCAACAATCACCATAAAACGCCTCATTATTGTCGATGTGGTTTATGACGGGGGCTATTAACAGGGAATGGAATTAATAATGAGCTGGAGCGCAGACAACAAGCTGTGAGGGGAACTCCAAGGAGAAGGGTGGGTTACAGGGGCAGGGAGCCTGGCACAGGCAGGCAGGGGTGGGTGAGTGACTGCCTGGGGACTCCTCTCCTTCAGCACCCTACACACTGCAGTCATTAAACCCCCCCAGACAGCACCATCCATGTCTGCCAAGTGTGAGGTGACAGAAGGCTCTGGGCAGAGCTGCTTTTCCAGATGCAGGAAGGAGGAATTTGGGGGCAGCCCCTGGGCACCCCTCCATGGGCAGCATTGCTGGCTCACCCAGACAAAGCTGGAGTGTGGCCCAAGGCTTCCCAGATGCAGGATGTTTTTCAGGGAAGCAGCTCCACTGGCCAGAGAGGTGGAATCATTCATTTCAGAGACTAAAGTACATTCTGCTAATCAGGATTACAAAGGGAAGGGAAAAAAGCGCCAGCAACAACTCTGTCCTCTGAGTGCTGAATTTGCCCTTGGACACAAAGAACAAATTGATAATTATTGTTCTAATTCTTTTCCCTGAAGGTCTGACTAGCGAATTAAATCTCTGAGCTTTCTAGAGACTGAATACCCTGGTTTGTAATTTGCTTCTTCCCAAAGCATGTTGTCCCATTGCTTCCTGCCTGCTCCAACCTCAGCTCCTACCTGAGGGGTCACAGGGAGCCCCTTTGTAACTTGTTCTGTGTTATAACAGGTAAATAAAGCTGTCAGCTGGTGATCTGAGCGTATGGAGATGAGGGGTGAATATAAAACCCCACACAGCATCAGGGGCAGGCACTGCAGGGGCAGGAAAACCAGGGCAAGGCAAGGGCCAACCTCAGTGTGTCACCCACACTCAACCCTCCTGTTCCATTCCTTAAAAACCCCATCCTGAGGGTCATCCCAGCCCCAGCACTCCTGCTGAACTGGGCACTGTGAAGCCCACCCAGCCTGGAGCAGCTAACAGCACCTCAGGGTGCCTGGGGACAGTGTCCATGCAGCCCTCAACTCCCTCCCCAGGACACTCCCTACCCTGGCAAAGGGAAGTGCTGCTGAAACGTGTTTGCTTTCCACGTCAAAAGAGAAGCCCCAAAGTGTGAAGCAAAACCTCGTGAACACAAACACTGAGGTGGCAAAGCACATTCAGCTGAGCAACGGTGAGGACAGACCCATCCATCTCCGGGCTCAGCCCCTAAAACCTGATCAGTGGTGCTAAAAGACAGAAAATTTCAAAGATATGCAGAGTCTAATATTATTTAAAGGCTCATAAGTCAGCAATAACACTTTAAAATCCTCCTTAAATCTTTCCAGGAGTCGAGGCAAGTTGGTTTGAGGCTGAGAGTAGATGAGTTCCGTTTGATGTGTTGTGCACAGGGATGGAAGGGAGCAGAGACCATGGTCAGTGCCTGGTTGCATTGGGGTGGGGAAGGAGGAGACTCCCAAGACCCCGTGGGCAGCTCCTGCTCCCCGTGGGAAGGGCTGTGTTGGTGCTGGCGGGGGATGCCGATGGGATGTGCCCCAGCTCCTCAGCACCCTCCCGGCAGAATCACGTCCTGCTTGGTGATGCCACTGGCTGTGGCCGTGCCCTTGTGCCGAGCCATGACCTCACAGGGATGGACTGATCTTCCTCTGGGCCTCGGAGTGCTGCCACCCCTGGGCCCATCTCCGCAGCGCCGAGTGGTGACCCGGCTATTTATAGCCTTGGAAAGGATGCTGAGAGCCTCGGAGACAAGGGACATCGTCTGGGGACGGAAACAATACAAGTGCATTACGAGGCCTCCCTGACAGCCAAAGTCATCTCTCCTCTCGGGGGCTGAGGGCAGCAATTCCGAGCATCACCCTGTGCCCGCGGGCGCTGCTGTGCCGGCGAGGCCCGGCACGTGGGACAGGGCACGGAGCCAGGCGGCTGTCAGGATCCTCACCGCCGCCACTCGCTCGTCACAACGTGGGCTGGAGATGGGAGATCTGTTTTTCCTGGTTAATAAGGTTTATTTTTGTTCTGAATGAATAATACATGATTAGTGTCAAAATAAATTACAGTCCTTCCATTATAAACCACTTTGCTGTTCTGTATCTTCTCCTCTCCCTGTCTTTCTGCTCCTTTCAACTATCTTTCTTTCTCTTTGGCTTCTTCTCTCTCTTTAAAGCTCCCTCTTCCTCTTGTCACCGTCACACCATTCATTTCACAGCAGCAGAACAGAATATAAATGTGCTGCCTTGGGGCTCGGCGCAGTTAAGCGCGTGTTGCGGGAGGAAGCGCTGATTGGCCTAAATTATGTAAGAGCAACCCAACACGGCTGGGAATTCACTCCTTTGATAGAAACAATAATAATATCAAGATTTAAATGCCTACGTTTTCCAGCCGCGCTGGGGTCCCAGGCTGAGGGAGGGAGCAGGGCTGGGTGCTTGCTCCCACACGGAGCCCACCCAAGGGTGGGAAGCCCAAGGGCACAGACAGCTGTGATGGCATTGTTGAAGCATCCCTGGCTCTGCCTTTTCATAGAATCAGAACGGTTTGGGTTGGAAGGGATCTTAAAGATTATGTAGTCCCACCCCTTGCCACAGGCAGGGACACCTCCCACTAGCCCAGGTTGCTCCAAGCCCTGTCCAACCTGGTCTTGGACACTTCCAGGGATGGGGCAGCCACAGCTTCTCCGGGCAACCTGTGCCAAGGCCTGCCCACCCTCACAGGGAAGAATTTCTTCCCACTATCCAATGTAACCCTACTGTCTGGCAGTTTGAAGCCATTCCCCCTTGTCCTGTCACTCCAGGTCCTTGTAAATAGTCTCTCTCCATCTTCCTTGTCAGCTCCCATCAGTACTGGAGGCACTGCTGCCACTTCCACGGCACTGAGGCAGGAGGGAGCTGCTGCCTCTCCCCCAGCAGAGCCAGGGCATGACAGGCTTCAGCTGGAACCTGACTGCTCTGCCGGCAGGACAGCCAGCTCTGAGATGTATAATTTAACAGAGGATATTCAACTGCAGGCTCCTTGCTAAGATGCCTGGAGCAGGTGACTCAGGTGAAGTGCTGCAGCCTCCGAGGTGGGATCACTGCGTTCCTGTCTGTCGCTGAAGAGCCAAGTGGCTGTATTTTTCTTTATTCCATCATTATAAGAAGAAGCAGCTTCATAAAATATTTATATTTCTAAAAATAATTGATTTTCTTTTAAGACCCTTGAAGTGAAACCTTGGGGTGGTGTAAGCGCTGTCCAGGGCACACTCCAAAGAGAACAAACCATAATGGAACCGCCGGCACAGCCACTTCAGAGGGAGGACCGACAGCTTTATTTAATTACTTTATACAATCTGGGCTCTGCTTCTCAGCCTCAAACAATGGGAAATGATCAGAGCCTCCACAAGGACCCACAGCTCAAGGCTGCTGCAGTTCCTGACAGAGCTGCTGAGGGATGTGGGGCTTCAGAAGTTTGGGGAGGGTGGGAGAAAGGGGAAAGGCAGCTTGGGAATTTGGGACTCCAAGGGTAACCAGGAGCCTCAGCCCAGCCAGGGGGAGCACTGGGGTGGGAACACCCACGTGTTAACTTGCTCCAGTAAAAAGAAAAGATGATCCCCTTTAGGTGCTTTGAAGTTTCTTCAAGTTTTCCCTCAGTTTTCCCACCTCTGGACACCCACTGGCACACGGCTGGGCAGCAAGTGCTGATCTCTGTGAGAGCAGCACAGCACACAGATGCTGCAGTACAGAGATTTGCTCTGCAAAGGAAGGGCTGGCACAGGTGGGGCAGCCTGCACTGGCCTCACCTCGATTTGCCCACACCAACCTGCCCAGAACAGCCCTGCTCCAGCGAGGGCAATCCCTGCCTGCTGCACGTGGAAAACTGTGACATTCATGAGGCTGCTGAGGTAAAATGGGATGGGAGCAGGATCATGGGGGGCTGAGAAACCCCACCCTTGCTCCCCATCACCTTACCATGAACTTCCCAAGAACAATGCCTTTCACTTACAGCTTTTCTAAGCAGACACCCACACCCCAGGGCAGCAGTCCTTGGTCTTTTGTTCTCCATAAAATGAGGCACATCCTGACCTTTCCCAAAAGAGAGACGATCTCAGTTTGATAAATTCCAGGGAACAATGCGCATCTCATTCCGGTTTATTACCCTTGTCAGAAGGTTACAGAAACGCTCACTCGATTACGGTGCTTAACCTGCTGCCAGCCCCAGCAGTAAATCCAGCCACTGCCTGCGCCAGTACCCAGGGCTGGGTTTGGCCATCAGTTGGATCTCCAGAGCTCTGGGCATCCTGAGCCAGCAGGTCAGAGACCCACTACTGCTCTAACCTCACTTATCCCAGTAAATCTCCTTCGGGGCATGAGGGCATCAGAGCCGACTGTTTTATAGGCACGATGTTTCTGCCTTCATGAGGTACAAACCCAGCCAGGGAAACATCTCCTGGGTTGATTTGTGCCAACAGCTGAGTCATTTAACTGGTGGGATTTATACAGGCAGGGACAAATTGGACACCTGTGCTGAGAAAGCGGAGTTCAGGCCAAAATAAAAATCAGCCCCTGATTGTTCGGAGGTGGCTCCACTATTATACATCAAGGGCATTGTCTTCGGAGAGACAATTCCTGTTCTGAGCTCGTCCCCACATCGTCTTTCACAAATGCTTGTCTATTGTTTGAGATTATGGCATGTACATAAAAATCCTGTAAATTCCAGCGTGTTTAAGCTTTGCTGTTTAAGCATCAGCAGCCAGTGAGGGCTGAAGGTTTAACACACGGGTGTTATCTAACACACACACAAAGCTCTTGCTGCCGTGGAATGGGGAGGCAGATGGTTCCCAACCTGCAGACGGCCGTGGACATGGCTGTGCTGCTGGGTGGCTCTGTATGAGGATGGCTGCACAGGGGTGTTGGGCAGGAGGTGAAGGTGCCAACGACAGAATCTTTCTCAGAAGAAATAAAACACGAGGAAGGAGAGTGGCGGCCACAGGCACCGATTTCTGACGCAGAATGGGCTGAGCAGGCTGGAGGATCCTGGGGGTGCTGGTGCTGGAGGAGCTGGGGGCTCTGGGGTCTTGTCCTTCCAACCCACAAGGGCTGCAGCCAGCTGAGCACCCCACACACGGGCTCCTCGCTTCCCTTTTAATCATACTTCAAACCCAGGGTAACGGCTCAAAAATCCGCAAAGGAAGCAGCCAAGGGAGACATAAGGGCTTGTTTGATCTTTTCCTGAAAGGAGAGTAGGAATCAATTCCTAACAGAAAATGCATGAGGACAGTGCTGGAAGGAAAAGCCAGAACAGAGCTGGGACCAGCCACACGTGGGAGTTTGTGCTCCCAGGACACGCTTGGCACCTCGAGGGCATCAGTCGAGTGGGCGGCACGGCCAGGCAGTGACTCCAGCACCAATTCCTGCCTGGACTGCAGGTGCAGGCAGGGAAATCCCTGAGGATGAGGCCGAGCCCCCCCGCTGGGGTGGGGGCCCTGCCCACCGTCAGGCAGTTCGTGCCACAGCCTTCCCAAAGCTGCTTGAGCAGGAGCTGAGGCTGCACAGAGGAGGAGGAGGAGGAGGTAGAAAAGGAGGAGGAGGAGAAGGAGAAGAAGGAGGGTGAAGCCCAGGCAGTGTTGATTCTTGCTGGCAGGGAGCAGTGCCAGCCCCCCGGCTGTCCTCAACAGGCGTCCCCTGAGAGCTCTCCCATCTCCACCAGCGTGAGCCTCGAGTGCTGCCTCGGGTGCTGGTTTTCAGTGCCAGGATTCAGAAGAATGAAATCTAAAGGCTGGCGAGAGGCATGAAGGGAAGTCGCTGCCTCCAACAATAACAGCATATTTCAGTAGCTGAATTGAATATGACCCTTCCTATGCAGCAGGTCAGCAAACAAATCAAGGGATTAATTGCTGCTGTCGATACATATCTCAGCAGCATCCCAACATTTATAACTGTGAGTTAGTGCTGCGCTCGCACTGCTGGAGCTGCTGTGCCCAGGACTGGCACCCACGGCTGCTCCCGCTGCCGTCAGGGACATCGGCTGGGTCACTCTGCTCTGCTCCCAGCCCCATGTGCACCGTGACTCCGGCTCCTTCCAGAGCCAGCCGTGCTCAACACGGTGTTTCCCCAAGGTGGTTCTGGCCCTGGACGGTGCTCACTGCTTGCTGCACGCCCACGGCCCCACAGCAGCACAGTGCCTGTCCCTGTGTCACCCTGCTAATGACAAGGCTTTCAGAAGGAGGTGGCTAATAATCCCTGCACTCTGCTTCTCACGCTCTCCTCGGCTGGCAAACCCTGCCAGCAGCCCCAGCCGCTGCGTCAGGAGCAGGAAAAGAGCAGAGATGGCTCAGCTGTGCATTCGGAGCGGAGCTGCGGGCTGGGGAACAAGGACAATGAGCGGAGAGCACAGAGGGGAGCCGGGGGCTGAGCTGGCAGAGCTGGGCTCTGTTTTGCTGGCAGCTCAGCACCGTCTCCATCCCCATGAGCTGGACTCAGCAGGAGCAGGGATAGCAGGGAGCCCTGGGATGTGGCTGCAGCCTGAGAAGGGCTGCAGGCTTCGGGAGACCGCACACGGACTGCTTCCCTTTGTAATTTTAATTCTACATCTTAGATTTTATCACTAATAGAGCCAAACATTATTGAACTGGAAATGCCGTTTAATTATTTTTTAAAAAATAGACCATAGAAGAGCAGTAAATGGAAATACCAGTGAGCACGGAGCACAGCGCCAGTCTCACAGCAACAAATGGGGCCCCGCTCCCAGGGCAAGTCAGCTGTGACTACATCGAGCCACTCAGCTGCAAATTATTCCTGTCCTCTGGTGACCGTCGTCAAGAAATCACAAGCCCTTCTGCTCCTGAAAGAGCTCACAGACAGCTGGAACGACCTGTTTGTATTCAGGCATTCATCACGGGGATTATTAATTAATATGCTTTATTGGTTTTGTTAAAATGACCTGGCTTAATTTTAGGGGGGATTTTAGCAATATCATTGCATTAAGGGCAAATAACCTGGAACTAAGGGATAGGTTTTGTGAATGTGGATATTAATGCCTCTCCTGGAGCCACGCTGCAGTGGGGAGGGGAGGCATTAATGGTCCCATTACGCTGTATTACACAAATGGCATGTTGCCCTCATGGACGGGGTTTAATGGCTTGGTGCAATAACAGGCTAAAAGCTGGCAAAAGTAAGATAATGGACTGTAAAAAATATATGTTTATTGACACTTTTCCTCACTGTTTGGATTTCTGCAGGGTGAATCTCCTCAGCATGCTGCGTGATGCTGTGTGGGAAGGTGGGACCCTCCTCCACTGGCTGGGGTGGTGGGAAGGGGCCTGGAAATGTGTCCTCTCTGCTGCACAGTGAGATGGCACAACTTGGCCCCTGAAGCCCAAGATGCATTTTCCAGATGTATCCAGAATGCAGGTTGGTTTTAGGGCCGGATGCCTGGGCTGCATTCCCATGGGGACACCAGGCCCTGCTCCCAGGGCAGCTCTGCCAGCAGCTCATCCATGAGCAGCCCTGGCAGCAGTGCCAGTCACCATCCCAGTGCCACCCCAGTGCTCCCGCACTACAGGAAGCCTTGTAAAGGTCCTGGAGCAGGCAGAACTGCAGGGCTTATTTCCTGACTGATCCACAGGGTCTTCCACCACTGAGATCCAACTTCAGACAGAGGCGTTTGTCTTCAGCTTCTGAATGTGGGGTTACAAGGGAAAGAAATCACTTGGCTGCTTCCCCAGGCAAGAAAATGCTCTTCCAGGCCTTCCCTGGTTGTGACAGCTCCAGTCCTGGGGCTGGCACTGCAGGAGGGTGCTGGAGCCATGTGGAGCATCGGAGCCATCCAGAGCTGCCCCAGATGAGGGGTAGGAGATGTGTGTGGAGACCCAGGCAGTCAGTGATACAGCACTTATGATGATTGTTCTGCCTGGAATCTCATGCACGGGTAATTATTACTCTCCTAATTCCATTATTCACAGTTGTGATAGGTGGTTTCACCTCTATTTCTCTCTCTCACACAAACCCCTTATTAGTATTCCCTGCAGTGAGAGTATTCCCCATCCTGCAGCCAAAACAAGCCAGGAGCAGACTGGTGCACAAGATCACCATGTCACAGTCACCTTTCTGTGTCTCCTGCCTCCCAGCCCTGCTCTGATGCCAAAAGTGGTGTCACGGGAGGGCGGTGCAGGGCCACCATGCAGCTGTGGGACACGTGTTCCTTCTGGGGGAGCATGGCCAGGGAACCCACCAGGTCCCCCCTGCTTGTCACCCCACTCCCCACTCCAGACCACATGAAGCCATTTGACTCGGACTGTTTGATCTGCTTCCAAAAAAAAATAAAAAAAGGAAAACTTCCACTTAGCCTTTCTTACGATCCATAAAACGCTGCTGGAGGCTGAGACAGCTGCTGATATAAAAAAGTTACAGTTGGGAAAGGGAACTTAATGCAGTCATGCAGGATGCCTGGGATCGTGGATGCCTGGGACTGTGTGAGCTGCTACTGCCAAAATAAAGCAGGGTTGCTGCTGCTGCCATTCCCAGATCTGTCCCTGGAATGTCACGTGCCAGCAAGGCAGGGTGACTCCAGACTTCATTGGCATCCACGGCTTTCTGACTCCCTGGCCAGGATACCTGGTATTGTCGGCACGGACGGTGCAGAATCACAGGATCATTAACGATGGAAAACACCTCCAAGATCACTGATCTTTGCCCCAGCTGGAGGAGGAGGAGGAGGAAATGGTGGCTCTGTGGAGGCTGAAGGAGAATCCTCCTGCCCACCTGAGCAGGGTAAGGCTGGGCAGGCTACATGCAGCTCAATAAAAGTCCCTGCAACCCCCCCCCCCCATTCAAATTAGGAAAGCCAGCAGTCCCCAAACTCACATCCATGATCCATCATCTTGTTTTGCCTTCTGGCAACTGGAAAGCGGGAGGCGTAAGGTGGGAGGAGGGAGGTGGTGCATGGAAGACTAATTGCAGCTGCACCTGGGGACTGTGGGCGCTGCAGGTATTTCAGATGGCAAAAACTAATTTTCGACAGCAAATTGCTAACTGGCTCCTTAATGTCAGCCTTGAGCTCCAGAAAGCACAGCGACCCGCCGTGACGCCTCGGCGTGGCTTGCCAGGCAGGGAGTGGCACAAGCCCACGCAGCAGCCAGGACCAGGACCAGGACCAGAACCGGGACCGGGACTGGGACCAGCACTGGTACCGGGATGAGGACCGGGACAGGGTCCTGCCACAGCTGTGGCTCCTGTGATGATGCTCTCAGGGGGCTCGTAATGCTCGGGGAGGCCTCGATGCAACTGTTTAACAGCAGTGTTTAAGAAGAGGAGTTGCCATGGTAACTGCTACCCGGGATTTTTGTGCCCTGGTACAGGAGATGCTGGCGCCGCGTGTGCCCGGCAGTGATGGCTGTGTGTGCCTGGCAGTCACACTGTTCTGCCCTGAGACAGCCCGCAGTGCCTGTTCTCCTCCATGGCCATGTCTGTGGGAGCTGCTCTTGGGGTCTGTGCCCCAGAGGGTCCCAGAGCTGAGCTCACAGCGAGGTGGCCACTCATGGCCCGCAGCTCCGAGCTCGCCAGGCAAGAGCCCGAGCTGTGGTTCCCTCTACGAATGCTTCCTTGCTCTCCCAGCTCCCCAGATGAGCACAGTGGGCAGGAGCTTACACTCTTTGGGAAGCAGGGACCTGGCTGTGCACCCCAAAGCAGCCAGTGTGGGGGTGCCCACCTGCTACCCCCAGCACAGGCCATGTGGTGACACTGGCCATTCCCCACTGGTAATTACCTCGTGAGCTGTCTTAGCAGCTTAGCTGCTAACTAAGACTAGATCTCTGGTAGTAATAAAAGCAGCCCCTTGGTGGGTGGGTTTTGGCATTTCATCTCGATTCCAAAATGAATAATTTATACAAGGCTTTATTGGAGCCCAGAGTTATACAATAAATGTTCCATGCAAACACGCTCACATATTTCAATGTTAATATCTCTCCAGTGAATTTCCCTGGCAGGCCAAGCCAGGCTGGGATTGCCACATTGCTTATTTACGTAAAATATCATAATCTCACTTTTATTTGCATTTCTGAAGTGCCATTAGGGTGATTTGGAGCATATGAGCCCAGCCAATCGATTGCAGCTGCAGCTCTTGGGCCAGGGTAGGGAATGACTTCCAGGCCTCCGTGGCCAAGAGCAGGAATGGGTTTTGGCAGGCGGGTGCTGAGGGGAGTCAGAGTTCATGGGGTGAGCACCAGGGCACTGGGGATCAGCATTTGGGGGTTTGTAGGGTTGGTGTGCTTGCATGGGCTGAGCAGATGGAGATGGGAACAGTGTGTGTCACTGGGGTCTGCTGAGCTGCAGCCTGAGCCTCCTCCTGTCTCATTTTGGGCAGCAAAGCCTTAAAGGCAGCTTAAATCCAAGGCAGTTCTTGTAAGAGAAGGGTGGCAGCTTTCGGCAGTGATGGGCTGCAAGCCCAGCCCTCCCCAAACCAGCTCTTGAGGGATTTCTTCCTTTCTCAGTGAGGTGAAATCGTACCCATCTACAATGATTTCGTTGCTTAAATCGCAGTTGTAGCCTCCAGAGACTAATTATCTTCTCCCTGCATTTGCATCGTTTACATTCAAGTCAGTTTAAGGGATGTGTCATGTGTTGGAAGGAGATGAGAAACTAAGAGGCAGAAATCTCCTTAGAAGCAAATGGCTTGGAAGGAAGATGTGGGAACAGGCATGTGATGAGTGCAACCCTTCTGTGAGGGGCTCCACCCTCCCTCCCGTGAGGACAGGGACAGGGGAGGAGGAGGAGGAGTGTGAGTGTCCCTCAGACAAGCACCTGCCCCTGTTCCCCCGCAGCAGAGGGTTCTCCTGGGGGATTGGAGCCGTGTGTGGCTGCGCAGCCCTCGGCAGGAGCTGACAGGCAGCAGCTTGGCGGTGCAGGGCCTGTCGGAGCCCAGCTGTCTGCCTCCCGCACAGATCCCTGCTCACAGCACTCAGGGAGCTCTAAGACAGGCAAAAATGATTTCCAAGTTGTTGCTCTGTGCTCTGCTGCCCTTGGCCAAGCTGGCTGCTGCCAGGCTTTCTGATGTTCCCCACGTGAAGGGGGCTTCTCACGGCTCAGGGATGTGCAGCCACAGGGTGATGGGGAGGAGGGGACGGGCCCCTCACGGCCAGGAAACCTATGGACATGTCCTCTGCTCTGCTGTGCTCCACGGCAGGACACACAGGGATTCTCCAGCTGTCTGTGCCTGCCACTCAAACCTCCAAACTTCCTCAGTTTAAGCACATTCTCATCTGGTTTTCTCCTGTCTCTGCAAACTCCACCTGGAGTGGATGATGCAGCTCAGAGCTTTCCTCACTCATGGAGTGAGGGCTCCCAGAGACCCCTCCTGTGCCTGGCTGGGTGGCAGCAGCCCCCTGGGACACAGCAGCTCTGCTCCTCCTGCTCTGGGGAATGGCAACTTAAACATTGTGGGTGAGCTCAGTGGGAGAGATTCCAGTGAAAAGCAGTAACCAGTGTTTGAGAAAATTAATTGAATTTATTTGACAAATACTTGCAGATCCAGGGAGCAAGTGCACACATACCTGGAAGAATTGCTTCAAAGAAAGCCTATTGTGGCTGCTGCCAATTGTTCTGCTCCTTTTTCATTTTTTTTTTCTCTTGGAACTGCTCGGAGAGCTGGTGACAGAGGAGTGCATTTCATCCACAGCAAACCCAGCGGCACCCGGCCTATTCCAGAGGATCTCCACAGGCCATCATTGTCTGGCCCTGCCACTGTCTGGGCAAATTTAGCACATAGCCAGTGGGTTGCTTTAATAGGAGTGCTGTGATTTCAGGAGAGCTGGAAATTTATATTCCCCTGTAATTGCCACAGCACACCTTAGTGCTGCTGCTGTAGCAGGAAAACAGTTCTCCCCAGTGCGCCGGGGACTCGGCAGAGATGCTGGCACAAACAGGATAATGAATGCTAAGGAACCTCGTGTGTCACACAGACTGAGCGTAAATACTGAAGGAGAAGCATCCCTGAAAGAGCTGCATTCCCACCTCAGAGAGGGGTAGAACATTATCTCAAACCTGGGGAACATTCAACCCCCTGCACACTGGGATTTGCACGGGGCCCTCACTTCAGTGATAATGGCATTTGAGAGTTTGGAACAGATCTTAATGCACCGTGTCCCTTGTATCTCTTGTCTGAGTAAAATGAGTTTGAATTTTTCATTTTAATTGCAGACTTGTGATTTGGAATAGACATTCTTGTACCGAAAAGCATCGGCTTTTAGATCCCCCCTCGGGGCATGCAATGACACGGGTACCTCGGTGCCTGTGCCTGGCAGAGCACGGTTGGATCCTGCCTGGATCCTCGTGGTGGTCTCAGCTCCGCAGGCTCTGCAGCCAGGGGGAAAATCGCAGGAATGCCTCGGGGCTCAGGGCAGGCTCCCCCTCCTGGACAGGCAGATTCCAGCAGGGTGTTTTGTGCCATGATTCACTACTGAGCTCAGACAGTCCCTGCCCCGACTGACCCCAGTCTGGATGAATCACAGAATCTCAGGATGGTTTGAGTTGGAAGGGACCTTAAGGATCACCCAATTCCACCCCCTGCCACGGGCAGGGACACCTTCCACTATCCCAGGTTGCTCCAAGCCCCATCTAACCTGGCCTTGGACACTCCCAGGGATGGGGCAGCTGCAGCTTCTCTGGGCAACCTGTGCCAGGGCCTGACAACTCTCACAGGGAAGAATTTCTTCCTAATATCCAATCTAAACCCACACTCTGTCAGTTTGAAGACATTCTCCCTTGTCTTGTCATCCCAGGTTCTCGTAAATAGTCTCTCTCCATCTTTCCTTGTTGGCTCCCATCAGTTACTGGAAGGCCACAATTAGGTCACCCTGGGGTCTTCTCCAGGCTGAACAACCCCAATTCTCTCAGCCTTTCCTCATAGGAGAGGTGCTCCATCCCCAGTGGGGAGTGGTGAAGGTGCTGCAGGCTGGGTGACACCAACCTTGGGGGTTCTTTATCCTAGGTCAGCCCCTGGCCAGCTGGACCATGTCAGCCAATTCCTCATATCCCTTGGGATCATGCTTCCCTGCCCTCCACAGTGAGCTCAGGGGTTCGGCTGTCGCTGCTGCCCTGCAAGAGCAGGAGCATGAACACTCCTTAAAGTCACTGCTGTACTGGAATAAAAAGTTATCTCCAACCCTGTAGGGATTTGGCAAAGATGCTGGCACAAAAATAGTTTGTAATGAGCTTTAAGACATATTAATGAAGAGAAGTATAATTATTATTACCGAGTTCAATTACAGCCCCTGGATTACAAATATTCTCCCACAATCCCTCAAGAAAGCAATGCATCTTGTGTCTGCAATTAAATAAACTGTGTATCAAGGGGAGGGAAGAGGATTAAACTACAGAAGAAAGAATTGCTTCAACTTGACTGCGGTGGCCCCTCTCCTCCTCCCGCCCAGCTCTCGCTGCTTGGAGGAGAAGAATCCTCACTCAGCACAGCCCAACAGTGATAAAATATTCCTTGGGAAGCTGGTGGTTGGCTTGGTTCCAAATCTTCGGCATCTGTAATGCAGCAGTTGCCATGTTAGTGGAATCTAATAAACTCCTCTCTGCAATATTTATGGAGGTGCACACCTGTACAGTTCTGCTTCCCAAAGATGCAACCTAGGCACTTCTTAAGGGATTCTTCCTTCCTTGGTTACTGAACATGGAGGCAGAATGTAGGAATTTGCACGTTTCCTGTGCAGGAGTGTGACTGAAAGCATGAAGTGCTGAAAACTGTGGAGCTGCAAATGCAGGGCATCACTGCACGTCAAGTGCTGGGAAGCTGCACATGGAGCGTGGGCAGCTTGACCTTGGCAACACAGCAGGAACGTTGGCAGTGTTAAAAACAGTGCTGCCCCTGCGGAACAGCACAATCCGGGGCTGGAGCAGCTCCTGATGTGCCTTCTGACTTCTTGGCCGGAGCAGCTTGTCTCTGGAGAGCTTAGAGGGGAGGAGAAGACGGTGCTCAGCTGTGTGTGAGCAACACGGGGCACTGCATTGCTTTCCCTCGCTGGAAGAAATCCATTACAGAGAGGATCACCCTGCCATGGATGCCAGCTGGCACAGGGCCAGACTCCCACCAGGGCCAGAGCAGCTCCATGGCAGCTGAGGGCTGCAGTCTGCACATTCAATCAGTACACAAAGGAGACTGTGCCCACTGTGGCACACGTAAGTTACCCACTGCCTTTCTGGGCACTGCCTAGGACCTTGCTTTCCTCCTTTTCCTATTAAACAAGATAACAAAATCACAGCCACACCGAGTGTAGCAGCTTCTCCTTAAACATCACTATTGTGTGCAGATGAAGCAGAGCCAACGCTCGTTTCCATTCCCTCGCAGCCCTCTCTCTGAATGGGTTTCTTGTGCACCTGATTGTTGTTCGGTCTCTCCTGCCCAACACACGGTTCTGGGGCTCGCTTTTGATCGTGCTGGCTGCAGGACACTTGTTCGTCCTGTGAACCCTATTCCTTTGTTCCTGCGAGTGTGCCACCCACAGGGAAACCTTTGTCCAAATAATCTCAGATTCCCCAAAGAGCAAAAGCTGCCGGCTTTGCTTTCTAGTTGAAGTGACAGGAAGGAACATATAGATTTATTCTTCTATTCACTAGTGGCTTTCTATTCGTGTGTCCTCACATCAAATCAAAGTGTCAAAACAACATCCCCGGCACGCCAGCCACAGCTCCTGCCCACCAGACCAACATGTGAGGAGCAGATATTTTTAGCTGAAAAGGATAACCAGCAAGGGTTATGTAGTGAAGAAAAGGACCCAAGACAACGGTGAGAAGAAACCAAGGCACAAACTTTGACTGGAATCTGGGAGGACTGGGGTAACACCAGCCAACCCCGTGCCCTGGGTGTGGGAAGAGGCACTGAGAGGGACGGGAAGACATGGCAGTCAAGTTTCTGGCTCTATGACAGTGTTACTAGAAGCCCCAGGCTCTCTTCCTGGGCTGTACCTAATTCTGACTCACTTAAGCTTTAAGCAATACCAGTGCACGCAGGAAAGAGCCCTGGAAAGTCACTGCTGGAGCAGGAGTGGCCAGCTGAAGGCTTTCACCGCTTATATGATTAATCAGTCTCTGAAGAGCAGCTATGACACGTGGGACAGTGTCCAAACAGTTGTGTGACATTTTCTGTACAGGATGTGAGTGGTGTGGATGGCAGAGGCACACAGCCAGCCCTGCTCAGAGGTGGGGGATGACTCAGAGCTGTGGCATCATGTAACGGAGCTGCTCCTGGGAAACCTGCTTCCGAAGAGTCGGGACACAGGAGATCAGCAGTGGTGCTTGATGGAGGCAATACCTGATGTAGGAAGTACTTAAACAGATTGTAATGAGGATCTGGGTTCGTTCTGGGGCCTCGCAGGGCTGATAACGGCGCCGCTCCTGTTGCACGGCAGTCCCCAGTCGGAGGGATGCGTAAGCGCTCCGGGCCACTGGAGCCGCTGTCCTGGTGTGATTCCTACCAATGGAACAATATTGCTTGCTGTTGCATGAACAGAACATGTCTCCTCTGATTGTTTTTTCCTGCTCTTTTGAAGATAGATGCTGTCTGCGGATCCCCACTGGTAGAAGGTCCTCTCTGAGGTGCAGTTACAGCTCTTTACACGTAACCTCTGCCATCGAGAACTGAGAGCAAAAGGAAATAAATCTAAGTGCTTTTGGGATGGAGTTTTCTTTGGTTCTGGAAGGAGGTTGTGAGATCAGACGAGACTGACCTCAGTGGCCTGTTCCATGGCCCTGCTCCAGGGAGTTTCAACTCTAATTATCCTTTTTTAATTTAGAGAGCTACTGATCTGTGATGACGTTCCTGGAATGGCTTAAATTCCCACTCCTGTAGGATACCAGGGAAAGAGGTGCCTCTTCAGGAAAATGCTGATGGCTTCTTGCTCTGCTGAGAAGGTGCCACCTGGCCCAGGCACCTTCTCCATCTCAGGTATCACCAGTGGGTCTGTGCCTCTACTCAGGCCAGCTCTGTCCTGGGAGATCCCATCTGCCCACAAATTGGTGACTCTTAAATGCCAAGAATGAAATTGTTGAGGCATTTTAAACTTTATGTATTGAATTATCACAAGATAAGTGACAGAAAATGAGCAAGAGTTAATTATACAACAGAGAGGGAAAGTGCCACTGCGCAGCAATCCTTTCAAAGGCAAACAGAAATATTTATAGACTCAGGACTGCAGAACTCGCTGCCACGCTCTGGCTCAAGATGTGCTACTGATTTGTGGGGCAGCACTTTCAGATGGGGCCATGGTGCAGGCCACAGCTCTGCTAAAAGGTAGGTCTCACCTCAAGCTGGGTTTAAAGGCAAGTGCTCATGAGAGAGAATTTGGTAAAATTTTGTGGAATCAGAACTTAAAAACATCCTGGTGATTTTCTCTTTTCAGTCCCTCTGCACACTTCCCTCTCTGTATGGCTGGTTGAGGACCAGCGTGGCTGTGAGGGCTTGCAGAGGCGACCCCAGCCCTCCCCACACCACCAGCTCTGCAGGGCGAGTGCCCCATGTCCCCTGCAGGTGTGGGGGACACGCACAGCCCATGCAGGTGTTCATTGCTCGGGTCACGCTGTGTCACACGATGCTTCTGCTCCACTCTGAGTTCCAAGCAGAGCAGCGAGGTGCAGAAGCCGGGAGATGTGACAAAGTGATCCTGAGAGTTTGCACATGCTGAGAGACTTCAAACCTGATCACCACCCGAGAGCAGCCGCCCTGCAGTCCCCTCCTGTGGGATGTCCCCCACCTGCCCCCCAGGGCCATCCTGTGCCTGGGAGCAGCTGTGCAGCAGAACCACCCTCGGTGGGTACAACCTGCCAGTGGAGCAGCGTGTTCTCCCACAGCCCCAGGCCTGGCCCGGGCTATTTTCAGGGTCTGACTAATCGTGACGGGAGCAGGAAGAATCTGCTGTTACCTGCAGAGGACAGAGGGAAGGAGATAGTTCATTCCCATCCCTAAAGCAATCCCTGCAGGCAGGTTTTGAGTCAGGTTTCCAGTCATCTCCCTTTGGAGACCACCAAGCAGGCTTTAAAGAGTCCTTCATATTTTTAGCAGTAACATAATAGTGGCGGAAATTTAATAAACTTCACCATCAAATATTTATCCCATTACACAGGCTTAAGTAATTTAAGCTGCCGGAATCAACATGGTGGGTTTATTTTTAATGAGCCTTGTGTAAAACAGCCGCTTTCATCCTTATCAGGTGTGCAGGGAAGACACTTGCATTCACTCAAAGAATTTTTATCTCCCCAAAGAAACGCTGTTAAATAATGTACAACACCCACCAAAACGTTACCTGTCACTGGTGGAAAATTAGGCTGTGGCTGGTTGAGCCTCATGTTCACTGGCATGTAAGATAGAGGAAGGGCATTATAATTATTATTATTATTATCATTATTATTATTATTATTATTATTCTTTTACAAGCAAAGAATGCTGAGAGCAGCCTGGGGGCTTGGATTTTGGATGGAGTTCAGCCTTGTTCCCAGCTTGTCCGTCTGACAGCTGGGCAGGGAGGCAATGCCAGGACCAGGCTCACCTACCTGTGGCCAGGGAAGGGAGAGCGGGGGGACTGGAGGAAACCGGGAGAAGCTGTTTGTTCTCCTTCGTGCCGGCTGGGAGCAGCACACTCAGAGCTGCTGAACACGACTGTTCCAGGTCCCCGGGGTCCTCAGCAAAGCAACCAGGCAAAAACTGGACGGGGCTTGGAGCAACCTGGTCTAGTGGAAGGTATCCCTGCCCATGGCAAGGGGTGGGAATCAGATGACCTTTAACGCCCCTTCCATCCCAATCCATCCTGTGATTCCCTGATCTGGGACCCTGGAAGAAAGGCTTGGTGGGGGCTGAGCTTCTCCCAGGAGAACCGGACAGAACTCCCTGTCCCTCCGTGCCCACACTGGGCTCCCCATCCCGCCGTGTCCCGCATCCCCCCGTGTCCCGCATCCCCCCGAGCCCCCGCCCGGCGCGGTCCCACCGCCGGTCTCACACTGACCCCCAGCGTCGGGCGGCGGCTGAGCCCAGGCTGCTGCCCCGGCCGGGAATTAAACCCCGATCAAACCCTAATTAAACCCTGGAGCAAAGCCGCGTGATAAAGCGGGAAGCGGAGGGTTGGGAGCGCCTGTTCGCACGGCTGCAGTTACTGCAACCATTTAACTGAGCCACGAAAAGGTTTCTCTGGGTCGATGCTTTTTAACAGCAAGGCTAAATTGTCAGTAAATCATTAAATCCATGTTATCAGTCTCCTGGAGCAAACGTAAGGGGAAATTATTTGTTGTGAAACACTTTAAAAATCCATATGCTGGGAGCAATGGGGGTCTTTGGGAGGGCAGGGGACCTGGGGCAGGGAGGGTGCTCGGAGTTCACTGGGCAGTGTTTGGAGCTGCCTTGGGAAGGATCTGCCAGGTTAGCACAGAGGTCTGCTTGCATCAATAGTTGGGAGACCTGACCACCAGCAGCAGGGCTCCAGGCAGGGCTCAGGCACCCCCAGCCGTCCCCATCACAGGGAGACCAGTGCCAAACAGCCCCCTGAGGACAGGTACTACAGCCCCCCAGCCTGGGCTGGGTTCTCTGTGCTCCCTGTTCTCAGATGTCCTTTAAGGTTTTTCATTAATGAATTTCACAAGTTTCCTCTTTGCTGCTCTTTCTCACAAAGCTCCGTTGTGTTAATTAATTTCTTCAGATACCGGCTTTCTACATTTGGTCCTTAGTAAGACACTTGCAAGAAATCCAAAATAAGACTCAAAGGGATTTCTCACACGACAAGCATAAAGTTTCATTATGTACCATAAATTCCCTGTGATTTCTATGTCAGGGCTCTCCAGCTCCTGGAATAAGCACTCCTCTGTGATGGAAATAAGGGGTTTATTCCATGTGAGTGGTGCAAAAGTCCTCGGGGCAGTGGTGCTCTGGGCAGCTGCATCAGAGGGCTGCAGACCCCTGTGAATGTTCAGTTCTAGATGGGGTATCAACTCCCAGAAAATTTCCCAGGAGACAGTGCCTCTGGGAGACCAAAGCTGGCAGTTCATAGAATCACGGAAACACAGACTGGTGTGGGTTGGAAGGAACCTTAAAGATCATCCAGTTCCAACCCCCTGCAGGGACACCTTCCACAGACAAGGTCACTCAGAGCCCTGTCCAGCCTCAATGTTCACCAACATTACCTGAGCTGGCACGACAACACCGTGTGATGGAAGGGAGCAGCAGCTAAAAATTTGTGCCTTCAAATCTTGAACACGAGACCAACCTACCCTGCTGAGGAGGCGATGGGGAGGAAGGAAGCTGGTTATTGGGAAGCAGATCCTCCTCCTGCTTTCTCCCCAGCAGAATTCAGCCACTTTAACCCAAAACACCTTTCCCGTGGCAGGAAAAAGCCATCCCTCCTGACGGACGGCTGTTCAGTTTGACAGACCTCGCATTCAACAGTTAACAGCCAGTGTGTTTACAGACAACATTTTTTTTGGCTGCTGTCCCTGGCATGTCACTCGTGTTTAGCCAAATGAACTGGGAGGATTATAACAGACAGGGACACTGGTGGAAGTGACAGGCGCAGAGACAAGTGCTGCAAGAAGCTCATTTACACATCGAGTTTCACAGCCTAACTCTCCCTTCCTGCTTCATAAGCTCATCAGCTGCTGCTGCGGAGCCGCCAGCTTTCACAGGAATGACGGAGCTCGCAAAACCTTCTTTTTTTTTTTTTCCTGCTCGCTTAGACAACAGATTCTAATAAAAGCCACTTTTTAATATTGTTGAGAATAAGCCCGCTTTTATGTGGAAATGTGGGTTTAATGTAAATAGTTTGTGCTGCTCTGATTCCCTGTGAGGGCTGTTGGCAGTCCCCACATCGCCTTTCAAGTCACCCGGGAGACGCTGCTGCTGCTGAGATGGGGACAGATCTCAGAGGGATCCATGCTCTCTCCAGGGTGCTTTCTGTGCTGTGTGACAGTTGTTATCTCAGCTGGATTTCAGAAAATGCAGCAACATCTGCAGCTGTGAAACTGCCACCACCTACCCCCAAAATAACACGGTGAGAGGGGAGAATGGGGTGAGTGTGACACAAGAGCTCTGGAGAGATCTCTGCCATCCTGGCTCCATTTAACGTGCTTTGTCCCTTCAAGCACCTGCAGAGCCTCAGGTGCCTGTGGCCCTGTATCTCACCCTGTGTGAGCCCATGACAGTGCTGGGTCAGAAAAGCCCCAGGGGCTGCTTCCTCATCACTTGGACGTTCATATCAGCTTTCTAAAGCAGCATAAACAACAAGAAACATACAGTGCTGTTAAAAGTATTTATTAGAATTGTCAACATTGAATTTCCCTTACTATTTTTAGTTTGCTGTGGAAATTAAAACAACCACCAAGTTTTCCAGCTGCAGAAATACTGTTCATCAGCCAGTTTTAGTCTGCTGTTGTTTACAAGACAGTATAAGTTTTCTATGCCTAATAAAAACAATAATCTGTATTCCATGGCTGCAGGCAACAGCACTGCAAGAGTGGAGCAAGTCGAGAAGCTTTTGGAGAAGAATATGAATTATCTCACCCACAGAACAAAGCAGAGAAGGGCCCTGAGCACCGAGGGAAATTGCACAACAATAAGCAGGCATCTCCAAACCTGCATGGTTTAACTGGGAGATTTTATGCTTTTGAGAAAATACGTCTTACTTGAATATCCCCATTCTTCCCACTTATTTCTGCGATTTAAATTGTTGCTCCCGTTTTTTAAGGCCAGGATGAACTGACAAGCATTTAATCAGCCAAGCTGGATGGAGGGGCACAGGTACCACTGAGACTCATGGGATGGCTCTGCGATGAACAAGAACATTAATGGCTGCTATAAAGAAACAAGCTCCTGTGCCCTCAGATGGACAGAATTATAAAAATCCCCACAGGGTCCCCAAAGCACTGAATTAACCAGAGAAGGAGCTGTGTTTAATGTGATGGATGGAGCCCGCGGGCCCCATCGCGGGGACGTGGCCGTCAGGGCAGCGGCACCGCTGTCGTTCCCCGCGGCAGCGCTGCTCCTGCCCGGCAACATCGGCGAGGATAATTGCGTACTTAAATCTGAGCTCCTTGCTACACAGAAATTCATCTGCTACCGTCAGAGTCCTTGAAGTTAAAGGGGGATTTGAGTTACTGACATAATTTGTTCCCTTGAGGGCTGTGGAAACGAGAGAGAGGCACATCTGAATAATAACCCTCTGACCACATCTTGGATGGGGGCGAGTGCTGCTCCAGGAGGAAGATATGATGGGAAGCAAAAGATCTCAAAGGTTTATAAACTCTGTGGCAGGATGGGGTTGGGTTTCTCCTCCGACAGCAGCTGTGAGGGAGATTTTGGGTAGTGGGTACTTAGGAAGAACCTGATGGGAATTTACAGGAAAGATGGGGCAAGACTATTTCCAAGAGCCTGGAGTGACAGGACAAAGGGAATGGGTTCAAACTGACAGAGTAGTTTTGGACTAGACATCCCTGGAAGTGTCCAAGGCCAGGCTGGCCGGGGCTTGGAGCAACCTGGGCTGGTGGAAGGTGTCCCTGCCCATGGCAGGGGGTGGGACTGGATGATCTTCAGGGTCCCTCGCAGCCCAGCCTGTCCCACGATTCCGTGATCTGTGCCCAGTTGCTCTGGGCTCACTTCACTCCCCGCTCCGTCCCAGGCCCCTGTGCCCGGTGCCGCGCGGGGCCCGCGAGCCGAGCGGCTCCACAAGATGGCGAGCGCGGCCCCCGCGCGCTGCCAAGATGGCGGCGGGCGGCGCCGGGAGGGGCGGGCGGCGCTCCGAGCCCCCCGGCCCCGCTGACCCGGCCCGGCCCCGCCGGCGGCGGCGGCGGCGGCCCGGGCGAGGGGTGAAGCGGGCCCCGGCGACAGACCCTGCGCAGCCCGCGGAGGAAGAAACCGAGACGGCGAGCCCGGTAGGACGAACGGGGCCGGGTGGGTTGAGGTGGGGGGAAGGCCCCGGGGCCGGGCAGTCGCAGCGTGGCGCTTGCAGCTTATTAACTGCTACAAGCTGAGCATCACGAGGAGAATTGAAGTAAATTCTTCGCCTTCGCCACCTTCCCGGCGCTTTTTTTGAGTGTGTGCAGAAACGCAGAGCAGGCCGTTAGCGGGTGTGCTGTGGTGCTTCGCCGTGCTGGGTGATGACAGTCCGTCCATCAACAGCATCCCTAAGAAGATAAGAACATTAAGATAAGACATTAACGTCTTACAGTGCAAGTTTATGCTCTGAGAAGTGGCTTTCTGCTGGTGATGGACTGTATGTTGTGGTTTATATGAGCTGCCTGCACCTGTTTTCCTCTCTTCATGTGCACTTTCTGCTCATTACTTTTCTTAGATTTGGATCAAGGTGCTGCTCGTGTGATGGAGCCCTTCGGTTCCCCATCCAGCCTTGCAGCTAAGGAGATAAGCTGGCTGTATTTTTCTTTATTTCAAGAGAGGTTTAGAATCTTGTCTTTTTTCCTAATAGTGTTCGTCACACAAAGCAGCTGATGAACGACCCTCAAAGAGGATGAAATGGGAAAAAAGCAGTCCCAAATCAGAACTGGAAGGACTCACATGTGGAAGTGGAAACCTTGCTGCACTGGGGGAAATGCCAAAAGCGTCTGATGGGCATCGAGGTTCAGAAGGTCCAGGAGACACCGATGTAATCCAACAGAAAAAAGGTGAAAGCATTCCAGAGACTATCGAAGGGAAGCAGGCAGAGGTGCACGATGTTTCTCTGGAGCCACGCGCAGTGAGATCGAGCAGCACCCCATTAAAAGTGGGCAGTGGTGGATATCTGCCCCGCGCCGTGTTCAGTGAGGAGGAGAGCAGCTGTGGCAGTGTGCTGGCCGAGGAGTCCGGCTCGGAGGACACCGATCGCCCCAGGAGGCCGATGCAGCTGGAGCACAGCGGGTTCTCGGATGAGGACAGCAACCAGCCCATGCCAGTGCACCGCTTCTTCGGGGATTTCGAGCCGGTAAGGTGATGAGTTTGTTGGTGCTTTAGACTCAGCTCTGCTCCACTTTAAATTTGCCTCAAAATTGTTGGCAAACTTGACCAGATTGTTGGACATCTGGAGTGATATCGCTGTCCCCCCGATAGAACTGTCTCAATCAGAGGTGAAATTACTTACCCAGCCAAAGTAATTTTAGGTGTAAAATATTTCTTATTTAGATTTTTTAGTCCAGTTCCATAAGAGATATTTTTTTCTGATAAAGACATTCACAGCTGTATTATGGTGACACAACACTGTTAAAATAATTTTTTACTGGTCGTTGATTCTTAATAGAATCATAAAATGGCTTGGATTGGAAGGGACCTTAAATATCATCCAGTTCCACCCCCCTGCACTGGACTTCTCCTTAATGATTTTATCTGTTTCCTCCAGGATCTCCCAGCAGTTGCACTCCCAAGCACAACGATGAGCAGGAGAGAAGTCAGGAACCTCCATTTCTTTGCAAAGGAAGATGATGAGGAGGAAGAGGATGTTGTCTAACAACAAACTGTAAACAAATTAAACCTTTCTTCTTTTTCTTTGCAACCACATAGCAATGGTTCTGTCAGTAACATAAGGTGTCTGTGTTTGCCTTTTCTCAGGGAGAGAACTGGGAGAGTTTGTGTTGCTGGAATTGGCAGATACAGTATTTCTACAGTTATCTGGGGCAAAGACTGTGATTTGGAAAGAAACTGTAATTTAGCACTTTACCACTCATATTTAGGAAATCCAGGGAAAATAGAAATTCTTAAGGTTTTTTTTATAAATTTGAGCCTCAATCTAGAGGGAATATTTGGTTTCACTCCTTTTTTTCGAAATAGTCAAGGAAAAGAAGCTAAAACAACCTTCTTTTAATTCTGTGATGTCTCTGGCACCCAGGTAATAAAGGAGCCAGTTGACTCCCCAGTACAAAGAGGGACAAGGGTCTCTTGTGTAGGTTGTGTGGATTGTTTACATCTAAACCAGGACCAATGAAACCTCTACCAATCAGTTCTGCTGCCCAAATGCAATGCAGGATGTCAATGTGAGTTCAGTGTGTTCATCTCTGGGAGTTCAGCACGTTTTTACTGCACGTCAGCTCCCCACACACCCACCCTGTGTTGCTGCCTCCCCCTCCACCCGCTGCTGTAGAAGTTGTTCTTTGAGCTGTGCTGCAGCTCATTAAGGATTTTAGACTGATTTCCAGCAGGGATTTTGTAAACAAATGCTTTGGTGGATATAAAGGAGGATTTGATGGGCAGAGGAACAAGTATGGATTGCTAAGATGTGGGGCAGCCCCCCTGCATGTTTGAAAAGTAAGAAACAACCTCAGCTAATTCCAGGAACTGTTAATTCACCCAGTGTTTGTTGGAGTATTTCTTTGAAAGTGTGATTATGCAATAAGCTTCCAGTTATTTATTGTTATAGTTCCTTCTGTGTTTCTAAAAATAGAGGAAAAATGTTATCAGCAGATGGTTTAAATAAATATTAATTTCTACAGCTAGAGCCTGTTAAACATTCAAAAGTTGTGAGGCAAACAAATTGTATATGCATGGCATGGTAATGCAGTCCCATTTCCACTCCAGCTGATGCATTGTTTCTGTCAACGATATTTCTTTTCACTCTAATTCTGTAGCATGGAAAAATCCAGATTTTTAATTGCATATTCATGGTTCCAGCCCTGCTCCATCTTGCAGCAGCTTTCCTTCAGTGCTGTGTTTGCTGCTGGCTCTTTGTAGCAAGCAGGGTTTCACACACAGACATTCATTTCACTCTGCAAAATGGTGGTTTTCAGTTTTGGGGTTGTGTACCACACAGGTGACACTGGGTTTGTCACCAGAATCCTGGCTGTGCTGCCCTCCCCAGTGTCAAACAGTGCAGTGAGGCAAGCTGCACGGATGAATTCTGTGCAGTGGAGTTAGAAATCCTGTATTTAAAATGCACCTCCTTACTTTTCAGGCTGAAATGTTTGGGAGGGGATTGAGTGTGTTAAGTAAATCACTACTCTGTAGCAAAGCTTCCAAGACCCAGTAAGTTGGGGCTCGTGCAGAAATACCATCTCTGTGGAGCAGGAGCCCCATGCAGGAGCATCAATATGGGGGGAGACAGAGCTTTTCTGGGTTATTTACAGAGCAGGAGGTAGCTGGTGCTCCATAAACGTGTCTCCCTGTGCTCAGACTGTAATGCTCTGTCATATCTGATGAACCACCCCTGCACCTCCACATATTCACAAACACAGATAAGGGGTCATTTTTTTTATTTAAAAAAATTCACACTGTTTACAGCAACAGTCCCTAAAAGTTCACTTGCTATCAGCTGGTAGTAAAAAAAAAAAATCAAGTAAAAATCCATCTATTTGTGTTTTATTGCCTGAGGTAGGAAGTATTTTACCCCATTAATATTCTCTACAGTACCAGGTAAACATGATTATTGTAAACCTGATTGTTATAGATGTCACTGGTGGTGGTGCTTCAAGCAAACTTAAGCTGAAAAGGCAGAAAATGCTCAAAAGGAGAGGGAATCAATGGGGAGATGGCAAACAAAGGTGGGAACAGCAAAGCTATGCCGTGGCCTTGCTCTTCCTTCTGGGAGATGCACGTCTGAAGGAACAGCAAAGGAGTGGTCAGGGATGAAGGCAGGAGGTTGGCACAGGTGAGGTGGCACCTTTGCCACTCCTGGAATACACTGGCTGCTACCTGCAAAAGGCACAGAGCAAAACGATGGTCCTAAATCATTCCTTGTTTGGCTTAGAGAGAACAGGAATCTACGAGCCCCCACAGATTAGTTTGTGAGAAATGTTTTGTCCAGGTTTCCTTTCTGTGTACTGCAAGTTTTGTGCCGACACTGGTCATGGCAAGAAAGAGATGGTAGGGTGGAAACAGTGTCAGCCTCTGGCTCATTTTGTACCCTCACAGCTGGGTTTTAACACCCTTGGCACAGTGTGAGCTGAGGGAGGCTCACAGGGAGTGGGAAGGCGAGGGAGCATCAGCGTGTGCTTTGTGAGCTCTGGTTGTGTTACTCAGCCAGTCCCGTGCCAGGCACTCTTAATAGTTCTTGTTTAAGAAACTGGAGCTATTTAAAAACAACAGCACTGACATGATTGGAAAAAGTAGCAGGTCCCTTCCAGAGACAGCACTAGGAAATCTCGTGGTTTTGCTTCCTCTTTCTGTAAATTTTGGTTTTGTCACAGCTGAGGTTATGAGTGGTTTTCTTATGGCAAGCAATATGTACGAGTTTTAAATTATCCAGGGTAAACAGCAGCTGATAGAAATATTCCCAGTTCACTTCTCTTCCGTCGCGTGTTTTGACAGCTTCTGCCAGTTCTGGGACAACAGCACGTTTCTTCTCAATTCTTGGGGACACAAAAGAGAAAACAATATTGCCATCAGGAGTTTTTTCAGAGTAATCAAGCCTGCATCTTTCTTTCAGAGCCAGGGAGAATTGGAATTCTTTCTCCATAACTAGGTTTATGATTTTTTTCCCCCAAGGAAATTAGTTTAGCAAATCCTGTTTGCATCACATGCACGTTTAAAATAGGTCTGAGGGGTTTTGCCAAAGTGAATTCGCAGAGATAACACAGTGAGGAGGGGTTTACTTCCATACAAAGAAAATCTGCACAGGAGCAAAGCAGCGAATGAGAGACAGGATGATCCTCTGTCCTCAGGGCGTTGTTCTCAGCACAGCTGCAGCATCCCAGCACCTTTTCTCACAAAATATTCGTAGCAGAGCAGGGGGGGTAAAGACTAAGGCTAAACCATTCCTGATGGAGCAGAAGGGCATGAATCAGGTAAATCTGGATGAACACTTTGTACATACACGTGATCGAGATTCCAGGTGCTGAAGAGGATCCTGCTCTCCCTGTTGCTGTAGGGGTTGATGGAATGCTTACACGGGCAGTCATCTCTGTCAAAAGGTCCCTGTGAAACCAGAGGGCTGCAGTGAAAGGTGTCACACTTGTCACCCATGGCCAGGGGTGGAATGAGATGATCTTTAAGGTCCCTTCCAACCCAAACCATTCCATGATTCTGTGACTCTGCTTTGGGAAGGGCTGCACATACCTGGCAGGAGAACCACCCCTCCGCAGTGCACAGACGTGCTGCCTCCTCCTCCTCCCTTCTGTCAAAGTAGCACCCGTTATACTTCACAGATTTCAGTTTCTCTGCCATCAGGTCGATTACCTCTCTGTAGGCGTCTCTTGCTGCAGGATGAACGTTTGAAATAAAACCACTAACCTAGAGGGGGAAACCCAACAGTCACTCCTTGGTTCCTGTGGCAGCCTGAGGCTCTGTTCCGCAATCACAATGTTGCACTGTAAAAGTGTTTTTTAAAAATTCATGTGGCCACAGAATTACTGTTGACAGTAAGTTACTTCAACAGAAACTTTTACCTCTCTCATGTAGCCCCGCATTCTGCTCTCACAGCTGTGCCTCATGTAGCTGGATTTGTTCTTGAACCGAGACTCCAGCCCTGGAGGGAGCGACATTGCTTTGTACCTCAGCACAGCTCCTGCCCCGCTGGGCGTCCATCCCGGCTTTTCACTAACTCAGGATGCACAGGGTTTTTTCTTTCCTGTTTTTATTTTACTGGTTCAGGACTACCCTGCCCTTAGCACTGAAAGGGACCCCACGGCAGCATCTGCTGGGAGAGCAGTGGCTGGTACTGTGGTTGTTAAATATTTCTTGTTAACATGCATATGTGGAACACTAAGAGATTGTGAAAGGAGAACAGAGTTGTTTGGGAGAACTGCAGCAATTACTTGGGAATGGGAGCGGGACCTTGCAGAGTGTAAAGATAACATAAAGCAAGGTTAGCTGGCTGAGCTATGCTCACTACTAACAAATCATTAAAAGATCATAAATGCAGACCTAGAGTAATGGGGAAAAACCTTGGACAGACCAATAGGAAACACCATCTTTACCATTTTGTGATAATAAATATGCATGTATTTTAAAGAAACCTAAAGACACGTGCTACTGGAAGGGATAACTAGTCCCCTGACCAGGTACCTTATCCCACCAGCCAGAAGCGCTCCCAAACTTTTAAACAATTCTTTAAGAGCAGTAAAACTGACAAAAGTGACTTTGAGCAGAGCAAGACCTGGGGGTCCCTCAGCAGCTCCCTGTGGCCACAGACACACCTTCAAACCACTTCTTGTCGTCCTCCTTGTCCTCGGCCAGGATGTTTTCGCTTAGGTTGTGGATGAGATCCGCCAGCAGCTTCTGCCTGCGGGGAGCCCGCTCATCCGTCAGCAGCTTCCTCGCGGCCTCCACCAGAGCATCCCGCTGGCTGCAGAGCGCGGCCAGGAGCCGCTCGATGTCGCTGGCACCTGGGGCGGGTGGGACGGCACCGGCTGAGCCGAGCCCCCGGCCCCGCACTCACACCCCCGGCAGCTCTGCCCCCGGGGACCCCCGCCCGGCCCCGCACTCACATCCCCGCCAGCTCTGCCCGGGGCCCAGCAGCACCAGCTCCGTCTGCGGCGGCAGCGCGCGGAAGTAGCTCTCGGTCAGCTCCGTGCCGTCCTCGTACAGGCACAGGCGGCTGCCTGCCAAGGGAACCTGCCCCGGGGGCGGGTGAGCGGCGGGCGGGCCCCCGGCAGCCCCCGGCCGCCCCCGGCCCGCCCGGCACCTGCAGCAGGCGGCAGCCCTTCCTCAGCAGCCCGCGCAGGCTCCCGGCCGCCACCCCGAACTTCTGCGGGCCTCCGACCCCGCGCAGGCGGAAGGGCCGCGGCGGCTCCGCCATGGTCCGCCCGGTGCCGCTTTCCCCGATCCCGATCCCGATCCCGACCCCGATCCCCGTCCCGGGGCCGGTCCCGCCCCGCGCAGGCGCCCCGGGCGGGGCGGTGGCGCGTGCGCGGCGGGGCCGCGTTGCCATGAGAGCGGCGATGGCCGCGCTGAGCCAGGTGGGCCCGGCCCGGGCACCCCCGAGCCTCCGCCACGGCCCCCGTGCTTTGGCCGCGGCTCCGTGCTTTGGCCCCCCCCGCTCCCCGGGGCCAGCGCTGCCGTGGCCCCTCCAGGCCTGCGGGGCCGAGCGGCGGGAGGAGGGAGGGAGGGAGGGCTTTGGGGCCATAACAGCGGCACGGCCCGGGGTGGGCAGCGGCGGTCCCGGTGCTTGTCCTGTGCCCCCACCCTGTGCCGTCCCCGTGGATGGGAAAAGGGGCTAAACTGACCCTGCGCTTTGGTTTTTGTCTGTTCCTGTGGCTCGAGCCCACAGAGTCGCTCCTGTGTGTGTTTGGAACTCTTTAGTTTCAAGCTCCATCTTGGCTTAGCAAACTATGGGCAAACTGCTCTGCAAGTGAGCTAAACCCTCGTTTTGCTCAGCAGTAATCAAGCCCACACCACAAGAACATGGTGTGTTTTATCATGCCATTAATAATTAAAGAAAGCTTAGATTTGTGGTCATCATCTACTGACTTGACGAGACCACAGGATTGATTTCTTTGACTGTAGTGTCTCAGCAGTCTTTTATCGTCCTTCCAGGGATGAGTTTCAGCTTGAAGGCGGTGGCTGTGACCAGCTCAGCTCCTCAGGATGCCGCACAAGATCGGTTTCACCGTGGTCAGCTCGTCGGGACACGAGGACGGGTTCAGCGCCCGGGAGCTGATGGTTCACGCGCCGACGGTGAACGGGTGGCGCTCACCCAGGTACTGCCTGGGCACCGTCCTGGAGCTCTGATGTGCTGAAGAACCGAGGTTAAGACAAACGGGAGCTCTGCCAGGCGTGGCCAAGAGTGGTTTGCAGGACCCCAGACCAAGCTGATGAAACAGTCCCATGGAATCCTCATCCTGAGGGGGGAAAAAAGCACCTTGGTTGCCACCTAAAGGCACCACGTTGCATTTAAATAATGTCCTGGAAAAGGGGAAAGTGCTTTTGTTCTTGGCAGACTTGGAGCTTGCAACTGCTTTGGCTTAGTGTGAAAAATCTGGCTGTCTCAGCACGTCCTCTAGACAGATGTGGGGCACTGGAACATACACATATGTGCAGTAAACGGAAGGGAAAAGTGTTTCTACTCTGCTCTTGGGGTTCTTTTTACAATATTTGTAATGTTGGTTTAAACAATAATAATGTGAAAGTTTCATAATTGAATGTTGCTCAAGCTGGAAGCAAAGTCCTCTATAAAAGGATGATTTAATTTAGAAACTGTCTGTTCCAGGCTCTGTCAGTATCCCCAGGAGATCATCCTGCAGCTGGTGGAGAGGTGTCGGATACGGAAGCTGCAGCTGCTTGCTCACCAGTACATGATTTCCAGCAAAATTGAGTTCTACATCAGTGAAAGTTTGCCTGAATACTTCTCTCCATATCAGTCAGAGAGATTTCAGAGACTAGGGTGAGTCACAAAGCTCTGAGTGGGTTTATTGTCTTAATCAGAAAACTTTCAGGGGAAAATAATACTCCTTATGGGTTGCCAGAGGTGTGGACATGCTGTAAAAGCAGCAGAGAGACCCTGGACTCATGTGGATCTGTGACAGAGCTGAAGATGCAGGTGTAAGAGGCACCTGCAGATGAACAACCTTGCAGATGTTGCCTCAGTTATGGGGAGTTTTAAACCTCACCAGGTCGTGCCCCGAGGAGCAGCACCACCTGTGTGTCTGGACGTGTCCTCTGCTCACATGTTACATTTTCCTCCCCAGCTATGTCCCTCTCTCAGACAATGAGAAGACTGACTTCAAAGCACGGGAGTTAAAATCTGTGTATGTGGATGCAGTTGGCCAGTACCTGAAGCTGATTTTCCATAAAAATTATGTCAATAAATACAACATATACGGACAGGTGAGTTAAGAGTCTTTACCTGGTAATCCAAGTGACACTTCCCTAGTGCAGAACAAACACAGAAATCTGCTTCTTTGATCAGTAGAAGCCAGAAATGTTGGTTGAAAGCTCCTGGATTTATTTTGGCTTGTTTTAAAACAGAAGATACAAGTAACAGGTTAGAGGTGACTTGGAATCACGACCAGGTTTATGCATTTCCATTTTCTGTGAATCTCTGCAGGTTGCCCTGGTAGCTGTGAACATCATTGGGGATCCAGCAGACTACAGCAATGACAGCATGAGCAGTGTAAGTGTAAAGCATCCCTGTCCTCTTGCTCAGGTGCTGCTCCACCCCTTCAGGTACAGGTTCCTGGGGCAATGGGATGTATCTTTCTTCTGGCAGAGCTGCCATGGATTGATTTATTTTTAATGCTCTCTTGAAACAAGAAAGTTCTCAAAAATTGAGCCAAATACAGGATACAAAACCTAAAACATAACCAGTTGGAACAATCTCGTTTTTAGCCTCTCCAAATTCTCTTGTTTCAATGTGTCCCAAAACATAAATATTCTGAGTTGCAGAACTGCTGTTCATTGTGGCAAGTGAGAACTTCTGTCCTGAACACACACCTGACGTTGGTGAATGTGCATTAAGATTTTTTTTTTGCCTCCTTCCAAAGCCTTCCAGAGAGAAGCTGATAGACCATTACTTGGGAATTAAATCAGATGATCCTGCCTTAGATGGAACTTACCTTGGGTAAGGATGTTCTTTGCATATACTCTGGGAAAACCTCTACTCAGTTGAAAGTAGTTGTTGGTCTCTGTGTTTTGTGGATTCCGTGCTAATGAAAAGAGAATAAGCCTGGCTTATTGTGGGTTACTTTATTCGTTTTATGACTTCAGGAAATCTGACTCCATTTCCCCTCTGGATGATTTGGCTTTTGACATGTACCAGGACCCAGAAGTGGCTCAGATAATCCGTAGGCTGGATGAGAGGAAGCGGGAAGCCGTCCGGCACGAGCGCTACGACCACGCCAAGAAACTCAAACAGGCCATTGCAGACCTGCAGAAGGTGGTGATGAGAGATCTTTTGTCTCCTAAGTGGAGCTGTTTTCCAGTGGCCCACCAGGGTCGTGTGGAACCGTAACGATTTCCAATGTATTTCCGAAGTAATAATTTTAAATTCAGATAGCTTGATTGAACAATTTGGCTGGAAATAGTGGGATACATACATAAGTACAGTAAGGTGATTCCAAGAAATGTGCAGTAAGGTGATTCCAAGAAATGTGCAGTAAGGTGATTCCAAGAAATGTGCAGTAAGGTGATTCCAAGAAATGTGCAGTAAGGTGCTTCCAAGGTGTCTCATTGTGCCGATTGTAGGTGGGGGAGCGGCTCGGCCGGTACGAGGTGGAGAAGCGCTACGCGGTGGAGAAGGAGGATTATGATCTTGCCAAGAAGAAGAAGGAGCAAATGGATGAGTACCGGCTGAAGGTGTACCAGCAGCTGGAGCTCCACGACCTCCTGGATGCACAGCTGCTGGTGGGTGCTGTCAGTCTGAACTTGGGGGGGTATTCTAAATAGAAATGGCAGAGCAACCAAAAATATTCAAAGAGTAGGAGTTACTACACAGCTATTAGGACATTTACATGAGATTTTCAGTTTTCTGTTTGGATTGTGGATTTCCCCAACCAAAGACTCTCACATGGTGTTTTATGAACATGCCTAGTTCTCCATAAGTTATGTTAAACTGTCGAGGTCTCAAGCAAATGGCACTGTAATCCTGAATGTTTTGCGTAATTTCAGGGCTACCTGGTGCGGATGAATAAGATACTTTCTTGTCTTTTGGAGAGGTAGAAGAGTCCTAGGCTGACATCAAGGCTTAACCATACAGAATGGTTAAACAATCACACACGGTGTGATTGTTTTATATATGTATAGTTTTATGTTGTTCTTAGGAGGGGAAGCTTTGTAGTCTCTCCCCACAGGCATCCACACAGAATTATTTTCTGATTGTTTGATAAAGCTGCATCCAGTGGGAATGATGGCACATCTGTGAGCCAGGTCTAATGTTTACTTGAAAGCACAGAATCCTGCTGACAGCCAGAGGTGTAGCTGTAGTAATTGATTTTAGCACACTTTTAGCCCTGCTGTACAGAATCTCCTTCCCTTTCTCAGATCCGAAAACCACCCGAGTTGCCTCTGGGGCCTGTGGCTGACCCTGTGAGCCCCCAGCACTCCCCTCCTGAGCACACAGACCCAGCTGAGGGACAGCCCCGAGGGGCAGAGCCTGAGCTGCCAGAGCAGTTGGTGGATCCCACTTCTGCTGAGCCCATTGTTCCACAGCTGTCCCCTCCTCCTCCTCTGACTCAGCCCACAGCCTCCAAGGAAAATGTGAGTAGTGTTACCTGGGCAACTGCAAAACCCGGCAGAACAAAGGACCTGGTGTCCAGCCTTCCAAGCAATGAGGTCTTGTGGTTACTCTCACAGTTAATTGTGGAGCAATGCAGCTTTGGTATGAGAAATTTGCATTGAGGTGAATCCAGTTAGTGATGAAACTGCTTCACCTCTGAGTCATTTTCAGAACACAAATTTGTCTTCTCTGTTAGGCTGAATTTTTACCTTATGACGAGAGGCCTCTCCCAGCCATCTGCAAGCAGGTGGATGAAGCTGTTGCCTACCTGGAGCCAGAGGTGACTGAAGAGGACATTGGTGATACCCCAAGGACTGGCATTACTGGGGAGCCCGAACCGCTCACGGAGAAGGCACTGAGGGAGGCCAGCCCTGCTGTTGACGTTTTCGGAGAAGCTTTGGTAAAAACCAACGACATAAACCCATGGATTGTTGTGCTCTGTGTTGAGTTTAGAGGATTTTTACATATTCAGAGCTGTTACTTAGAGATCTGAGATTAAAATTTGACCTTGGCTATATATATAACCCTAACACTAACACTAACCCTAACCCTAACTAACCCTAACCCTAACCCTACCCCTAACCCCTGCTAACCCTCACCCTAACCCTAACCCTTGCTAACCCTAACCCTAACCCTAACCATAAGCAGATACCCTAGAGAGAAAGCAAACGATACTGACAGCGGTGGGCAGTGAATTGGGCTTATAGCCCAAGAGGGGCTTATTGGGCACCGCTGGGTGCCTGTTTTAAGTGTTTATATGGTGCTGTAGCTTGTATGTTTGATTACCTGATGGGCTGGTAAGCAGACAGGATCCAGTTGTGTGCTTTAGGGTAGGGACCCAGAAAACCCATAACTTGCCACTGTCTTTTATAGGGAGAGAAACCTTCACTGTACCTCGAAGGGCTCCTTCAGCCTGACCTGTTAATCCATTTCATTCATCACATTTCAAAATGTGTGCTTTTAATAAAGCCAGATTCCTGTAGGGAACACTTGAGCATTTCATGCTTCAGTTCATAAGCTTTTTTTGAGGTTCTTTCTCTATATAAATGTTGAATATGTGTTGAAATGTGGACCTGTGTGTTCTGTGCTCAGGTTTCAGGAGCATATTCCAGAACTTGGTCATATCGGGAAGACGCATTACTGGCTGTGTATAAGAAGCTGATGGAAGTGTCAGTGAACACTCCAAAGGAGGATTTAAGGAACATGCTGAGGGCTGCTGTTTTCCTCGTGAGGAGAGCCATCAAAGACACCGTGTCTTCTGTAAGTTGGGATAGGTTTGATGCTCCAGTGAAGAACTGGCAGCCAAAATTGAAGAACCATGATGTTAAGCTACTTTGAACAAATAGTTTATAAATGTACTGTTGAGTAAGTTCAAAATCAAAACAACCCCCCCCAAACTCCAAAACAACTGGGCAGTGTCTGGCATTGAGCAGATGGAAAATACTGCCCTGGACTGAGCCATGAGCTTGAGGAGTATCTACTGATGCAGTAAATGTGCAGTGAGGTTGAGCCTCTTATTTTGCTGAAGTTGAAGTATAGTGATGAAATAACTTAGTTTCCAGCTCAAGAGACTGCACTTAGCTGAAGGACACTGTGCTTTCAAATAAGCCTTCAACAAGAAGAAAAAAAATCAAGAGTTGTTAGTCTTTATAAAACAATTTCTGAAGCCTTTCACCTAAGCCCTAGCAACAGGTTTCTGGAAGAGAGTTAATCTGAAGTAGCTTCTTCTAAGAGTGCTACTGTTATTCCAGATTAACAATAGATTTTACAGTATTGCCTGAAAACATGGATCTCTGTGGTGTTTTTGCTCAATGTTTCCTTTTTGGTTTTGATTTAGGTTTTTCAAGCTTCCCTGAAACTTTTAAAAATGATCATTACACAATATATACCAAAACATAAACTAGGGAAGCTAGAGACTTCCCATTGTGTGGAAAAAACCCTTCCAGATTTGCTTTCTAGAACAGGAGACTCTTCATCCCGTCTTCGCCTTCTGGCTTCTGCCTTCATCCAGGTGGGTGTTTCCCTTCAGATTGGGCTTTGAGTTGATTAAGCACATCATGGAGCTCCCAGGTGGGCAACACCTGATCAGACTGGGCTGTGAGACGAGGGTTGGCTGCTGTGAAGGGTTACAGCTTATCACAGAATCCCAGAATTGCTGAGGTTGGAAGGGCCCTCTGGAGATCATCCAGTCCAAACCCCTCTGCCCAGACAGGGTCCCCTGGAGCAGGTGACACAGGAATGCATCCAGGTGGGTTTGGAATGTCTCCAGAGAGGGAGACTCCGTACCCTCCCTGGGCACCCTGTTCAGTCCCTCCATGGAGAGGAGTTCTTAATGCTGCTGTGGAACTTCTTGTATTTTAGTTTACGGCTGTAAATGTGTGGAAGGCAAAGTGGCAGAACCAATGGAATGTCTTCACAGAATTTTTTCTGGCAATGTTTTGTCACCTCTGTTGTGAGGGACAGTGTGGGGATTTCTGCTGCAGCAGGTGTAGGAAGGTGTGACTCATGTTCTTTGTTGCAAGTGACCTGCAGAGATGAGAGTAACAGGTAATTGTCCTCGTTGAGCTCCAGCCTGCACACTGACTCTCTGTTCCTAGGAAATGGCACTGTGCACTGAAGTTAAACCTCTCCAGATTGTTCCAGTCCACCTGGTTAAACCATTAAAACCAAACTCCCCAACACACCTGGCGATGAGTCACGTGGAATTGGTGGAATGTCTCTTGAGAGCCCTGGGGACTGGGAACTCTGGGTTCACCATCAACAACGTCATGAAGGTAAGAGGCTGAGGCTACAGCACATGGAGGTCTTTCTGATGGTTTTCTGGGGGCCTGCATGGCTGGTTTGGAGTGCTTAGTGAATTCCTGAAGAGGTGTATCCCCCCCAGTAAACAGTGCTGGTAATTTAGGGCCGGGTTGGACAGGGCTTGGAGCAGCATGGACTAGTGTAAGGTGTCCTTTCCCATGGCAGGGGTTGGAATGAGCTGAGCTTTAAGGTCCCTCCTGACCCCAACCATTCTATAGATCTATGAACCAAGATGTCAATATGGGGGGAAAAAGAATCAACGGGTCAAAAAGTGTTTGCAAAACCTGTCTGTAGGAAGATTCCTCCTGCTGCAGGGAAACAATCATTTTGGACTAATAAACGAGTCCTTAAAAACATGAGAAAAGAGAGACATAATTCTTCATTATTGTTTTTTTTTCCTTTTCAGTTTGCCACGGGAGCTCTGGAGCACAGGGCCCGCGAGGTGCGGGACGTGGTGCTGCGGATCATCTTCGACATGTACCGGCAGCACCGGGCGGCCGTGCTGGACTATCTGCCCCCGGGCGACGCCAGCGCCCGCAGGACCGTGCGCTACAGAACGCTCTTCGAGGGCTTCGCCAGAATCGACGGGAAGCTTTCTGAGCCTGAGGCGAGGGTATGTCGTGAGAGGGCAGGACATAGTGGCCACTTCACACCTGGCATTCAGCTGAGTGACATCCCGATCTCACGGCACAGGCAGCAGAGTGTGTTCAGGTGTGCGGTGAACGTTCCTCGGTGTAGAAAGCTCGGTGTGTTCCCTGTACTCGCTCTTGGGAATAAAACCATCAAGGAATACAGGGTCCTGCTGAAATAGTGCATGAGCAGTCTGGAAAATGCACAAATACTGTTTTCTGCTGGCAGGCCTTGGGAGCAGTGAGCAGAAAGGCTCTGCTGGGTGTTCCTTTCTGAATTTGGGAGGAGGGAGGTGTCACTGCATCAGACCCATCATTTAACTGAGCAGGAGGTTTCCAGTTCTGCATCGGCCATTTGTTCTGTGCTGATGTGTTTTGCAATGTGTTCTGTATGATGGATGGTTCCAAGGCTTTTGGAACTGACAGAGGATTTCCTGCCAGGCACAGAGAAAGGCAGTGACAGAAGAAGCAGAGAAACAGAAGAATGAAGAAATAAAAGTTCTGCAAGGTCAGCTGGCAGCTCTAAAGGAGATACAGGCAGAGGTTCAAGGAGAAGAGGTGAGGGTGGTTTGGTTTTAATTTTTATTCCTTTTTTAATCCTTTGTTGCTCAGGTATCACAGGCTTAGATAATGAACATTGGCATTGTCTCATTATACTCAGAGAGAGACTCCAGACATACACAGGGTAACTTTCCTCTTCAGCAGTCCAGTATAAAATCTGGGGTGTTGTTTCTCCTAACATAGTATAAAATTTGGATTCTTTAATATAACATAATAATAATAGCTTTATAATATAAAATAAAACCTTCATACTTGAGAGATTTGCCCGAGGACCAGAAACACAAACGTTTTAGTGCTTTGGCTCTGCTTCTAAACTTTAAATTACAGAGAAAAATTAGAATATAATGTGTTTCCTTTCTCCCTGGAAATCATCACAGCCATTTATCAAATTTCTGATCTAAAATTTCTTTGCTCTTTAGGAGAAAGAATCTGATTTTCAGAAACCAAATAATCAAGGTAGGTAGTTTCAAATAGTGTTAAGAACTGTAGATGAGTTAAAATGTGATCTTGGTTTAATAGATCTCTCCTTCTAGATTACCAGGTATACGAAAGCCCCCAGGCTGCAGCAGCAGAGATTCCAGAGGATCTTTCCTCAGTTGCAAATTACCTGGATAAGTAAGTGAGATGAGCAGTCTCTAATCACCTTAAGCACTTGGTGTCACCTGTGAGCTAATAACAGTAATAATATTTCTGCAGTAGATCAAAGCTAATACCTTCAGCAGTGAGACAGTAGCAACTAAAATCTCTTCTAACAGATTGGGAATTATCACCAAGCAATCTCAGCTGTTGGGGTTTTTTAGGTTCTCAGATAGTGTGACCTTGCACTTGTTTTCTGAGGAGTTGCTTGTGGGATGAGAAATGGCCACAGTTCAATGTTCAGGTGCCTGTGTGAAATAAGGGGAAAATACAGTGTAGCTTTCCTGGTTGTAGGGGAGGTCACAGAGGAAGCACTTGGAAATTCTGGAGCCAGGAAAACTGCTTTCAGTGAGCTGTTGGCAGGGCTCTAGTGGAATGAATGTTTCTATATGAACAAACACTTTATAGTGGTACTGACCATAAATTACAACCCAGTACCTGCCCCATCCTAAGGTCAGCACTACATGGGGAAAAGATGTTGTGTTCCAGGATGGTGGCTGTTTTTTCAGAACAATTTTGAGCAGAAGGAGCAGGGTTCATCCATTTCACTCTGATGTCACTGATGTTTGTATTTTTTTCCCAGCTTGTGTATTTTTTGCGGTGAAAGGGATGAATCATTCACAGAGGAAGGGTTGGATCTGCATTACTGGAAGCACTGCCCCATGTTAACCCGATGTGAGCACTGCAAACAGGTCAGACTGAACTTTTCAGAGCTACTGAAGACATTGGCTGTTGTTATTCTGGTTTTGAGGCATTATAAGATGTTTAACACTCAGGCAGGTGAATTCTGAACACGCCTGTGTGATTTGGGTAGTGCTTGCAGAACGGAGCAGCATTTAGAATATACATTAATAACTGAACTAAATTGCATTTTCCCCTTGTCATTTTGGAAGGTGAGCCTTACCTTCCAAAACTCTGGTAAGCAGGTTGTTGAATCCCACCCCCTACTTAGCACAAACCTCCCTGGGTGGCCCTGGCTGTGTTGCAGATGGTGGAGATCTCGAGCCTGACAGATCACCTGCTGACTGACTGTGACAAAAGGGACAGCTTTGGGAAGTGCCAGCGCTGCAGCGAGGCCCTGCCCAAGGACGAGCTGCCCAAACACGTGAAGAGCAGGATTTGCAATCGTGAGTAGCTCCAGACAGGAAGGGGGAACTTCAGAGGTTCAGACCTCCAAATACTGGGGACCTCTGGCAAGTCAGGATGCTTCTGTTTCAGATTTAGGAGTCTGAGGAAAAATGGATTCAGGGATCTAAGTAAATCCTCAGGAGGGAACAGATTAGGGGTAAATGCCTGAGTTTACCTGAGTAAAAGCACTGTCATTCCTGCACAGGAAGGACATGGATCTGCTGAAGGGAGTCCAGAGGAGGGACACCAAGTTGATTACAGGGGTGGGACACCTCTGCTATGGGGAAAGGCTGAGAGAATTGGGGTTGTTCACCCTGGAGAATGCTCTGGGGTGACCTAATCGTGGTCTCCAGTACCTGAAGGGAGCTGACGAGAAAGATGGAGAGAGGCTGCTTAAAAGGGCCTGGAGTGACAGGACAGGGAGAAACTGGATGATATTGAAGGTCCTTTCCAGTCTAGGCCATTCTGTGATTCTCTGATTCTTTTTCATCTGTTTTTGATGGAGATGCTTAAACCTGAGACTTCTTTGAGAGCAGTTAATGATAATGGGGCAGGAGATGGGTTAACCATGGCATAGTTTTATGCTCTTTGCTATGCAAGTTCTCCTGTTGTATTTGAGATTAGCCTGTCTTTGCAATTCTTACATTATTTTTCTAACAATTTCAGCTGCCAAACCAGAAAATGTGGCAAACCATTGCCCGTTGTGCCATGAGAACTTTCCCCCTGGAGAGGAGGTGAGCCTGCCCTCGACGTTGGGCTGATTTTGTAGGGTGATTGTTTTAATGTGATGTGCCTTTTAAGATATATTAAAATAATGGGTGTATTCATTTCTATTCCATAGTAAGTCACAAGGTGCTCATACTTTGAGTGAGCAGATTAAGATGCTGTTGCCATAAAGTCTGTGCACAGCTCTCATTTTCCCCATGTGACCAGGTAAATCATTGGCTAATTTTTTTGGTGTTTTACTATCACTTCTTTCTGATGGACTTTAGGCCTGGAAATCTCACCTGATGGACCAGGATGGCTGTAAAATGAACCAGCGGAGGATATCCCCAATGAATAAAACCATTCTGCTGCAGCCTGGTAAGGTGTTAGTTAATGATAATCATGTTTATGCTTTTTACTGTGTTGCCTTAAGGAAAGTGTTTCATCCCCAGGAGTGAGCTGTGTCTGTGCAACTTGTGGTTTGCATTTGTGTGAGCTGGTAGTTCTTGTGCTGGTACAGTGTGCTGGGGAGCAAATACCCAAAATCGTTCAATAACAATCATTCCAAACAGGGACATGAGCTCAGCTGATTGGAGGAACTGGCAATTTGATACATTGATCAGTTCAGGGGGTTTGTTTCTGCAGAACAGGATGACCATGAGCAGAACAATCTGCTGAACAGTGAATGTTCTGGAAAGGTCCTGAATGCTGACACAGGAAACCAGGGCTGATTTAGCTTTTAGTGTCCAATCAGAGGGTGTAAAGCTGATCCTAATTACAGGATGAACTGAACAGTGAGTGCTGTGCACTGCTTTTCCTTTCCACTCCAGACCCAGGAGCTAGGCAGAATTTGTCATTGTGCAGCTCCTTTACCAACAAAGAGACATTGATGCTGAAGTCAGGTGTTTTATTAGCAGTTTTCTTTACTTATGAAGCACATGGAAAATCCTTTTATTTCCAGAACACAGAAGTTAAACAAACTGCCTGCAGCACCAGAACTCCTGGCCAGTAACATCCAACTCTTTCCTCATTTAGACCCTTTGGAGTTCTTTAATCAGCTGCATGTTCAGAGTTCACCTCCTTTGTCTGATCTGTGCTTTGCTCATATCTGCCTGTCACGACTACACCGTGTTCCTGAACTATGGAATTGCCCCTTTCAGCTGCCATAAGTGAATCACAGTGGTTAAACTCAGCCCTTTCCAGTCCTGAACTGGACCTACAGGCCTGTCTGTCTGTCTGTCCTCAGCTTCGCTGTTTGTACTTGCTAAGGAGGGTGCAGGTCATTAGTTTGCTGCTGCTTAGAGTTTGGGAACATAGAAGAAACTTAAATCCTGCCCAGATAAGGTAAAATTCCAGAGGTGTTTCCTAGAGATAGGAAAGGAACCCTGACCATTTAGTCCAACCACTCCTGGTGTGGGATGCACTCGGGCTCAGTGCCTGCCAGCTTCTAGTTGCTTCAGTCATTCAGACTTAATAGATCCTGAAAATCAAAATGATGGATAAAATTCAATACTGGGACTAGATGTGTTTGCAATAATGATCTCTATTTTCTCTTCACAGCCAAAGTAGGTGGCCACTATTTAAGGAAACCGGGTCCTTCAGGAGCAAAATACCAATCTCCCTCCATAGGAAGCAAGATCTCAACCCGAGGGGGCCCAAATAAAAGCACTGGCAAAAAATACTCGAAGAGATGACAGGACAAGTATTTCTTCCTTTGTCCCAATAACTGGGCACATGGTTGCTCATAGCTATTTAAAAATTGTGGGCAACTTGCATCACCTTTTCCATGTGGCTCCGTGGGGCTGTTTTAGCCTCTTGCAGTCCCTGCTGTGATCACCCCCCTTGGCTCTGGCTGTCACTGTGGATGTTGCCCCGTGTTTTGCCACCACATAGCAGGTGACATGAAATGTGGCCTCTCGCTGTGCACCAAGTGCCTTATGAGCCCCCTTGGCAGGCTGGCTAAACTACACCCTCCAAGTCCACAGCTCCAAGAAATGGCTCCTCAAAGAAAAGAAAAACTACTCTTAGTTGGGCCCTGAAGAGCTTGAATTAATAAATGTAGACCTTTTGCCTGCTTTAGTGCACTTTACACTCAAGTACTGAGTTTCTCTAGTTAGACCTCGATTAATATAACCATACAAAGACTGCAGCATTTGACTTTAAGAGCTTCAAAGAGAGTTTAGTAAGACCCAAGGCATGAAGCTTTGTACTAAAGCAGCAATCCTCACATCCCTACCTGTAATGTTCTGCCTGTTGCTTTCCAGGATGGCATTTGTTGGTGCTGCGGGCACAGGAGTGAGTGGTAGATGGTAATATGAGGGGAAGTTTTGGTGGTTTTTGCTCCCATGGAGTGAGTTTGTGGTAGTGTTTTGTATATACAGAGCTGATTTTGTAATACAGGTTTTCTACTTTGCCTGCAGCCAACCAACCTACCAGCTTCTGGATTTTCCAGGTAGATCAGCGTGCTTGGATTTCAAAAATCTGTATAAATTGTTCCTTTACCGCCTCCAAATACGTATTATAAATAATTATACATACGCTAGGAGTACACATATTAACAAACACATATTTTTATTTTTTCTTTAGTGACAAGGGGTTCCTGTCTGAGAACCCGATTCCGCGTGCCGAATAAATAATAAAAAAAAACAACCCATA
>NW_020884926.1:295463-332962 GCF_003945725.1 Corapipo altera
GGGAGCTCGGCCCGGGCGTGGCGGCCGCGCTGCCCGCGCTGCACACGCTGGTGCTGCGGCAGAACGCGCTGGGCCCGGCCGGGCTGGGCGAGGGGCTGGGCGGGCCCCTGCCCGCGCTCCGCCTGCTCGACCTGTCCGGGAACGGGCTGGAGGCGCTGCCGGCCGCGCTCGGCGGCACCGGGGACGGCGCGGGGGACGCGGCCCCGGCGTTCCCGCAGCTGCGCGGCCTCAACCTGAGCGGGAACCGGCTGCGGGAGCTCGGCCCGGGGCTCGCCCGCGCCGCCCCGCAGCTCCAGGAGCTGCTGCTCTCCGGGAACCGCCTGCGGGCGCTGCCCGGGGGGCTCCTGCCCCCGGCGGGCCCCGCCGCGCCCTTCCCGCTGCTCAGCCGGCTGGACGCGGCCGACAACGAGGTGGCGGAGCTGGGCCCGGACATCGCGGCCCTGCCGGCGCTCAAGGTGGGAGCGGGCCCCGGGCTCCCTCCGCACTCCCGGGTCCCCATCGCCCGGCCCTGACCGTCCCTCTCTGTCTCCTCCAGAGCCTGGACGTGGCCAACAACCAGCTGCGGGAGCTGCCCTCGGCGCTGGCCGACTGCCCCCGGCTGAAGGAGGCCAACTTCAGGGGCAACCCGCTGCGGGACAAGCGGCTGGAGAAGATGGTCAACGGGTGCCAGACGAAGGCCATCCTGGAGTACCTGCGGGCCGGGGGCCGCGGGAAGGGGAAGGCCGAGAGCGCCAGGGAGGAGGTCAGGAAGAAGAAGAGGGAGAAGCAGCAGAAGAAGGACGGTGGGGATGGGGAGCAGGACGAGGTGGAGGAGGCGAGCAGGCTGCTGGTGAAGGTTCTGCACGTCTCCGAGAACCCGGCGCCCTTGGTGGTCAAAGTGAGCCCGGGCGTCAAAGATGTTCGCCCCTTCATCGTGTGCTGTGTGCTGAAGGGAGTGAACCTAAAGCCGGGAAACGCCCTCAAGAGGTTCCTGTCAATGCAGGTAACTGCTGCTGCATCATGGTACTTCTTTGCAACAGGAATGTTGCTGTCAGAGTTGGAAATAGACTGTTCTAGGCTCCTTCCAGCAGATGAGTTTGTGAACTGTAGGGTGGGAGGGTCCAGGGGTGGCCGTGCAGAGTGGCCTGTGCCAGCAGCACGTGCCCAGTGAGTCCAGAATCAGCAGAACTGGTTTTTGGGAAGGACCTGTTAGAGCTCAGGTGTTGCCATGAGGGCAGTGGATGTGCTCACGTTTGTGTTGTGTCTGTAACAGCAGCTCGTCGGTGCTGTGGAACCTGTTGAGAGCTAAAAAATAAACCTGTGTCCACGTTAGATGGATCCTGGTTTGGCTCCAGGTTCCCTGATCTGTGCTAAAACCGTGTTGCACACCCAACCCTCTGACTGAGGCATCCTACCCACAGACCTGTCCCTTAGGTGGCAGGTGGGAGCTGCTCTCGAGTTACAGAGTATGTTACAGAGTCAGTGATTTCTGACTTAAAACTTGATTTCCCAGTTGAGAAATGTCTCACATGCTGCTGGGCTTCACTGCCTTTGTGCTTGGGCTGCAGTGCAGATACAGGCACCTCGCAGGGGAAGGGAAGGGCTCTGTTTCATACTCACCTGGCTGGTAGCGCTGCAGAATTAAATACAGAAGAATCTGCACCCCAAAAGGGATAAATCACTTTTTGATTTATTTTATTTTAGACTAGGCTGCACGAGGACATCTGTGAGAGGCGCACAGTGGCCACCATTGCCACCCACGACTTGCAGCTGGTCAAAGCTCCTCTGACTTACGACACTCAGCCTCCTGACGAGCTGAAGGTAGGGCTTGGCAGTAGTTTCTTACCCCACAGATCCTAGAAAACTAATTTCTGAAACTTTACTTTAGAAGCTCTACTGATTTTCTTGCTATCCTGCTGTACCAGGTTTAGTACCAGTGACTGAGCCTGTATTTCAAGTGGGTGTTGTGGCTTACACAAAGGTTTAAACTCACAGCACTCCATGAGAAGTGGAAGGTGTATTTCCAGGCTGAAAAAGGCATGGGGAATGACAACATACAGGAGTATGGTTTCAATTACTGACTTGCTCAGAGGAGTTTTGAATTCAAATGTTTGTTTTCTTGTGTGGTGCAGATAATGCCCCTGGGTCGGAAGGAGATCAAGGCAAAGGACCTTCTCCGGCAGCTGCATTTGGAGGCTGAGGAGCAGAGGAAGCAGAAGAAGCGTCAGAATGTCTCTGGGCTGCACAAGTCAGTACCCTGGTCATTTGTGGTTTTCTTCACACACATTTAGGTGGCTGTACTGGGGATGGGGCTCACAAACCCAGCACAAGCTCTTGGGAGTTGAGGTGAAAAACACTGAATTTTTGCACGAAGAGTAACCCGGAAGGAAGGGAGGATGCTCAGTGCCCTTCCAGTGTTTCTGTCTGCATCCAGAGTAAATCATTGTCATGTGAGTTATTCAAGAGGTGACAAATCTATTTAGAACAGCAAATAGAAGGGAAGCAGAGAATAAAGAAGTGTATGTGGTGCACATTCAGCAAAGTAAGTGAATCAGAGATGGGGTAAATCTGCAGGTGCGGAGCAGATGAGCATGTGGCTCTGCCCTGTGCTGTTCACTGCTCGTGCAGAGGTCACACACTAATTCCTTTTTGTCACTGTTTTCTACCATTGTGTCCAGCTGCTCTCTGTCACTCACTGTTTCTTTTGGCAGGTACCTGCAGTTGCTGGATGGCAAAGACAACTACCCGTGCCTGGTGGATGCTGAGGGTGCTGTGATTTCCTTCCCACCAATAACCAATAGTGAGAAAACAAAGGTACTCTCTGTTCATGAGAATACATTAGTCAATTAAACAGTGTTTCTTTCTGCTGAGAGTTAACACAAAGACACACACAAGTTGTGTTCCAGATATAAACCCTCACAGCCTGTGTCTTGTGTGCTCAGCTGTCAGACTGAGAGGGATCTGGGAGTTAGAGTTGTACCTCTGGAAATCTGTTCCAAAGGCACCAGCCTACCTGTGCAGAGGCTTTGTGGAAGGGCAGGAGTAAAAGAACAGCAGTGCTTAACCCCTGGTTAAATCAAGTGAAAGCCTTTAGTTCTGTGTATTGAAATGTGTCAGAGGGCTGTGGGTGAGATGCTCTGACTCCTGACTTGCTTTAACTGTGAAACTCTTACAGATTAGAAAAGAGACCCGTGACCTGTTCCTGGAGGTGACGAGCAATACCAGTTTACAGATCTGCAAAGATGTGATGGACACGCTCATCCTGGTAGGGAGATCAGGAAAACATCCTGTCTCTTCTTGGTGGGCTCCTACCAAATGTGTCATTGCTCAAGTGCACGGAGAAGAACACAGAAGTTGATTTGTATTTTAGCAGTATTGTTATTCCCTCTCATTAATTCTCTGCCACAGAATTGATCTTGTTCTCTGTATTTTGCTTTAACAGAAAACTGCAGAACTGAACAGGTTTACCTTGGAGAACAAGGAAGGCTCAGGCTCGGATACCGAGCTGGATGCTCTCTGTGGACCAGGGAGTTTGGAGCCCGGGAACCTGCCACTGGTGTTGGAGCAGGTGCGAGTGGTGGACACGGATGGAAACCTGAAAGTACTTTATCCTTCTAAAACTGACCTGGCCACGGTGTCCTCTCTGCTGACTGTGATCCGTTAGCAGCTGTCCCAGCTGAGGACTCCCTTTGCTTTTTGGTTTTTCCCCATGTTCAACAGCCCATACACAGTGAGGGGGTTTGGGTTTCTACAGAGAAGATGCAGAGCATCCTGCTGGGGAGGCAACAGCTTCAGAGTTTGAGGAGCTACAGCAAAGAGAATGAAATCTTTCAGCCTTAGCAGAGACTGTTGGTGTTGGGACAGGGCAGAGAGAGCAGCGTCTTCAAACGTGGACTTATGGCAGAGGAGATGTCAGACATGAGAATGCAGCAACTTGTAGAGAAAACCATCGTGATATTTGAAACAAATGCAGCCACAGTTTTCTGCAAGATCCCTTTTTCTTCCTGATGTGTTTTGTCTGGATCGTTATTTTGGCAGCAGAGAAATGCAGTGGGTGACAGTGTGGAACAGAGGTCCTGTGCTGGGCACAATTCAGGATCAGAATGCCAAACCACTTTGCTGACATCTCGTTCTGCATAGTTCTGGTTTTATCTGGAGTTACTGTGAACACTTAGTTCCTGTCAGAAACATTTAATTGCTGTCAGAACTTGTGGGATGAGTTTTAAAGTGACAGTTTCTGTGTTCAGGCATGAACAGAGCTCCCATTTTTAAGTGGTCATTTGAAATGTCTGCAGGGTTTGTGTGTCCCAGAGTATTTCAGAGCCATCCCTGTGGAAATGGCAGTGACCGTCTGTGTGGCTGGTGATTTACTGTGATAGAGCATGGGCTTTGTTCATGCTGATGAGGTTCAGGTCTGTTCAGAGGGCTCTTGCTGCCTCACACTGGCACTGCTGAAGCTCCCTGTTCCCCCAGAATACAGACACTTGTGCCAGAGTGACCCTCCTGGGGCTTTCTGTCCCACCCCACATGGAGAGTGTTGGGGACACTTCCCAAAATACAGGCAGTTGGGGCAGTTCTCAGTTGGGCAGTCTGTGGGTGACCTCTACACCCAGGTGACCACTGGTGTGAACTTGCAGCTCTCCCTTAGCCAGGGTGACTTCCAAACAGACTCTTTTCTGTTAAAAATGATACTCTTGGAGCCCTAACTGAACTGATACTCTGTCAATACTTGCATATGGAATGGAAAAATAAAACAGTACTTGCAGTCATGGCACTGTCACTCATTTTGGCACTGGTGAATGTTCACCTCACTTAAAAACTTCCCAGAGCAGCTGTTGTGCACTTCACACTTCCCAGCTGCTTGTAGCCAACCAGTGCTTGTGCTTTGGGCTTCCCTGGGAAGTCAAGTGTTTCTACAGTGTTTCTTCTGAAACAATTGAATCAGATACTCCTGCAGAACATGATTTCAGTGAAATGAGTTTAATCTGTTGTAGGTCACCAGCTCAGAGCCAAGGACCCAGAGCCTGAAGTTGGTGGTGGTTTCTGGCTCAGCCATCAGGGCAGCTTTTCCATTTGGGGAGAACTTGTCCTCTTGGGAGGTGATGAACTGTACATGCCGGGGTAGTACAGGGGCACCTTGATGTCTCTGTGCTTCAGCATGTGATAGAACTCCATCCGCTCGTCAGCAATTCTCTGGAAATCAGGGATACGTGAAGGGGTGGGAGTGCAGAGGTGGAGAGCAGCGCTGCAAAGTGTTCTCTCACCTCAGCAGTCCCTTCCTGGCTGCTGGAAGCTGAGTCTGGGAGAGCCACGTACCTGCAATGCCTCCAGCACCTGCTCCTCCGTGAGCTCGGCGTGGGGGGGGTCCTGCCCCTCCACACTGAAGGCAGCCTGGGTTATTTTGCTTCGTAACCTGTCAAACTTGGGATAACAGAGGAAAGCAGGTGCATTTAGTCTGTATATATAATTCCTTGACATTTGCATGGATTTACAGAGACTGCACTGTCAGGCCTGGGCAAAGTACTGGTGAGTGATGAGATGGAAAGTGTTTGTGAGAAATGATGGGCGTTCTGGGTTTCACTACAAGTGCTGTGGTCACGGTGTGGGTCTGGCTGGGCTGTGGCCCTTCCCCAGGCATCAGGCACGTCTGCCTGCAGGAAGTGGCTTTAAGGTGGTTCCTGTTACCTTGAGTCTGGAAGGATGTTAGAAATCTGGTGATGTGACTGTTCTGAACTCTAGTTTCTCAAGGGCTTCTGGTATTTGAGGCCTGTTTGCATTGTAAGTGGTATAAGAGCTGCCTGCTGAACAGCTGGGGAGCAAATGGACTGAGATTCCCAGGAGTGTCCCAAGAGGAAGGCAGGGCTCTGAGGTGAAAGAGGCCGTGTTTACCTTGCTGCTGATGCGTTCCAGTGCCACTTTGGTTTGCACCTCCTTGTGCTGCAGTGCCTCAACCTGGCTCTTGGTCTCCTCCTGGGCCTGTTTGTGCTCCTGGGCGTGGCGGCGGCTGGTCACAACCTCGATCCGGAGCCGTCTGATCGTCCCCTCTAACTCACTGATCTGCTCCTCCTGCTTAGCCAGCTGGGATTCCTGTTCTGTAACAACCTGAGCAGATGCAGAAATCCAACTGTTACTGTGGGGAAGAAAGTGAGCAGGTTTGGCCTCGTCTTCCCAGTATCTGGTCCAAATGCTTCTGGTATTTCCCGGGCAGAGTCTGTGGACAAACAACCTCACCAGTATCCTGTAACTGTTATTACTTGGCATTTCCTCTAAAACTGCTTGGATTGAGTAGAGGGATTAAATGCCAAACAAGCCCAGTGAAGCAGCAAATACCAGAATTTTCTCTGGTGGCTTTGCACCACATTCACCTGTCGAAGGCTGTGGTTCTCCTCCTCCATCATCACCATCACTTCTTCCTTCCTCTGTTCCTCTGTAAGGCTGCAAAACTGAAGGCAGAATATTTTACACTTTGGTTTCACAGTTACAGGTGCCCCTCCTGCCTATGAGAGAGGGAACTGCTGCGTAAATCCCGAATTCCCAGCTGCCAGGTCTCCTGACAACCACGGCCACTCGGGCTGTACCTTGTCAGACATGGCTTGGAGCTGCTCTTCTCGCTCTCTGAGCTGCTTCTGAAGCATTTTGTTCTCGTATCTGAATCTCCGAAGCTCAGATTCTTGGATCTCCAGTTGTCTTTGCAAGGAAGAGATGGCACCTGTGGAGTGGAAGTGCTGTGTTAGGCCAAAAGCTCTGTGGCTCCTTGGGTGAGCATGAGCAAAGCCATGGTCTGGGGGTAGACACTGTGGGCCACGTTAATGCAGCAGCCACAGTGACACTGGGGGATAATGTGGTTTGTGGTGCTTTGCTGGGATGTGGGTTTGTTCAGCCTGGAAAAGAAAAGGCTTTGGGGTGACCTAAATTGTGGCCTTCCAGTACCTGAAGGGAGCTACAAGAAAGGTGTAGAGACCACTCACAAGGGCCTGGAGTGGCAGGACAAGGGTGAACGGCTTCAAAGTGACAGAGAGCAAGCTTAGATTAGATATTGGGAAAAAATTATTCCCTCTGAGGGTGGTGAGGCCCTGGCACAGGTTGCCCAGAGAAGCTGTGGCTGCCCCATCCCTGGAAGTGTCCAAGGCCAGGTTGGACAGGGCTTGGAGCAACCTGGGCTGGTGGAAGGTGTCCCTGCCCATGGCAGGGGGTGGAACTGGATGGGCTTTAAGGTCCCTTCCAACCCAAACTGTTCTATGATTCCACGTGTATTAAACTACATGCCTCTGTGTGAGGTGGGCACTGCTCTGAGGGCACGTGGAGAGGGTACCATGAGCCCAGGTTTGCCAGAGCTGACACTGGTGGGTGCCCAGGGACTCTGCTGGGGCTCTCTCTGCTGGGGTTTCTCATGTTCACTTCAAGAGGAGAGAGGGAGTGTTTTCAAAACGGGTGGCAATTTCAGCCTCGCTCTGTGAGCAACACCCCGCGATGTTCTGAGAGTCAGAGGAGCCGAGGCACGCGATGAGCTGGGCAGGGGAGGGTTGTTCTGGGCACCTTCCCCGGTACCTGTGGCCATGTTGTGGTCATCCTTGGCTCTCCGCAGCTCCTCCCGGAGCTGGTCCAGGGTCTGGGTGGGTTCTGACCCCTGCGAGGCAGCAGCGGCTTCCCCGTCCATCGCCCGGGGCCTCCCGGCAGGTCCCGACGGGCTTTGGAGCGGGTTTGGAGGGGGTTTGGAGCGGGTTTGGAGCGGGGCCGCTGCCCGGCAACGGCGAGGGCCGGGCGGTGTTTTCCGCTTCCGAGTGCCCGCCCGGCCCCGGGCGGGGGAGAGGCGGCTCTGGGACCGCGGGGCCGCGTTCCGTGGCCTTGGGACCGCATCCTGCCCCTCCTGCCCCTCCTGCCCGTGCGGGTGCGCCGGGAGCGCATCCCAGAGCGCATCCCGAGCTCCGGAGCTGCGGTGGCACCGCGGGAGCGCCGGTCCCCGAGCGGACAGACCGACAGACGGACAGACGGAGCGCAGCCGCACCGAGCCCTCCTCGGGCTCGTCCCACCCTTCCTCTGCCGGCCCGACCCTCCCCTGCCTCCCCAACTCCATCCCTGTCTCACCCGACCCCCTCCCTGCGGGTTGGAACGAGATGAGCTTCGAGGTCCCTTCCAGCCCGTTGTGCGATTCCAGGATTCCCTTGGAGCACGGAGCCCAGCAGGAGGCAGAGCCCGGGGCTGGCCCGGGGCTGAAGGCTCTGCCGGGAGCTTTGGACCTTTGTCGCGGTGAGGAGCTCTGCAGGTGGGTGGCTCTGCCTGTTCCCGTGTGGCTCTCACAGACCGGTTCTTGATGTGTTTTGAAAGCTTTTTAATGGTGTTTTTATTGTATTACAGCAACATTCTTGCCTTCTTCCCTTTCAGAGTGTTCGTTTATGAACAATGCTGCTTGCAAGACTCTTTGGTCCCATCAGTTTCCAGTTCCTGCCTGTGGAATATACATCCCTAAAACTGGAAGTAGTGGTGACATTTTTAATTTAATTTCCTTTGGGAAATTATTTTTAACAGTAATTTTTCAGACTCAGAAAACCAGTGTCTTAATGCTTGTTATCCACCTCATTTGCTGTTTTTTAGTAATTTATTGAGAAAAAAGAAAGTTTTATATATCCAGAAGCCACCTCTTGCTTCTCTGTACTCACTGTAGCAGTTTATTACTCACAGGTGGGTTTCTTTTTGGTTTCATCAGCTTTAGGCCCTTTGAGGTCCTACAGGTGAAGGTTTATGTGGGTTAGGAGGGCACTTTCTGTACAATTTTAATTGCCAGATGCAGCAATTCCCACATGTGCTTTTATTGTGTTACCAAAAAAACCCAAACCAAACAAAAAAACAACCAACAAACCACAAAAGAAAAACCACAGCTATAAAAATAACACATTTTCCAAAGGTAACATTACAAAAAGTACCATTCCTGCCGTGGAGTGATCCATTAATACTGCTGGGAACAGCCCCTGTTAATGCTGGAAATGTGAATGGTTGCTGCAGAAGCTTTAAAGCATTGAAGTGCTTTATTGAGCTGTTACCTGGGGACACACATTCACACATCAGCCACAGCCAAGGGAGTTGGGGTCCAGTCCCAAAGGAGTCTGTTCCCAGTCCCTGGGGTGTGAGGGTGGGGTGGCCTCAGGGACAGTGACTCTGCACGTGTGGCTCACCCATCTCCGGAGAGTGGGAAGGACAGGAGGGAGAGGAGGCCACCCCTGTGTGCTGAGGGCTTGGAGCTGCTGTGGGACACCTGGACAGGGCACTGGAGAGGGGACCTGGGCCCGGGGCTGCTGCACGTCCAGCACTCACAGCCCTGTTCCCCCTGGAGAGGGAACAGACACTGCCTGCCTGCAGGAGAAGGTGCATCCCAGGGGAGCCCTGAATGTCATAGGTGGGGCTCGAGCTCTTGTTTTGTTCCTGCTTAGAGAGTCCAGGGCTTCGGGAAGGGTCTGCAGCCCCTTCCCCAGCCTGGGGAGGTGGGAAGCAGGTGTAGGGCTGCCTTTGGAGGCCTCCAGAGGCAGTGGGAAGGTGCCAGGAGCATCATTTCTGTGCAGGTTCCCTCAGCCTGCCCAAAATCTCGAGTGACCCAGGGCTGAGGGGGCAGATGCAGCAGCTCCCTGTCCACCTGTGTCCCTCCCACAGCAGGAGCTCCTGTGACTTCCTGGGCCTTTCTGAGACCTGCTGTGGGACATTGCCTTCCCAGATGTGTAGGGAATTAGCATTCAGGGAGGGAACACACCTACTTTGCGTGTCCTTGCTTTCTGTGCAGGTTTTTTTGCCAGCCCAAATCAACGGAGAAATTACAGCTGGGAAAAGTGACCAGGAACAAAACAGAACTGGTCACCCAGACCACTGCTGTGCTCCAGGACAGGATGGAATTTACACTGCCTGCATTCTGGCTCACCAGGTCCAACCTGTCTGCAAAACTCTCCAACAGAGCAGGGAGTGATTATCCAGACCTCTGACTTCCCAGGACAATCACTTGCTTTCTCCCTCCTCTTCCATTGCATGAAAGATTCAGAGGAGAAAAAATTGGATTTTAAATAGATAAGGCTGGAAACAGGATTTTCTGCATTTTTACATGCTACAACATGAAATTAATTTACTTGACACTGTGGTGTCTCAGGAGTCAGTATCAATTTTTATAGCTTACATGAAAATAAATCTTTCTCTCTCCTTACAGCACAATGAGTTTACTGTATGTACATTTGCTGCTGTTTATATACACCAATATTTAAGTACAAGAACACATCAGGAACAGACAAACAGGTTCTTTCCAGCTCTAGAGAGGGCTGAGGGTAGGGTTTGGCAGTCTGTCGGGAAAGCAGGATGTGGCTTCGCCTCAGTCCTGGCGATGCCTGCACAGGTGAGGGCTGAGTCTGTGCTGCAGTGACAAAGCCCTGTGGGTTTGGGACAACCCAGGGAACACAGACAGGGTCAGTGAGCAGGGATGAGAAAAACGTGCTGTCCTTACACCACGTCTGTGGGATGCAGGGATGCTCCAGGAAAACACAGACCAGCCGGTGCCTCCCGTGCCACAGGCAGGCGGAAATCCCACTGCAGCTGCTGAGCTGGCTTGGCTGCCCTCCTCCTCCTCCTCTTCCTCCTCCTCCTCACCTCGGCCGAAGCCACCGCAGTCTCCTCCCCGGGGCAGGCGCCTCCCGCCCGGCTCAGGGCCCGCAGTTCCCCTCGGACAACAAAATGACCCTTCTCCAGGCGCCCGAGGCTGCAAACACATTTCATGGGGGGCTCGGCTCCCCCCTGGTCTCTCGCTGCCGCCTCCGGAGCCGCTCAGTTGATCTCTCCCTCCGTGAATTCCTCCTTTATGGACTGTTTGCGGGATTTGCAGTCCGGGAGGTCGAAGCCGAAGTCGGCCCAGTCGTCGGCGTTGCCGCGGTTGGGGATGGTGATGGTGTGGCGCACGCGGAAGTGCACGGCCTCCATCACCCGCTGCCGCTGCAGCTCCCCGGAGCTGCCGATGGAGATGGTGGAGGCGTTGCTGCTGGAGCGGATCAGCTGCTGGGCCCCATAGTCGTGGCTCTGCTTGAGCTCCTGCAGACCCCGCCAGATGATCATCCTGTACTGCTCCGGGATCTTCAGTGCTCCGAGATCCTGGAAGGACAGCAGCGCTGAGGCACAGCCGGCAGGGACGGGGCTGTACCAGCGGGACCGAGCCCTGCACCCCCCGGTCATGCTCTGGGGGCACGTGGGCTCAAGGCCTGAGCACCCAACGGGGCAGGGCTGGACCTCCCCCAGGTCACAACAGCAAGGCTGTGGGTGCATCATCCCCCAGGTGATTCCTCTTTTGTAACCCAGTTACTCAGCCACAGCGCTGTAGGTCAGAGATGTGTTTTGGGAGGGGTTCACATCAAACCGATGTGGAAACGAGAGGAAGGACAGGGAGGGGACCATTCCCCTCAGACACAGGTTCAGAGCAGCACGTGAAGCATCCTTGTGCCTGTTCCCCTGGGCTTCTGCTCCAGCCCTGGCCTGGGAGGCTGGAGCAGCACCTGCCCCCTGCACCAGGGTGGTGACAGGGGCTGTCCCAGCACCACAGGCCGAGCTCACACAGCCAGGGGAGGTGGGTGACCTCCCACTGGGAGCCCTGGGCCAGGATGGGCACGGGCACAGCGGGGACCTGCCAGGGATCCACGTTAGTGCCAACACAGAGACTCGGGGGAGTGTTACTGGAACAGACAGTATGCAATTAGTAGCTACAAACGCCGACTTGGACACAAAGCTCAGCACCCTGACACAAGTTTTTGGCCATTCCAAACATTTCCTTGGACAGCTGACAGATGGTCATGGAGTTAGTTCAGCAAATGGTCCAAAACCAGGCTCAGGTTACGCAACTGGCCCCAGCTACCAGTGACAAATCATCTCTCCCACTGTAGGTGTAGCTGCCAGGTGGAGATGCTGCTACACCTGCCTGGGGCAAAATGGGGTTGGGCAGGAGCTCTGTCTCAGCCAAAACACCAACTCTGGGATGTACGGGGCTTGCCATGGCTCAAAGGGTTTAGGATTATTTGTTTTCCTTCTCATTCCCCTGATGGGCTGGGGAAGCCCCAGCTCTGGTGCCACCCAGGTACCGGCACCGCTGTGTGGCAGCAGCAGAGGCTGAATGCTCTGGGGCACACACAGGTACTTCCAGCATCCCCTCCGTGTTTTTCCTGCCAGCTTTTGCCTGATCTTGGCTATTTCATTCCTGGTTTCCCTTGTTATAAATGCCCTGTGCTCAACTCCTTTATTTCAGCCTCTTTTGTCTTAAAGATTAACAGGGGAAGAGGTGAGATCAGATTAAACCTCCCTCAGCTGCAGTGGGGTGTCCCTGCTGGCTCTGTGGGATTTGGGGTGTTCCACTGAGCACCTCAGCTGTGTTTTTTGTGTTAGATGGAAAATCTCCCTGAGCTCTGGCCTGGGGATCTTTAATCTCTGTTGTTTCTGACAGTCTGGAGGAACCAGCTGAGATTTGTGGTTTTCATGAAGGAGATGCTGCGAGGCTGCAGGAGTGGGAGGCAGCAACCCTGGGAGCACACGTTTTCTGTGAGGGGTTGGGGCACAGGGTTCCCTTCCCTTAAAACACTTTTGGTTTTGCTTTTCAGACCAACAGCTGCTGGAAACAAGTGGTAAGAACAGATCTTCCCAAAGCATTTACCTCTATGGATAGGTTCTGCAGGTGGTAAATATTCTGTAACCCTTGTGAGGTGAAATAGTCGATGCAGTTTGGACACCCCAATCCTGTTAAAAAACTGCAGAAAAAGTTTGGAAAATAAAGTGGCATTAACTTCTCATGAACAACAGCTGTGCTGGAAACCATCACTGTGGGACAGACTGTGTCAGGCTATGGAGGAGTGGGGGGACACGGAGAGCTCCATGGGTGGGACCTCCACTGCCACTAAGGTCAAAGGGAAGCGTGGGATTATGTTCATTCCTAAAGCTACATATGTTTTTCTCCTGATTTCAGAGGTTTTGGCTCAGGAACTTACTCAGAATAATGTGAGGGAGCTCAAGCTACTGGGGAGGGGTGTCAGGACATGCCCTGGGCTGAGCAGCACAGCCAGGCTCTGCCCCACGTGGATGCTGGTGCAGAAACATCTGTGGTCTTTTTAAAGACCAAAACATTAAAAAGCTGCAGAGCTGTTAATACATTCCTGATGGGAATAGTCCACACGGACCCATTTCCAGGCATTTCTGGAAGGAAGGGGAAGGGGGAAGCTCACAAAGCTACTGCCATTGGACATGTAGGACAAGACCCTTGTCTGGATGCATTTAACTTCTGACTAATCAGGGAAGGGTTCCCATGGGGGTGTCTGAGGGCAGTGGGGGTTTCTGGCTGGTCGGTAGCTGGGCTTTGGTTGCTGAGCTGAGAGGAACAGTCTGTGTGATTGGGAGCAGTGATTTCTCAGTTGGGGCCGGTGGCCAGTTGACCAGTTGCCAGGCAGATGGGAAGGTTAGAGCGAGGGACACAGCAAAGAACGGCAGAGGACAAGACAGGCAGTGCCCCGGGCGCCCTCCCTACCTGACGAGGCTGGGGTCGGGGTTGTAGGGCGGCGGGGGGGTGCAGTGGGACCCCGACACCATGGACTGGGACGAGTGGCCCCCGTTCATTTCCCCGTTGGGCTGCATGGGATGGCTGTTCAGCATTCCAGGTCCTGGCAGGGACAACAAACGGACCTGTTAGACACTCCCTGCCGTGATCCCCCCCCTTCCTGGGAGGGAGAGCCCCTGTGCTGGGACTGGCCAGGGGAGCACGTACCCATGGGGCCCAGGCTGGGCGCAGTGCCGGGGCCGTGCTGTGCTGGCTGCCCCACCAGCTGGTTCACAGAGGGCAGCTTGTTGATCCCTGCGCTGTGGACTTTGTTCATGGGGGAGAGGACGGGTCCGTAGGAGGAAGGTGTCTGCAGCTGGCTCCTGTGCAGGGAGGGCACGTGCTGCTCAGCCTGGGCTGGGGGGATGGAGCTGCCCCATCGCAGCCTGCAGCTCCCCTCCAGCCCATCAGACCTCCCTGACGAGGCTCCCTGCCCCTCCCCGGGGGCTGTGGGGTCTCAGGGGCTGCAGCAGGACTTACTGCCTCTGCAGGAGCTGCTGCTGCTGCTGCCGGTAGGAATCGACCAGCTGCTGCGGGACCAGCTCCACCAGCTCCAGGCTCTCCTTTATCTTCATCAGGATCTCAAAGTTCTCCCGGCCCCGAACCTGGAGGAGGGAACAAGCCCAGGATTTTGCTGTATCCCTGTCCCACCTGGCCAATTCCTCGTGGTCCCTTTTTTCCACCCAGAAATGCAAAGTGCACTGTCACTGTGACCAGAGACTGTTCAGGATCCAGCAATCCCTTGAACACGTGCATCCATGGATGCTTTTGCTCCTGTTTCCCGGGTCTCTGCCCAGCTCTGCTGCCCTGTGGGAGCCTGTGCATCCCTGACCTGCCCGACATCCCCCCCAAGGTGCTGCTGGCAGAGGGGACAATGCCACCACTGTCCCCAGCCGAGCTCTGACCCTGTGCAGCTCACCCACACTTACAGGCACGTAGTACATCTCCTCCTCCCCGTGCCTCCGTTTCTTGATGCCGGTCCCCAGCGCTGGGATGCTCTGGGGGCTCTGCTTGAACGCTGGAAGGGAGAGGGGACGAGCGTTGGCAGGGTCCTGGGAGGCAGGGCATGGTGGGGAGCACGGGCCTCGAGCCATGCAGGATGCTAAAGCCATTCCCCCGGGGCTTGGCATTGGAGTGTCCCTTTGTTATTAACAATAATGAATAAATATTTCTGGCCAGGGGAGCCCTGCACGGGCAGCTTTGGGCTCTGCAGGGAGAGGGGAGGGGTCCAACTTATAAGACGGAGATTTAGTGGAGAGAGGTCAAAGCGTCGTGCCTGGGTGTGGATTGGAGCCCGACCTTGAGGTGTGCAGGGGTCTGGGGTGCCCTGGGGGACTCACTGCGCTTGTTGGCGTTGCCGTTCTTGGCCGCGCTCTCGTTCAGCGCCTGCTGCTCCCGGAAATGATCCTCGTCGGCCTTTCGGTCCCTGCCGGGGCAGGCACAGATCCGTCCCTCGAAGGATCTCCTGCCCAGGACCTGGCCACTGGGAGAACAGAGCAATCAGTGACCCTGTTTCCCCTCGGGAAGTTGGTTGTGGCTCAGTCCAGCTCAGAAACCAGACCAGCAGCGTCCTCCCATCCCTCTGTGGGAAGGGATCCTCAGGGATGGATAGAAGCCCTCAGCAGCGGGCTCCTGGGGAAGAGGAGCTCCTGGGGCAGAGGAAGGCTCCAGCTGCAGGGGAGAAGCCAACTGAGGGCTGGGTCCCTGGTCCCTCCACGCCAGCCTTTTCTGGGCTGGCAGAGGAGAACATTCCCATGCCATGGGCTGGGGCTGTCACATCCCCTTCCCTGGGGGTGCTCCCTGCAGGGGAGGGTTCCTTCCCAAGGGCCCCCAGCCCTCCCACAGCAGGAGGGACACCCATCCCTGCTCCTACAGCCACTCACTCTCTCGTCTCCAGGGTGATGATGATGAGGATGGGCCTCCTGTTCATCCCTCCCACGCAGCTGCTGTTGCACATGAAGTTGTACAGGATGGTGGTGAACTCGGTCCCCACCTGCCCGGGAGGGGAGAGCAGGAGCTGAGCGGGGAGTGACGGGGGGAGGCAGGCAGGGACACCCTGGGGAGCGAAGAACTGGAGGGGGGGAAGCAGGCTTGTCTCCCTCAGGGAGTGAAGACGAGGGGCACAGGGTACAGGGCTGGCACCTTGGCAGGGCAGCACCAGGGAAGGGGGGTGTGGGGATGGTCCCAGCTGGAACAGGGGACTGTACGAGGACTGTGGGGTCCCGCCCAGCAGGACTAGAGGGGATGTCCCTTTGCACCCCTCATCCCTGGCCCAGGCTGCTCTGGGATGCTTCACAGGACTGGGAGGTGCAGATGCTGAATGCAGATGCTGAATGCAGCTGCCACCAGTGTGGGGGGGAGAGCAGGGGTGGCCCTAAGGTGTGCCAGGGCAAGGGGACACTCCAGCCTCGTGTGTCCTGCCAAGCAGCCCTGTCCCCGTGGGTTCACCCACAGCGCTGGCACGAGCCTGTCCGGAGGCAGAGGCCGGTCCTGCCCCCTCCCCAGCAGCCGGGTACCTGCGGGGGCTCGTAGGGCACCATCACGCTCTGCCGGCCTGTCACCGGGTCATCCACGTACTGCGACAGGTTGTTGCCTTCCACCCGGATGAGGTGGCTGGCAGGGGCTGACTGGCCTGCAAGGCAAACCTCTGGTTAGAGAAGTGGCTGCCCAGGACGCCCATTATGTGCCCACGAGGGCCGTGGCACAGGGGGGTGTGTGGCCCCCGGGCCCGGGGAGGGTGGAACTCACCGTCGTTGAAGTCGCGGCCGAGCTCGTGGTTGGGGCAGCGCTTCACCACCTCGGTGACGTGCTCTGCCTTCTTGTACACGGGCATGGCCCGGATGATGGTGCCCGGGGGCGGCGGCGTGGACACCTTGATCTGGATGGGGCATGTCTTGGCGATCTGACAGTAGAGCTTCTTCAGCAGGGGGGAGTACTGGGAAAGAGGAGACACCCGTCAGGAGAACATCACTGAGGGGACAGCGGCTGCTCCCCTGCCCGCCCTTGGCTTCCTTCACTGGGGTGTAAACACAGGCCTCCCTTCTCTTCCCTTTCCCCTGGAAATATTGAAATCTGACCCATTTCACCCACACTGTGTGGTGTCCACTTTCCACGTGAAGCAGATACAGCCACCTCGTTCAGGCATCGTTCAGCCCATTTTGAAACATTTCCCTGAGTCTGTTCTCACACCAGGCTTGTGGCTGAGTGGAGAGCTGGGAGCACCAAGGGCTGGGAACACCACAGCCCGAGGAAATTGTGCTTAATGTCATTAAAAGTGTCATGGCCAATTATACAGGACCTGGGAGTTTAATTCTGGCACAGACAGATCTGTCCTGACCCCAGCTCAATCCTTTGCAGCAGCAGTGGCTCGTGGAGGGGACACGGTGGGGACACGATGGGGACACGACCACTGCCCGGGGTGGCCATGGGAGGAGGATGCTCTGTGGCAGCTGGAGGCAGCACCTGCAGCCACTCCTGCATTGAAAACAGTTTGTGGCCACCAAATTCCTCCCTGTGAGGGCACAGAGGGGTTTGCTCGGTGGCAAACTCCTCTCACAAGGACCCTGAACGGGGGCAGCTCCTGGGGCTGCAGCTTGAGCCGCTCCAGAGCAGGGCTGGGGAAGGAGAACACGTCCTTCACCTTCCAGGAACTACCCGGACTCCCAGGTGTGGGGATGTGCAACTCCCTTCCCTCTCAGCCGTGCCATGCTGTTTTCCATCTCACAAGGAATGTGTTTGCTACACACGAGCCCACCCCTGCGCCCGTCCCTGCATGGCAGGGCATGTTCCTGCTCAAGGTATTTTATCTCATCCCCACAACACAATGCCTGCTGCCAAAAAAATACCACCGTGCAGAGTATTTGTGGGGATGTTAAAGCTTGTCCTGAGCCATCCAAATACAGGTGTGCCGAGGGGAGCCAGGCTGCAGCTCTGCTCTGCTCTCCTGGTGCGGGGGGATTCCTGAGCTGGGGCTGCCCAAAACGGGGGGCTCAGCAGCTGCTCAGATGGTCTGGGAGCAGATTCAGGGGCTGACATGAATGGCCCAGTCCCCACTTTTCCTGGCCATGAGCATATTTCAGTGCAGCTGTGGATTGGGCAGGAAGGATCTGTATCTCCCTGCCCTGCTGCTCTGGCTGCAGGATTGGAGCCATCTGTGCCTGAGTGAGGTGCTCCCACCACCTCAGGGACTGAGACAGGGGCAAAGGAGATAAACCATTTCCAGGTTTGTCTCATTTAGGTGGTCTCCAGGAGAGTTCTGGGAAGACATAAAAGGCACAGGCTCTACCAAGGCAAACAGCAGCAGCTCCTGCAGTCTGGGGATGTGTTGGGTCAGGCTGGCAGCAGGTAGCAGTTCCTGGAGGTGCAACAGTGAGGTGTCCTGGGGTCAGAGCCTGCTCAGCACTGGGGAGAGCAGCACGATGCTGTGGTCCCTGGAGGGTGTGACCAGGAGGGATAATGTGAGCTTGAACCTGGCAGCAAGAGTTAACTCTCCTTTCTGCAGGTACATGGACTTGCCCAGCAGGAGAGGGGACCTCAGAAACACCACCTGCTACTGGAATGGCCAAGTTCTGCACTGACACTGGATAATGCTGACTGCATGGCCAGGTTAGCTCCCAGCTGTGATCCCACATCCCCAGCAGGGATCAGGCCCACGGGCTCCACTGGGAATGCAGTGACTCCCCCTGCCTGGCTGGAGATGAAGCTCCCATGTGGCTGTGGCCCATGGAACCCACTTGCCCACCACACTGGGGTTTAATACCCTCTGTTTGAGGAGCCACCGTGGCAAAACAAGGGTTATTTGGAGGGGGCTCTTCCTTGCCAGGTGTTAAAATACTGACAACTCCTGTCAAAGGATCCTTTCATGTAGACATTCCCGGGCAGCCCTCAACATGCCTGGGAACTATAACTGCTCTGGAAGAGCAGAGGTGCATTATGGCAAGTTCTTTGGTAACAAATTCTCTCGTTATACCATGTTATGACATGGATAAATCTCAGTTAAATAGCAGAGCAATTCCCTGCGGGGGGAAGGTGCAGGCATGTCTCCACTGATAACCTTATCGTGTCCCAACAGCTCCGGGATCGCCTTCAAAGATCCCTCCACTCTAACAAACCATTCTTTTAAGGAACTCTGTGCTGATAATCCTGGGCAGGAAAAGTCTGGGCTGTGCCCTGGGCGGCTGTGCTCCCGACTCCTCACAGTGTGGAGCCTTCCTGTGTCCTGCCACTGCTGGGGCTCAGCACTCCCAGTGCCACAGACCCAGCCTGGGCACGGCCAACAGGAGAACCAGAATTGTCTGTTTGGGATCCCAGGAGGCTCTACATCCCCAGCTGTGCTTCCAGCCAGGAACAGCCTTTGGCAATGCACCCTCTCCATAGGGGACAGCCAAATCTGCACTGAGCAAGGTTCCACTGAGCAGGCACCTCTCTCCTCCTCATTATCTGTACTTGCTAATTATCTGCCCCGTGCCCATCTCTGTGCCAGGCTGTGCTGCATCACCTGAGGCCCTGGTACCTCCCAGCACAACCACAAGGAGCACAGTCCTCAACTTCAGGATGAGACAGTGGCAGAGCAGGAACCAGAGATCAAAACACCAGGATTTAATCACAGGCCAGTGCAGCCTCCTCACTGCTTTGGCTCTTGGTTTGCCACGGCCACATTTGTGCCACCTGCACCGGCGGAACCTCAGGCTGTTCACTCACATCCTCCCCATTCCACAGCACTTGGACAAACTGACCTCTCGAGGCTGGCCACACTGGGTCACAAAGCTCAGGTCACTCACTCTGCTGCCAACTCGCTGCCGGGCACAGGAACAAGATCTTGGGACACCTGGACACCTTCCTGGCATGTTCAGACCTCAGGAGCAGGATTCCTTTCACACCCATAGAGGAGCCTGGTTATGTTCTGCCCTGGGCACCTCCTGTCTGTATTTTCAGTCCCTGCTCTGCCCTGGGAGCTGCTGGTGTCTGACTCCACACTTACATTAGTACCAAGGTCATCTCTGTTCCTGGAAAACATCAGAGTGCCTGTTATTGTGTGTTTGAGGAGCACAACAGGTTTCTGTGGCTTGTGGCTGCTGGGTTGCTCCAACCAGCACAGAGCAGCAACAGTGCTGACAGGCTCCCTGAAGCCTATGGAAACACACAGAACCTGTATTCCTCTGGGATTTCCTGCAGCTTCCAGTGTCACCCTTGGCTGCTTGGCTGACACCAAAATGCCAGCTCCATCTCCATCCATTCCCTGTTGCTGCTGCCCATCCTGCAGAACACTAGGAATAACTGGAAAAGCCAAGTTATCTAAACCCTAGCAGCATATCAGCACTGAGCTCTTTCCCTAAGGGCTTGGTAACACAAAGGGTCTTTGGATGTGTTTGAGCTGTGGCTGCTTCTTTGGTGAGATGAGACCTCAATGCACCAGTGCCAGGTGTAACAGGACACAAATCCAGCCGAGGGACAGAGCTCCTGGTGCCACTGGCTGCTGTGAGGCTTTACCATAGTTTTCTTGGTGCCACTGCCCCAAGGTGTGCTGTGCACACCACAGGATCCCAATGAGCCAATGCCCCTCAAAGGGCTGTGGATGCAGCGCTGATGTGGAGCCTCAGCATCCGCTGCTGCCCACCCTGATCAGGGACCAGGACCCGCTCCAGAGGCCACTGCTGTGCTCAGCCCTGGGGCTGCCTCCCCACGCAGGAAGAGGTGGTTTTCCCCATGGATGATGACAGCCTTGCACAAAAAACAGCCTGAATCCTCTGCCTGGACAGACCTCCCGGCACAGTCCATCTCGCCTGGCCCTGCACGGGCAGCAGAACCGCTAGGAGGATGTGTCCCAACAGATTCGGAGCTGATAAAATCTTATTTATCTTCAACTGTTGACACTGAAGCGTCTAGACTTGCCTGTTCGGGAGGCAGCCAAGGCCTCCTTTCCCTCTTGAAGGAAATGATTTGCTCAACAATTACTTTTTCCACAAATCCTCCCCCCCTCCTCCCTACCAGCCTCCTCCTCTCCTACATTCCAGTCTCCTCATTAGCTCTACTCAAGACGTGTCCGGGGCTGCAGTCAATGGATCCCAATAAAGCCACTGGCCTGGCAAGGGGGAGAGAAGAAAAGTGCTGCCTCCGGCTGCTAATTTCCTTGTGCTCCCCAGCAAGCAGCTGCGGAGCTGCATCCTGGGACAGGTTCGGGCAGATCGCAGCCCAGAGGTGATAATAACGTGTCTGTCATCTTCCCCAGGCGTGTAGCATCTTGCAAACCGCAAATACCGTTAACCGGCTCGGACGAATCTGTTACGGCAGATCCTGGAAGATGTGCCGACTGCAGAGCTAATTCTTTTTCTGCCTAATTTTTTTAATAACCATTTTTTAATCACCGACCTGTAAACTCCTCACTGAGCTGGAAATTCCTCCCCAAAGCTACTTTGTTGCTCATTTACTATGAGCTGGGTTTGAAGATCTCCAGCGCATCAATGATGCTCGAGAGGAGAGGAGAGTGTCCAGCGGGGCCTGAGGTACCTGTCCAGCACACAGGTGTGCTGGGAAGTGTGGGCACTGCCCTGGGCGTGGCTGTAAGGGGTGCCCTTGTACCTGTGTCCCTGCCTCTCCAGCTCCTGCACCACAGCAGGGATGGATCAGGGATGCTGTAAGGGATGCTCCAACCCCCACCTCCCTGTGCCTGTGGTCCCTACACCACAGCTGTGATGCACTGGGGTGACACCAAGTCATCACCAACCGTGCTCAGGACATGGGGTCTCAGCAGAGTCCCCTGTTCCCCCCAGCCATCATCAGCTGCAGGGGACCCCCATCACCCTCAGGTCCCCCAGACCACTGAGGTCCTGGGGCTGGGGCTGCCCCCCAGCAGGGCAGCACAGGGAGGGCTGCATGTGCTCCAGCCTGCATCCTTCTACCTTAATTGGCCTGTCACAACTGCTAATTGAAATCCCTTGGTTCACCCCCAAAGGAGTCCTCTCCCTGCCTTCCCCAGTGTGCATATCCTTAAAATAACTACTGGGGTTGTGGCTGCTCTCAGTCACTGCTGAGCCAGTGCTGGCACTCTGGGCTGTTTAATCTCTTCTCGTAGGTCTGACTCCCTCTGTGCATTGGATGCTCAGATCCCCTGATCAAGGCGGCCCAGAGCTCCCTCTCATCCAAAAAGGAAGCTGCAAATCCAGCCTGGAGGTTGTTTCACACGTGCATTATCAAGTCTGGATGCAGGGGCAGGCTGGGAGGGGAGGGAAGAGGAGGCTGAGCTGAATTGTTGCTGGGAACAAAAATGTGGAAACCAGAGCAGCAAGACCTGGGCTCAGGGAAAGCACTGGCTCTGGAGATCCTGGCAGGGCTGTGCCATGAGGAGGGAGCTGTTCCTCCTGCTCTCCCACAGCTGCTGCTTGCAGTGGCCACGGGCAGAGAGCGGGTTTGCCCAGGGTGCACCAGCATCTTTCCCCCCCTCCCTTATGCACCAGAGGTCATGGGCTCCCAACTCTCTCCCACCTCTCCTGCTGGAGAGCGTTGCCTTCCCGATGGAGCAGCATTGCCAGTAAGTCATTCCCTTGACCTGTGCATTCCAGACACATTTGAGATAGTGGAGCTGATAGCAGGATCGTGTTGGAACATCACACACCGAATTCCTTTGCCTTTTTTCTTAATTCCATTGTGTCTGGAGCTCCTGGAGCCTCATCCACACCCTGCAAAAGCTGGTGGAAAGCCTCCAGTGGGCTGGCTTCGATGGGCTCTGGGCAGGCTGGTGCTGAGGTTGCTTCCCTACTTCCAGCATGCCAGAATATCCACACTCATCTGCCCAGCTGCTCGGATAGAACCAGAGATGTTTGTGGCTCAGAGGCAGTGTCCTAAGCTGTGCATGGCCCCTGATCATCTCCAGGCCATGGCTGTTGGACAGGAACTTCTGTGGGATATGAGGAAGTGCCAGAGAGGATTTGAAGAGTGGGCTTGTAGTCTATAGATGCTCCTGAAGAGTTTTCCCTTGTCTTTACAACCGTCTCTACCCCAAAGAGCTTCAGGCAGCAACCAGCAAAGAACCTGCCTCCTGCCACATCAATTATTCCCATCCTCCTCGTTCAGTTTAGGATCAGGCAAAGCATTTCAGCTCTCCAGTGGCCACGCTCCAGCTGTAAGATCTAACGAGTAACTGGAACCAGTTCCACGTGGCCATCTCCCACTGGCTGAGCACTGGGATCCAGTTTGCTGTGGGTGAGTGCTGGCCAGCCATCCATGGGAACAGGAGCAGCTCCCCTTAGCTGTGAACATCTCCAGCCTTTCCCTCACCTGCTGTTTGCTCCCTGAAGCAGCAGCAAGTCCCTGGATGTGGTTTGGGCCTCCCTGTGCCTGTGTCAGAGACCCCCCCCTGCCTGCACAGCCTGGGGGTTTGTCCATCTCCCCCTGGCTCCAGGGGCTCTGTGCAGGCCTGGATGGCTGCCCCACACCATGGGCTCGAGCCCCCACATCCCTTGGCAGCCCAGCCACGGGAGGCCAAAGACCCCATTAACACTTCTGCGGGTCTGGCACACGTGACAGCGTCCGGCGGGGAGGGAGCCCTGCTCTGCCACCAACCCGACTTGAGAAAAATCCTAATTATCCATCAGTTACCAGCTGGCCGGTGCGGCGAGGGGCTGCGGCGAGGAAAGCGCCGCGATCGGCTGCGGCTGCAGCGTGTCCGGGCAGCTCCGGGCTCCCGGAGCCCGACGGCTCCCGGCGGGCAGGCAGGATGCCGGCGTGCCCCGTCTTGCCGCGCCGCAGCTCCCGGTCCTCCTCCCAGCCCCGCCGGAGCAGCCTACCAGAGGGGGGCTTCCAACCTACAGGGAAAACCTTATTTTCAGCATCTGGCCGTTGCTCTCTGTGATAAGAAGGCCATTAAAAATGAAAAGGGAGGTGGCAGCAGCCTGGAGGGCTTCCAACAGCACGGAACAGAGCTGCTGCTTCGGTCCAGAGCTGGTGATGTGTGGTGCTCAGAGCCCAGCCCGGGGGGTTGGGACATCCAGTGTCACCCACTGCTGCCCAGTGTCCCTCTGCAAGGACAGAGCTCAGCAATGTGAGCCCCAAACCCCTGTCCCAAGGCTTTGCCCCTTCTCCATTCACCCCTTTCCTAAAATTAGAAAATCAGCATTTAGAGGCAAGAGAGAGCAGCTGATGATGCTCTGGACCCATTCCCCACACTGCTGTCCCCAGACCCCTTCCTTCTTCCTACTCCTGCATTGAGCCAAGGGCGTCTGCTAAAGCACAGCTTATCTCTCAGGAGATATGCAGACTCCTCATTTGAATCCTTCAGGAGCTGGAGAATCCACTGCATTCCTTGGTAAATTGTTCCTATGTTTAATTATCCTCACTGCTAAAAAAATTCCACCTTGTTTGTAGTCTGAATTTGCCTGGCTTCAGCTTCCAAGTGCAGGATCTTATTATATTTTTTTTCTGTTAGATTAAGGATCTTATTATATCTTTTTCTGTTTGATTAAGGAGCTGGCTGCTATGAGGAACCATCTCCTGGGCACACCACGATCAAGCCACCCTTGCTCTTCTTGGGGAGACCTTCCTTGCAGAACACTTCCCTGGTATCGCCCCACAAGGCATCTGCACCAAATTTTTTATCTTCTTCTCAATCTCCCTCCCAAACAATTTCTGTTTTGTCAACAGAGGGTTTGAAGTGTGGACAGGAGCATCATGTGTGCAGACAGTGGGCTTGGGGACACCTTGCTTCCCTGCCCAGGTGATGTGTACATCACCAGTGATGTGACCAGCCCTGCAGAGCAAACCACCCCAGAGCAGCCAGCTCATCTCCAAACACTCTGCTCTGGACCCTCAAGATCCTTTGGAGCCTCCCCTCCTATGCACAGGAGGATGGACAACACCACATCTTCCAGAGAGGTTGAACCAAAAGGCCACTGAGCTACACATTTCCATCAACAAAGCTCATGATTGTATCAAAAATGACCCCAAATCATTTGACAAGATGACTTGCATGAACTACTTGCTTTGGCATTGCCTGTACACCAGCTGTCCATTCCTTCATGGCTGGATCCTCCCTGATCTGACCCCAGATTGCAAGAGACCTTCAGCAGAGCCTTCCTGCAGCACAGAGGACTCCCTGCTGCTCTGAAACACTGCCTGGCACGTTGACTCCACCAGGCTTGTGGTCAAAGCTTGGTGTAAACTGATCAACCACCCTGGCATAAATCATTTGGTGCAGTGAACCCCAGGGTACCCAAAAGCCACAAAGCTTCCCCAGACAGGGCTGAACCAGGCTGGGCTGTTCCCTCTGACGTGCTGGCCCAGCCCACGTGTGTCCTGCAGTGCTGCTGCCCTTTGTGTGACTGTGCTGTCAGACATCCCCGTCTGTCCCCAGCCCTCCTGACTGCTACCTGTGTGTGCTCAGCTCCTGTGCAGGGTCACAAACCTGTGTTGATTCACTGGTAGCAGAGGACATATTTATTTTGCTGAGCTCCTTTCCCCATTTTACCGGGACAGCCTCGGGTGTGGCAGTGGCACTGCAGAGCTCACGGTAAGTGGGAGGAAGGCAGCGGCCTCATCTTCCAGCAATAAATGTGTCTGTGACAGCCCCAGTGGGGAGGACATGCAGTGACACCAGCTGTCACTGCAGCAGGACTGTTCCTCATGTGGCACCTCGGCGAGACAGACCCGCTGCATCCACACCAGCAGTGCTGCAGGAATCCCTGCTTCAAATGAAACGTCCCCTGTGCTCTCAGGGTGCCAACCCACTGCTGGTCTCTGCAAGGCTCAGCTCCAGTGCAGTGAACTGTGGGCTGCTGGGCTCTGACCTTGCAGCCATCCTGCTCTGGGGGGATGCAGCCACCCCAGTGTCGTGGTTCAGGGGGCCACACACCTTGGACTGCCTGCCCTGACTGTCCATAAAGGCTTGGGAAGAACAGCAATCCTGTAACTGATGGGAGTTATCCCCCAGCAGGGATAGGATCAGTCTGGAGTCACATCATCCTGCCCCGAGGACCTCAGGTTTATTCAGTTCCTAATGAAATGCATCCCTGAGTAACATCCCGCAAGGAAAGACAGTGGAAAGAGCTTAACCACCCCTACGAGGGCAGGTCGTGTTTAACCACGGTGCTGTCCCAAGCCGCTGATCTGTGTGACTCAGCTGTGCAGCTCCAGCCACCGGCCGCAGGGAAGCTGCTGGACTGCTCCAGCCAGGAATTCGGCTGCGTTCAATTCGGCTGGTGAGGGTGCAGGAGCCCGTCGCCTCCTGCACCCTCACCAGGACACACCGGGAGCATCCCACCGTGCAGCAGCACCCCCCGGCCGCTGCCCGGGTCTCCCTGCACGACAGCATCCAAGGATGCTTTCTGTCTCCCGCGGGAAGGACTGTCTTGGCAATTAAACACGTCACCTCCTGAAAACAAAGGTCATCATCACTCCTGGGGCTGACACATCGCTCCTGGGCTGCTCTGCCCGTTCCATGGCAGTGTCAAACCGCAGCCCTGGAGGAAACCCTCTCTGTTCCCATGGGATGTCAGTCACCCCAGCCCAGCCTTTCTGTTCAGTCAGTGTTTCCCGGAGGAGAAAACCCTCCCGGCTCCAGCGCGCTGGTGCGCGGCTCTCCCGGGCGCTCCGCAGGCACCCGCTGCAGGAGCGCCTCTGGCACTGCCCGCAAGCGCCGCTTTCCTCAACAGCAGGGACAGCGCTGCGCTGAGCCAGGGACGCGAAATCAGGACCTTTCTCCACAAAAAGCACAGCGGCCCCTGCACGCTCTCCCTGTCACCGGGTCCCTGCTCCCGGAGCTCTCCTGTGCGCTCGGAGCGGCCGTGGACCAAACCCACATCCCGGCTCCCGAGGAGACGAGCAGACGGCACGATGTGATCTTGACTAAAAACCCACTGTGGTTAAAATCCTACTCTGCCGTTTGCCGTGACTTCTAGAGATTAAGTTACTCCTCTGATACGAGGTGGGAAAGGATTGTAAATGACAAGCAGGAATTTACGGCAAAGCTGGGAACGGCGCTGGGAGATGCGAGCAAAGGTCCCTCTCACCCACAGCCTCACCTCTGACAGCGCTGGCTGGCAAAGGTGTTGGGAAGCACTGGGAGAACAAGGCAGGTACTTCCCCAGGACATTTCATTTGGGGACATTTACCTGCAGTTTAGGGAATTGCAGTGAGAGAAGTGACATCGTAGCTGCTGTTGGGAGAAACCCCTTGAAAAGCAAGCACGGATATTTCCTGCATGTTTTGCTTCCCAGGACCACCCGTGCAGGTGAAGTCCCCATGGGTGGTGGCCGTGTCCCACAGCTGCCCTGCCAAGCGTCCCCACCACCGAGGTGTTGGTTGGTTGGTGGCGGTGAGGACGCTGTGGGTGGTGGTGAGCATCTCCCTAGGGATGGTAGAAGACATGCAACTTACTGTCCAGGTGGCTGACTTGGCGGTGCTGGATTGCTGGAAGGTCACCTCGAAGTGGTGTGGGCCGGGGTAGTCGGTGTTGGAGGGGATGACGGGAGCCGGGGACATGGCGTCGAAGGTAGAGCTGGGCTGCGAGTAGGGAGAATGCGTTGGGACATTGGAGGTGTGCTCGGAGCTGTAGGGGCTGGTGGAGGCTGCTCTGCTGCCGATGCTCTGATCCATGCTGTTGTTCAGCAAATTGAACTGGGACTGGAGGAAGGGAAAAGGGGAGGAGGGAAAAAAGAAAACACCAGCCAGTTTAGAGACAGGGAAACCTCAGCCACCCTTCTCCAGGGCTGGGGTGTCCTGTTACAGCCTCCTTAAAGGGCCAGCATGCGGGAGGGGAGCCAAAAGAGCTGGTCTGGGTGGCTTGGGTTTTCCAACAGGTCCCCACTTGTGTGAGGGATCAACTCCAGTACTTAAATCATCCCACTCGATCTGCTCCATCATCACTGGAGGCAGTGGGGTGCCACAATCCCAGATTTCCAGCACACCTGCCTAGGGAAAGCCACTGTTCTGACAGCGGGGAGAGGGCAGAGATGTTCCGGGGCTCGCTCAGGAGATGTCCCGCTGTGGGCAGGGAGTGACAGCCCTGTCCTGCACACAGGGCTCTGCTCCACAGTGGCCCTTCCAGCAGCCAGAGTGTCACAGCTCAGTGAAGCTGCCCTGGCAAGGTGACCAGCAGTCCCTGGCAATGGCATTGCTCTGTCGTGACAGCAGTCCTGGGTGTCTGACCTGTTTTCTGACCTGCCCCTCTTGCATTTACTGGTCAAGGACAGACACCCACACACCGCTCCTGGGAGTGCTTCTCTGAGCCAGCCAGCCCTGAGCAGTGGTTTGTAGCTTGTTTCCCAGTGGGATGTTTGCTCTCAGTGTCTGATGCAGCTCTAATTTGGGGAAAACCTCAAACCTCCGAAATGCGTGGCTGCGATGCAGCCGCTGCAGGAAGGGCACAGGGCAAACAGACCCATTTAGGCACGTCCTGGCTCCTATTCCAGACCCGCTGGACCAAATCCTGACTTTTTACAATTTTTTTTTTTATTCGTCTTCTGACCAGCTACTGTCAGATGCTTCCAGTAAGAGCTGGCAGCTCCTTTACCCTCAGGCACCGCCTAAGTACAGTGACATTCCCGAGAACCGCGTGGCTAGAGTGGCTGTAATATTTCACCAGAAAATCAGACCCAAATACAACTGTTTCTCAAAGCAATTAGGATGGTTTTTTTGCCCAGAAACCTGGAATTCCCAAGTTGCTCAGGGCTTGCTCTCACCCTGGCAGCCCCAGAGGTCAGTGCCGTGGTGGCCACTGGGGCTGTGCCGGTGACCACAGGCAGTGGCCAGTGCGTCGCTGTGTGCTGTCCTGGCTCCCACACCAGAGCATGGACAAGGTCCCCCTCGACTGCCCCCACGCCCCAGCAGGACTGTCCCTGTTCCCAGCACCCGCTGGGGCAGCTCTGGGAAGCCAAGAGCTCTGGAAGCAGCCGTGGGCACAGCCAGCAGGCTCAGCCTTCCCCAAAGGGCTGCGAGGCTCACGGCTCAGGAATCAAGAGACGTGTTTTAACTTGGGATCCCAACCTCACCCAACCGTCTACAATGTGGAATGGTTTAAAGGCAATCATCCTTCTCCAGGGAAGTTCTCCTGTTGCCTGCATCTCTCACAAGGTCGTTGGAGCCTGTGACTAACTGGAGGAATGCTGAACAAGATCTGGCTTGCTTTTACACATCCAGCCATTTTCTCCCTAAAATATGTGCCTAAACCCCTCTATTCCTACTCACGGCTCTATAAATAGCCCAGCCAAAGACAAGCCAAGCTTTCCATAATCCCGGGCTTCACCTGGAGAAAAACTTTGGAAAAAACAGGCATGTGGGAAGCTCTTGCCTTCCAGCTGGGAATTGCTGGGCAGCAGCTGTGGGGACTAGGCAGGGCAGCACTGGCATGGTGGCACAGGCAAAGCTCAGGCATCAACCAGGAGAGCAGCAGCAAGGGAGAAGGGATTGGTGCTGGACAGGGCTGATCTACAGCCCAGATAATCCAGGAGTATCAGGACTGAGCTGTTTTTCTCTCATGCTTAGAGCCAGGACTGTGTGTGGCTGAAGCCATAAATGGGCAGGGGAGTGGGGACCCCCCACTGAGCAGAGCATCCTGACCTCTGCATGGGAGAGAACTTCCCCCAGGAAAAATGGTGAGATATGAGCCCCAGGGTACCACCTGTGCCAGCCAGGTGACACAGCTTCCCGAGCACCAGGGCTTTGGGAATCCACTGGTGGAGAGACCCAGTCAGGTGCAGGGGGAAAATGACCAACTTGTTGTTCAAAACTGACAAAATTATGGAAACATTCCCTTAAAAAACAAATCAAAGGCAGGTGTGTTTATGTGTATGTGTGTAAATATGTTCATACACACACGTGTTTGTACACACACACACACACACACACACAACTGCAACAACGACCTCCCAAGGAACAACCCCAACAATCCCGGGACACACGGCTTGGTAGCAACACACACAAGATAAAAAAGGGGAATGAAGTAATTTCCTCCTATATCCGACTGCCTCTGTGCCCCTGCCGGACTGTTCTGAACGTCAGAGACAGACACAGACCCCTAAGGAAACACCCTCAGCACCCAAGGACAGGGCTGAAAGCACATCACCTGCAGCACAGGTACCACTTCACCTGCTCTTCCCTCCCAGGGGTTTCCAGCAGGGAAGGGAAGCCTGCCTGGGGCCATGGTGTGTGCTGTGGGCTCGGCCAAGGAGATCCCCAGTGGACAACAAACCGATGCTGAGGGTGTCCAGCACCGCAGGTGATCCTGGGGTGGATGCTCCAGCCAACACCCCCCCTGACTGTGCACACGGATGAGGAGCCTGCACTCCTTTCACCCAAGGTTTAAATCACACCCTGGGCTCTGCCAGCACTGGATCAGGCAAAGCCAGAGGACCAGTGACGGAGCTGCTGAGGCTGCAGCATCCTGCACTGACACGGACGGGGGCTCAGGAGTGGGGCTGGAGCAGCCCCAGCTCATCCTTGCAGCCGTGGGCTGGGGACAAGCTCACACTGGGACAACCCCTGGAGCATCCTGGGCCACAGCACAAAGGCTGGGCTGGCAGAGCTGGAGTGGGTGCCCCAGCAGCGGGGGATAATCCCAGTAATAGCAGCAAGGCAAACCCCGTCCCTAAGGAGCAGCACCTACCGTGGTGTAATGCTGCATCGGGTCGCTGACGTACAGCATTTTAGTTGTCTTGGGGTTCACGGAGCGCGGGGAACCGTCCTGCCCCGGGAGTCATGGGGTCGGGGTGGCGATGGAGGAGGCCGGGGTGGGATGGTGGGTGGAAGGGGCAGTGTGGGAGCAGGGCCTGGGCGGGCAGCGCCAGGGATGCTGCGCTGGCCACCCGTGTGCCGCCGTCTGTTGGCTCTTTGGCTTTTTTCATCTCCCTTAGTTCTGTCAACTCGCTGCATCCAACAACAAAACGGGGCCCACCCCTTCTGTCCCTCATGACTATTCATTAAAGCACAGGGCAGGCCCCAGCTTGCCCAGTGATGGACTGGGCGATACCAACCATTCCCACTGCAGGGAGAGCGGGGGTCCAGCTCCACCATCAAACCCACCCTGATCCCACTCCTGAAAGCTTCTTCCAGCCACATGGGGCTGGAAACCTGCTTGGCTGGCACCTGTCACCAGCACACCGATGTGGCCGTGCTTGCACTGGCCAGATGATGCAGTGACTCTGTGAGAGCTCCGTGTCTCGGTGATATGGAGTTATCCCTGCCTAGATGGATGGCTATGGATAGGTGTGGATGGATGGATGGATGGATGGACAGATATCTAGAGGGATAGACAGGGATGGATAGGGATAGATAGGGAGAGATGGCTGGCCAGGGCACTGGGGTGACCTGCTCCAAGTCACCGAGCATTGGCACTGGTGCTGAGCCCCACGAGCAGCAGGAATCAGCACGGACTGAGCAGTCCCTGCACCACTGTTCCCCCTCTTGCCTCTGTCTCAGTCCAGTGGTGTCCTGTTACCCGTGCATTTACTGTCACACACCCCGGGCTGCACCAACCCAGCCGGGCTCGGCTTCGGTCCCAGCGGGAGCGAGGGGAAAGGCGAGGGCTCACCCGCCCAGCGAGGGGCAGAGCCCCAATTATCAGCCCTCTGCCCGGCTCCTGCCCGCTGCGGCAGAGGCTGGGGAAGGAGGGAAAGCGAGTGGAAAGCGAGGGAAAAGGGGCTGGGGGAGGGGAGGCAGCTGTCGGGGAGGGAACGGCGGCTTTTTGCAGGGAAACGGCGGCTTTCTGCAGGGGGATGCTGCCAACAGCCGGAGCTGCTGCAGGGATGCTCCCGGGAGGCAAACCTGCTCGGGGCACCAAACAGGCACGAGTGTCCTGCATGTCTCGCACACCCACGGTGCTTTTTCAAGACTCTGCCTTTGACAGAGGCAAAGGCTTGTAGGATGGGCTTTAACTACACACCATTTGTACCAGAGCGAATGATACCCTGTTCCTGTCGTGGGACCTGAGCTCTGCTGCCCTTACAGTGCTGAGCCCCCGCTGCTGTGTGCAGAGATATTGTCCAGCAATGAGTAGCCATGGTTTTACTGAGCCCTGTGCCACAGGTGATCAGACCCTGCACCAGTGCCAGCAGTGCCACACCTGCAGTGGTTGTTCTCCCCACTGCCTCCCCCAGAGCCCCCAACCCACCCCTGAGGGGAAATCGAGTCTGTGTCTGGTGCAGGTGCCACCTGTGCCACCTGAGCACACTCACCATCACCGAGTCGTTCATGCCTCTCATCTGGAAGACGTCCATGGTGACCTCTGTCTGGTTGGAGACCTCATTGCTGCCGGTGTGGGTGGCTGGAGGGAGGTCGAAGTAGGTGCTGTCTGGCTCCCTGAGGAGAAGGTGAGGACACAGTCATCTTCCCAGCTCTCCAACACCCCTGCCACCACCACCACCCAGCAACTCACAATCCTCTTGAACCTTGTCACCTTCCCAACCCCTCCCTCCATCCTCTGCTTTGATTCCCAGGTGGCAGAGCAGGCTTTGCTCAGGCAAACTGTTGCCTGGCAGAGACTTGGGAAGCTGTGCATCCACCCAGCTCCTGTGGCATATCTGTCACCTTGGGATATCTTTCTGTGAGAGGATACCAAGGGAGAAAGGATGGAACGAAGGACAGTCTTTCTCCTTTGTTTTATTAGAGCATGAGGCTCAAAGGCCAGAAAACTTGCAAATATCTTGGTGGGGCTGGAAGATGTTTAATTTTGGAATGAAGGGTCCTAGGTTAAGTGGACCTCTGCTCTGGCCCTGACACCATCTCCATGCAGCCCTGGAGCACTGCAGCAAAAAAAGGAGCCCTCCATGAGAGAGAGCCATGTGCGTTTGTGTGCTGGTTTCAAACAACACTTTGGCAAATGAAATGGGCTGAGCAGAGAGGGTGGAATCCAGGAGCAAAATTCGTGGTGTGGCAAAGGCCTCTGTGGAGAGCAGAGGATGCAAAAGGAGCTTGTCTGCTCCTGCTTCTGAACACCCCTCCCGGGCAATGATCCCCCACTTACAGAGTGCTCCAGAGGTGGGCGAACGTGCTGCCTTCATCAGCCGGAGGTGACTGGGACATCTTGGCAGTGGGGGAGTCCGACAGAGGATAAACCACTCTGGGGGCAAAGAGAAGCAGCAGGTTAGCACTGTCAGTGTGCTGTGCCGGGCTGTGCCGGGCTGTGCCGGGCTGTTCAGTGCCGTGCCGTGCTGGGCTGTGCCGTGCTGAGCCATCTCATGCCAACAAAGCACCCGGCCAAGGGCAGGAGTCCCCCAAGCCCAGCTCACTGCAGCAGGGGCTGGAGCTGCCCAGGGCCCGTGGGGGGGACAGAGCCCCCCAGCCCCAGCAGCTGCAGCCCTGGGGGTGTGCAGGGCGTGACCCGAGCTCGGCCAGAAGGTGCATCCGGGGAGCTGCGGGACAGCCAAAGCCTTCCGAGGGCTGTGCACAGTCATACCCAGAGTCCTCCTCAGTCAGCTGCCCTCCCCTCACCCCTGGGCAGTGTTTCCTGGCCTCTCTCAGGTGCTGGAGGAAGCACAGGGCACAGCTCGGCTCTCCCTGTGCTCCTGGAGCCTCTCTGGCCCAGCAGCCGGAGCGGGGAGTCTCCCAGAGCCATCTTGAGCCCCACGCTGCCTCCCTGGGCAGCCCTGCCAGAGAACCGTCCTCCTCCTCCTCCCTTACCCAGTCCCTGGAAGCAGCAGGAGTGCTTCCCTGCCCTGGCTGACATGGATGTACCTCAGGCACATCTGGCTGCTCCTTTTACCCGCGCTGGTTTTAGTGTCTCGTTTCAACTTCGACATCTCATAGTGAAAACCTGAAACTTCCTGCTTTTGGGGTGGGAGCTGCTGAGTCGAGGGCAGCCCCTCTCAGATTGAGGGATGCTCAGGATCTCCCAGGCCCCTCTGACTCAGCTGGGGACTGGGTGCCTGCAGGGAAGGGAGTTAAAACGAAAGCAGGCTAGCTTTCCCCATCAGCAGATCCTGTGAGCTGCTTTCTACGAGACACAACATCCACAGCTGCTGTTCCCTGAGGGTTTCCCACAGCACAGGAGGGCCCTTGTGCCACGGGCCCCATGCCAGGATAGCTCACAGGGAGAGTTTGGTGTCCTCCCGTCCCTCCTCGCCCCATGTGTGACACACAGAGAAACGAAAGTACCTACACGACAGCTTTGAGAGAAGGAAAAGCCTAGAACAGATGCAGGCGACTGCTGGTGGCCTTACCCTGCGTCCATGCTGCTTTCCCTGGCCCGGGGCAGCTTCAGGAAGAAGCCAGGCCTTTCCCTCCAGCAGAGAAAGCACCTCTGCACCGCCCCGGCTGTGTGGTCATCACGGGTGACACCAGCTCTAACCACGTGGCTGCTCTCGTTCTCAAAAGGAAAGAAATCTGACTGTTTTAAGGGCGTTTTGGAAGTTCCCTTTCTCTTTCAAAGCACAACCTGCACATGCAAAGCCAGGCCAGCTTCTCACATCTGAGCTCTAAACTCCAGAGTACAAAGGGAAGCTGCGGCGGTCGGTGTTGTTAAGGCACATCCCTCTGCTGGGATCCCAGCTCATCCCAGAAAAGCACCTCTGCAGCAAGACTGACAGCCTGGTACAGGGTATCTGGGATGGTAAAGAATCACAAAAGACTTATAAATAGGGTTCCCCAAAATTGGCACGGTGCTGATGCAGTTCCATCTGAAAGGAGGTGCCATTCAGAGCCCCATTGCACAATGAATGGTGGAGACATTCCCGTCCAGGGGAGGTGGGAAACCACTGTGATGGTGAGATCCAGCAGAAGGAGAAGACACCCTGTGGGAAGAAGTGGGAGCCCTGTGGCACAGCTAAATTAAAAGTGAACTGGGAAGAGCCTTAGAGCCTCATGTTCAGCTCCCTGCCCCTTCCAGCCCCCCAGTTTGGAGGCTATTCCAGCTCTGCCCTAACTGTGTCCACTCCCTGCTGTCACCAGCTTCCCACACCAAAGACCTGGGGTATCATCCCCGCTTCTGCCAGTTAAAGTTCTGCAGTCAGACCCCACCGGGAGGATTCACCTCCAGAGACCTCAAACTGCTTATTAAAATGAAGATCTCCTTGCCCAGGGAAGGGCAGCAAGGAATTCTCCATCCCTTCTGCCCTGAGGCTGCAGGGAGGTGGCAGGAGATGCTTGGCATGACTGGCACAGCTCAGGAGGGACCTGCACTGGATTTATTGCAGGTTTCTAGAGGAAGAGGGACCAAAACATGCAAAGCCAGGGTCTGGTGATGGGATGCAAGGCTGCAGGTGGGATTTGCTGGTGTTCACAGGGAGAGCTGCTCTCCTTGCACCTCCCCAAGCCGGCTCCAGCGATTGCTGGGTTGCTGCTCCCCTCTGTTGCTAGTCAGGGCATTGCAGGGAAACTGCACACGGGAAAAGAGGCCAGGAGCAGGGAGAGAAAGCCTGAGAACAGGTGATCATCACCTCCCCTCGCCCTGGAACTCAGCCCATGGCAGGGCTGCCACCCCCGGGATTGCTGGACCCGGCTGGGTCACAGTGGGACTGATTCCTGCCGTGCATGCCCCTTCCCTGTGAACTGCCACTGGAGTAATTTCCAAAGATTAGCATGGAAAAGCTCAGTGTACTCAATTTTCCACACTGCTGTGGCTTTGGCTACATCTGAAATGCCAAGTCAGCCCCAGGCCAGCTGAAGCAGCTCTTTCCCCCCAAGCCCCAGAGAGAGAGGGAGAAGGAAAAACACACACCAAGGTCCCAAGAGCCACCCCAAAATGGGAGAACCCTGGAGAAGCAGAGCTGATGAACCTCTGTATATCCAACCATGGTTCACTCATGGTTCATGTTCTGACCACAGACCCCAAAATATTCTTAGAATGATTATAAACCCAACTTCCTTCTTTCAGCACTGTGAGGAAAGTGAAGGGGTCTCACAGCCCTGCCCGGCTGCTGAGTTTCTGCACTCTCTAGAGGGAGCATCTTTGATCTCACCATCAACTTTAAGGCTCTGGGTAAGCCCCTAGAAATGCCCAGTGCTATTGATAACAAATTCACTGCTGTGCTGCCACTCCAGCCCAGGATGAAACGTGATGGCATTTTGCAGCCACCTTAAAGGGAGATAAATGCCCAAACTCTGTATAACAGGGCTATGACTAATTCCTAAGGACTCTTTGCCCATCCTGAGAGAGGAGGACTCCTGAGAGCCATTGCTACCTCTTACACTCCAAGCTTGATGCTTGGAACCAGTCCTGGACCTTCTCTCCTCTGCACAACAAGACCCACTGGGCTTATCCAGCCCACAGCTAACAACTCAATATTTGCAAAATGCTGCCAGTCCCAGGGTGCCAGTGCTGCCCCATGCTATGGTTAGTTTGTTCAGGATTATTAAATCCACACCTGCAAAATGAGGTTTGGAAAATCAATGAAGAGCGAGTGAGTGAGCTTTCCCGCAGCACGCTTGAATCTCAGGAGCCCTCCTTGGGGTGCAGCAGGTTATTAACTATTTACTTTCCAAGGAGGAGGCAGGCTGGACAGAAATCCTCTCTGGATGGAGTCACTGACAGGCAGCTCGTGGTGGGGCAGGAGGCTGAGGCAGCCGCTCTCTCTCCCTCCCTGGCAGCCTCATGGGTGTGCAGGGACCCTGTGGCAGCCAGCCCCTGCATCCCACTGGGATCCAGCCCCTCCACTGCTTCTTCCGCTCAAGGCTGGGCCAGTTTTCACTCCAATCTCAGGCACCCGGGAGCAAACTTTCCAGGACAGTTCAATATTGTGTAACAAGCCCACGAAGCCAAGTGGCTGCGAATCACCTTCCAGGCACGTTATCGAGTGCTCAGGAGAGGGTCCTGCCGAGAAACTCGCACACACGAATAGCAAGGGGTTTCCTTTTGTAGGTTTTTTCCTCCTACCTGCGTTTCGAGTTCCCCCGGAGGTGTCCCGCAGACAGGAGTGGCCTGGGATAGAGGATCTATGTTATTTACTGCACTACGATCTAGTAGCGTCCCGGTCGCCTAGGCAATGACATTGGAGCTGCTGAAAGCTGTGTGAAAAGTGAGGCGAAAGCTCGTGCGCTCCTTCCTGGAACAGGAGGCAGTTGCGAGGGGGTGGGGAATGCTCAGCCGAGCGTGCCGGGGAATTAAGCTGGTCACCAGTGCCAGAGCGACTCCAGGGCAGGGAGCACCTCGCCCGAGGCGGGTGCGGGGGTTTAATCGGAGCGTTTGGGTTGGAAGGGACCTTAAAGCTCGTTTTGTTCCACGGGCAGGGACACCGCAGGTGGTTGCGGCAGGGCGGCTGTCGCGTCTGCCCCTCTGCCACGGGCCAGAAAACTGGTGCGTTTACCCACCCCAAATACACCGGAGTGCCTGTGGCTGGTTTTTGGAACCCAAATAATCCTCAATGAAAACAAGACTCGAGCGTTTCTCTGATCGCGAGGTTTATTTTTAGATGATGGTGGCTGTGGTCCCTGAGCAGGGAGGTGGGTCGCACCCGGACCGTGCTGTCGCTGGGACGGGAGCCGGGCTGCTGCCACCCGAAAATGCGGGGTTTCGGAGCGGAGGGCCGAGGGAAGCCGTGTGTTCCCCCGGGAAGGGACGCGTGGGATCCGGAGCGTGGTGGGGACACGCGTCCCTGTCACCGCCCCCGTCCCCCCGGGGCTGTTTCTCAAGGGAATCTGTCCCGCGGGAGGGGTTATCTGGCTTCTGCCCCTTCGCTGGTGTGTCTGTTTGTAGGTACTTATTTATTTATTTGTCTGTTTGTTGACTGATGGATTCCAGTCCATTCACATCCCTTTTCTGGGGCACGTCTATTGCAACCGTCAGTTTCTCTGTCCCGCCCGGGGAACCCGGCGGGGACGTCCCGCCTGTGCTCCTGTCACTTGTCGGTAATTAGCCGGGAGGGCTGATTAGCCGGAAGGGGCGATTAATTAGCCAGGGCAGTCCCGGGCGCGGGATGCGGCCCGCGGAAAGGCGCCATATGAGGGGGGGCGGTTCTCTGAGGACGGGGAGCTCCGCTAGCCCCGGAGTGGGCGGGGGCGGGGGAACACCCCCCTC
>NW_020884926.1:333362-350837 GCF_003945725.1 Corapipo altera
CCCCTTCCGGCGGCGGCGGGAGCGCAGCGGGGCGGGCCCAGCGCGGCGGGTTCGAATCCCGGCGCCGCCGCCCCCGCCATGAACTTCTCGGAGCTGTTCGAGCTCTCGGGGCTCCTGGGCCGCTTCTCCCCCGACGGGAAGTGCCTGGTGAGTACCGGCCGCGGGCGGCGGGGCCGCTCCGCTCCGCCCGGGCCGGGGCGGGGCGGTTGGCGGAGCCCCCGAGCGGCCGCAGCGCGGGGCCCCCGGGGCGGGGCGGACACGGAGCGGGGCAGCCCCGGAGGCCGCGGGTGTGAGCCCCGAGCGGGGCACGGGGGCTGCGGGCAGCGAGGGTCTGTAACGGAGGCCTGGCTGAGGCTAAACGAACCTTAGTTAAATTAGGTGGTGCTTTAATTGGTACCTGAAGGGAGCCACAGGAAGGATGGAGAGGGACTTTCTGCAGGGGTCTGGAGGGACAGGACAGGGGGGAATGGCTGCAAACTGCCGGAGGGCAGGGTTAGAGGGGATAGTGGGGGAAAATTCCTCTCTGAGAGGGTGGTCAGGCCCTGGCACAGGTTGCCCAGAGAAGCTGTGGCTGCCCCATCCCTGGAAGTGTCCAAGGCCAGGTTGGACTGGGCTTGGAACAACCTGGGCTGGTGGAAGGTGTCCCTGCCTGTGGCAGGGGGTGGGACTGGATGAGCTTTAAGGTCCCTTCCAACCCAAACCGTTCTGGGATTCTACGAAATAAAATAATAGTTGTGAAATAAAGAGTCATTTTGTAAGAGCAGAATTACTTAGCCAGGAGTGATGGAATGGATGAGGATTCTATTTATTACTGTAACCCCCTTCCCTCCTGGTTTAGCTGTTCTCATTGTAGTTTGCAGTGAGCTCAGTGCACACAGAATAGAATTACAGAATCACAGAATGGTTTGGGCTGGAAGGGACCTCCAAGATCACCCAGTGCCAGGGATGGGGCAGCCACAGCTTCTCTGGGCAGCCTGTGCCAGGCCCTCCTCACCCCAGGGAGGAATTTTTTTCTTTAAAACGTGACTGACCCTCTCTGAACTCATAACCTGGATGGCAGTGAGCTGGGCAGTGGAGCCTGGCAGGGACAGTCCTGGTGCTCCAGCCCAGGATGCTGCCCCTGCTCAGCCCTGTTCCTGTCCCGCTCAGGCCTCGTGTGTCCAGCACCGCTTGGTGGTCCGGGATGTGAGCTCCCTCCAGGTCCTCCAGCTCTACACCTGCCTGGACAAGATCCAGTACATCGAGTGGTCATCGGACTCCCTGTTCATCCTGTGTGCCATGTACAAGCGAGGCATTGTCCAGGTGAGGACAAAAGCAGGAGAGAATCTGTTTCCTGGTGGGAATTCGGGTGTGCTGGGAGTGAGAGCCTAATAGCCAGCACTAGTCTGAAGGTCTGCTGAAGTTCCTGATGTTGATAATGCAGTTTGAGGATAACCCAGCATGCCAGGATTTTTAAAGCCATAACAAACATCTTACTTTGCAAAAGAATATTTAGAATAAAAATATTTAATAAAACAAAGCTGGAGATTATCGTACCAGTTTCTTACTGCAGTAGAAAATAAATAACATGCAGACTGGTTGAACAGACTAAAACTGGTTTTTAAGTGTTGAATATCCAGAATATTTATCACAGAAAAACCAACCCCACCTCATTTGCCACTTCCATTATCACCCAGAGGAGTGGGACTCACTTTTGCAGTGGGATCCAGCGCCAGTCCTTCATGGCCACGGGCGGTCGGGGGCTCCTGGGCTGCCTGGAATGGGGTGCAGGAGCGTGTTCTCAGCCGTAGGGAATTCCCCTGAGCAGAGGGGTCGATGAGCTGTTGTTCCCTGCACTGTCTGGTTGCCCCCTGCCCCAGGTCTGGTCCCTGGAGCAGCCGGACTGGCACTGTAAGATCGACGAGGGCTCGGCGGGATTGGTGGCTTCCTGCTGGAGTCCGGACGGGCGTCACATCCTCAACACCACCGAGTTCCATGTGAGTGTCAAGTCAGGATTGCTCCCCACGGTGTCAGATGTTGCTGTCTGCCCTTTGCCTCCTAAAATAACCCAAAGCTCTTAAAGCTGCAGTGGTGGTGGAGAACACGAGTGCAGCTCTGTGTTCCCATGTGTAACCCAGCTTAATTCCGGGTTGGATGTTTGTTGTTCCATTAACATTTTATTCTCTTGCTTCTGGGGATAAGATAGAAAATGGACTCTCAAATTTGAAGGTAAAATTATGTGTTTGAGAACATATTCTGATAATTTTGATATTTTTATGGCATTCATCAAATTTAGAATTTTAGAAATCCAATATGTTGTTTGCAGGATTTCTAGCAAAAAAAACCCAAACAACAAACCCAAGCCATATGTGTTTGAGTGACATGTAATTAAAAAATACAGGCTTAAGTTTATTGACCTGTGAGATGAGATTTAGATCCAGATCTTGGAAATACTTTTTCCTAGTTGTTTGATTTGATACACAGGAGTCAGCCTACTGATGGAACCAGTTGGAAAATTAAAATTAAAACACCTCTAAGTGCTTATTAAGAGCCATATTGGGGAATGCACACTATGATAGAATCCAAGTTGGAAGGCCTGTGGATTCTGACTGGTCCACCTTTGGATTAGAGCTGATGACTCAGTACAATAACAAAGGGTCAGAAAATAGCCAAGAACTATATATGAGAACCACATTTCTCCTTGTGTTTACTCTTTTCAAACCTTTGGCTGGGTTTTAGGTGGCAGGTTGTTGTGCCATGGTCCTGGCTAGCACTGAATTCACATGCTGCATTGCAAGATTTCTTCCTTTTTTTTTTTTTCTGGGCAAACCCCAGTGTCAGGGGGGTACAGACAGGGACTCTGTGTGTGTGTGCAGACCCACCCCTTTAGACTGTGGAATATGAGGAGTGATGAGTTTAGGCCTCGGTTTTCCCAGGTGTGAATTACTCTGATGGCAATTAAAATTAAAAAATGAGCCCAGAATTGCAGCCTGGAGGCAGTGCAGCCATCCCTGCTGGCCAGGCAGCAGTGGGGGAGTCAGGACACTGCAGGCGGGTGCTCTGCGCTCCCAGGGAGTATCTCGTGGCACGTGTGTGTGGGGGTGGCCCAGCGAGGATTTATTGCCTCCCAACAGAACTTGGTTTGACCTTAGAGGATTTCATTAAGCCTTTGCCAAGTTGGCATCTGTGTTGGGATAAGTTTCCTCTCCAGCTGTAAACAGGTTGCTAAATTAGCTGTTGTCAGACAGCTGCCTGGGCCTGGCCGCAGTCCGAGCTGTGTTTACTCCCTCTGCTAAATCCACAGTCTGGGGGGACAGACGTGGGCAGTGCTGGGGGCAAACTGTGAGGATATTTAATATCAGCATGTTATCAAATCCAGTGATTGCCTGGGGGATTTGGGGGTTCCCCACCAGCCAGCTCAGCTCGGCTTTGACCTCCTGACACTTTGAAACAGCACCAACGAATCGCTCATGTAATGCTTCAGGTCAGTGTGTGAGCTCCACTGAAAGCTCAGAAGTTACTTTCTTATACCCTGAATTTTTTTTTTTTTAAAGGATGTGTTTGTACTTATTAATTTCTAGCCATCTGTACTTACCAGTGCCTCAGAAAAATCATTACAGAATCCCAGAATAGCTGGGGTTGGAAGGGCCCTCTGGAGATCATCCAGTCCAACCCCCTGCAAAGGCAGGGTCACCTGGAGCAGGTGACACAGGAATGCATCCAGGTGGGTTGGGAATGGCTCTAGAGAGGGAAACTCCATGCCCTCCCTGCGCTCCTGTTCCAGTGCTCCGTGGAAAGAAATTCTTCCTCGTGTTGAGGTGGAACTTGCTGTCATTTAGTTTATGGCTGTCACTGATTGTCCTGTTGCTGGGCACTACTGAACAGGGTCTGGAACCAGCTTTTGACACCCACTTTTGGGATTCAGCTAACTTGCAGTCAGAGTCTCTTTGTGGTCTGCATTCCTCTCCTAAGATCTGCTCTGGGAGGCAGTGTCCTGTGGAAGATATTGAACCAGTGCCGTTGTTCCACCAGAGTTTATAGGCATGGGTGACAGGTGAAAGATCTGGAGAAAGCAAGTGGATCCTTTTCATGTCCCTGGAAGTGTTTAATGCCAGGTTGGACAGGACTTGGAACAACCTGGTCAAGTGGAAGATGTCGGTGGAACTGGATGATCTTGAAGCTCCCTTGCAACCCAAACCATTCCAGGATTCTGTGCTTCCTCATGACCCTTGTGTTTTGGGGTAAATGGTGTGAAGATCTTCTGGAGTCCTTCTCTGAAGAGCTGTGCTTATAAACTACATACACTGTACTTTCTCTCCTTCTACATTAGGTCCTTAAGCATTAAGGAGCTTCTGTGGAACTCCAGCAGCAGGGAGAAGTGTGTGTTTTTGTGTGTATCCGAGCTAATCCTTAGTAACTGTGAGTGGCTGCGTTGGCTGAAAAATGCTTTCTGGCGAGGAATGTGCTCCGAATAATCTTCTGAAAGCCAGTGCTGACAGACACTGCTATGTAAGGGGCCCAGTGACCCAGTCAAGTCTGGGACAAGAGTTGACAGTCATTTGAGCTGTAGGTTGTTTAAAAGTGTGTTTTTGTCTGCTGAAAATCACCAGTCCTACACCTGCCTGGAGCTGTCAACATCAGGCCGTAGTCCTGGGCCTGGCACTGGACACTGTTTATCACGTTACCATCCAAATACTTTTTATTTCTCAGCTGTTTTTAGGCTATTTTAAAAATGCTTCTGCTTTTGGTTTGTTTTTCCACTGCAAAACAACAGCTGAAAACTTCTCAGACACCATTATCGTGAGGATTTGAGTTTGACAGCTCCCCTCAGTCGAGTCATCGATGCTGGACAGAAGGAATCCCCCAAAATGAGCAGTGGAGAAGGGCTTGCTGCAGAATTAATGGACCATGGTCTGTTCTCCTGCTACAAAGGCAGTTGTCCCTTCCTCCCAAATTCCATGAGAAAGGCAACAAGCAACAATGCAAATTTCCTGTCATTTTGGAAACGTTTTGTTTCTCTGTGTTTATTTCTGTCTCTCCTGATCCTCTCTGTGACATAATCTTTCTAATCTTCTTCATCTAATTTATGTTGGCAACTTGGGTGAGATTGTGCAATAATGTTCCAGGTGGGAGTATGCAGGTTTTCCCTTTCTGTCACAGTTTAATTGTAAACATACTGTTAATCCAGGTAAGGGGGTGTGAAATCCATGCATTAAGCACATAATGTGAGTTTCTCAGTTTGTGGGAACGTCTGAGTGTGCACAAATGGAACAACAGAAAAGGATCCTGATTGCAGGAATCAAAATGGTTTGGTTTTGAACGTTTCTTACACTGGGCCAAACCCTCAGGCTGTGTGAGTTGGGTGAGAGGTTACAGAGGGTTGGGGCAGAGTGGGTCTGTGAGCTCTGACTTGTAGGGGTCATTTGAGCCTGCAGCCCTTGCAGGAGAGAGGGAGCAAAGCTGAACAGGCAGCAAGCAACAGGACAAGGGGAAATGGCCTCAAGCTGTGCCAGGGGAGGTTCAGGTTGGACACCAGGAGGAATTTCCTCCTGGAAAGGGTGGTCAGGCCTTGGAAGGGGCTGCCCAGGGAGGTGGTGGAGTCCCCATCCCTGGAGGTGTCCAAGGAAGGCCTGGCCGTGGCAATCAGTGCTCTGGGCTGGGGGACAAGGTGGGCATCGGGCACAGGTTGGACTTTGAGGCCTTTTCCAACCTGAATGATTCAGTGGCTCCATGGTGGAGCAGAGATGGATGCAGAAAGACTTCAAAAGGAAGGTGTAATTGCCTTTTCCTTGCAGTGGAGCCTCGGGCAGGGCAGAGGTGACAGTGGGAGCTCAGTGTGGGATGTGCTGTGTCTCACCTCCAGACATTTCCCTCTTCCTGTGCACTTGAGGTCCATGTGAGCAGCAAGGTTTTGCCTCCTGAGGCTCAGAGCAGCCAAGGTGGTCCAGGATGGCCAGGGAAGCTGATCGTGAGGCCAAGTGGCAGCACAAGTGTAAACTCGGATGCCTTTGTCAGGAGAAATGACGATCCAGCCCTCAGCATTCGAAGCTTGCAGCTGCTAAGCTTGTATTAAGTGGCTGGGGAATGTGTGCTGTGTGTTTGCTTGGGGGAGGCAGAGGAGGCAGTGCATTTAGGGCTGCAATTAATAGTCCCCAGCAGCATTTCAGCGCTGCAGTTGCTGCAGGAGAATGTGTGGAGGCATCGTGTTGGTATTTTTAAAGTAAACCTTGCAGAGGATCAGTCTGACAACGCTGGGCTCGTGTGGCCGGAAGTGAGGGGTGCAGGGATAAAACCTGATTAATGTCCTTCATCTCGTGGATTCTCCAGGACCTGCTACACTTGTAGGGGGGGTTCTGCCCCTCTGCCCCGCTCAGGTGAGACCCCCCCTGCAGAGCTACCTCCAGCTCTGGGGGCCCGGCACAGCAAGGACATGGAGCTGCTGGAGCGAGTCCAGAGGGGGCACCAAGAGGGATGGAGCAGCTCTACTGGGAGGAAAAAGCTGAGAGAATTGGGATTGTTCAGCCTGGAGAAGAGAAGGCTCCAGAGTGACCTAATTGTGGCCTTCCAGTACCTGAAGTGAGCCCACAAGAGAGATGGAGAGAGACTTTGGACAAGGGCCTGGAGAGACAGGACAAGGGGGAATGGCTTCAAATGGACAGACAGTAGGTTTGGATTGGATATTAGGAAAAAAATCTTTTTACTGCACTGAGGTAAGATTCCAGAAGAACTGCAGTTAGAGCTTTTTGCAGTAAAGATGTTGGAAAACACAAGGGAAAAGCTGTCTGTGGTCGCTGCAGCTCCAAATGCAAAGGTTCACGTGCCATCCTGAGTGTCCCTGGGTCTGGGGCTGCCGTTGCCAAGGGAGAGGGAGTATTTGTTTTTAACTGGATAATGTGCAGATGGCAGGGCCGAGCCTGGGGTGCAGCTGTGACCTTGGGGAGCTGTGGGGAGGCTGGGTCTGCAGCTGCCTGCCCTCTGCAGCTCCAGAAATCCCCTGAACACCAGTGTCATGCCTTGCTTGGCAGGGCAGGTTTGGGGTGTTTTCTGATTTTTCAGTAATTCTGTAACGTTGCCTCGCTGTGTGTGACTGAGGAGGGAAGTGCAAAATGCAAATCTCCACACTGGTGGTGTGAATTTTGTGCACCCCTCTAGAGTGTTCAGTGTGGTGCAATGTAAATTTGGGGTAAATACCCTGCTATCTGCAGGGGGCTGGGAGAGAACTCCTCACCCACATTGAACCATACTGAGTAGCCACAGAGTTTAATTAACCACAGAAGGTTCATGGATCTACTTTGTGTTGCTGAACTAGGCTGATGTTTTTCTATTTGCTTAATTCTTTTTTTTAATCCACAAAAATAACCCAAAGTGCTCCCTGTCTCTCTGCCAGCTGCGGATAACGGTGTGGTCCTTGTGCACCAAGTCTGTGTCCTACATCAAGTACCCCAAAGCGTGTCAACAGGGTGAGTGTCACACATCTACCCAGCAATGGCCTTTTAATGTGGCAGACAGGAAAAATGAATTTAGTGTGAAGACATAAAATTAAGCTGGATGTGCTGTGGTGAAAAAAAACATTAATCCAAAGTGGCCTTTCTCATCTTTTGCACGTGGAAGGGTTGGAAAGGGAAGCTCGTGCCAGGGCTGTCATGGCCACATGGCTGTGGAGAGCAGTTTCCTGCCTGAGGGTTGTGTCCCACAGATGACAAAGACAATTATGTATTCCAGATAAAATTGTAGTGGATGGGAAGCAATGCCTGGGAGTTGGTGGAGAACCGATGGTTGCATAACTGATCCATTTAACCAGGCTAAATGAAGTGGTTACTTGAAATCTGTGGGGTTTATATAACAACTGTCAGTGATCAGATGTGTTTTGAAGCTCTGCATCCTGAGAAATTGTACATTCCAAGCTCAAAAATTGCTGACACAAGCGAATCAGTAACACTGTGCTTTGCCTTGATTAATGTGACCTTCTGTGAAGAGATTCCTTCTGCTCTTTCACTTCTGCTTTGAATTGGGAGTAACTGTTCCTCGCTGAAGACTCATCAGCCGTCCTGCCTTGTTGTCTCTCTTCTGTTTAACACAGTTTTAATGAACTCTGTCCCCTGGCAGGGGTGGTTTTCACCAAGGACGGGCGTTACATGGCCGTGGCAGAGCGACGCGACTGCAAGGACTTCATCAGCATCTTCGTGTGCAGCAACTGGCAGCTCCTCAGGGTGAGCTCTGCCCTCTCCTCCCACTGCTGCATGTGTTGTAACATTACTACAGTAGTAATAGTGAGAGCAGCAAGTGCTTGATTCTCAGAACGTGTGATATAAACTGTTCACCTGTGAGATCAGTCCAGGAAGGGTGACACTGCTGGGGGGAGCTGGGTGGATCTGAGCAATTAAACCCAGCAGGAGCTTGTCTGGGTGTAGTGTCACCTTTGGCTCAGGAATTCTGAGGCTCACTAGAAGCTGATAGAAAAATTTGGGAACTATCACTAAGTGCTTGTTGTGTTCCTGAGCTCTTCCCTCATAATCTTTGTTGTGGAAGCTGTGGCTGCCCCATCCCTGGAAGTGTCCAAGGCCAGGTTGGATGGGGCTTGGAGCAACCTGGGCTAGTGGAAGGTGTCCCTGCCCAGTGCAAGGGGATAGAACAAAATGACCTTTAAGGTCCCTTCCAGCTCAAACCATTCTGGGGTTCTATGATCCTGTACCAGACTTTGAGACAAGGAATTCTACCTGGATTTCTTGACTCTTTCAGTGTAACTAATTTAATTTTCTTATGAAATGATGTTCATTTGAAGGTATAGAAACTTTTGCCTTTATAAAGGGAAGCAAATATTACAAAAGGAAATATTTCTGTTCCTACTCTGGCATGCAAAAGGCTCTTTCACATTTGTGGTAGCCCTTGAAAGTATAAAACTGAACATTCTGTCAGGATTTGTTGACATAATATTTCAAATGGGTTTGTGGTTTCTCTTTTGGGAGCAGCATTTTGACACTGAAACACAGGATCTGTTTGGGATTGAGTGGGCTCCTAATGGCTGTGTGCTGGCAGCGTGGGACTCGTGCCTGGAGGTAGGAGAGAAGCAGATTGTTTTCTTGGGAGAGTTCAACTGGTCTTTAGGCATCATGTAGAAAGCAGTAACTAAAAAAACTGGTGTTTAAAATGTTTCTTTTAAACATAAAGTGGTTTGAGTTCAGCTTATATTTGGGATGGATGCCCTTGCAAGTGGGTGTCACTGTTCTCTAAATCTTCAATGGCAGCAAATTCTTTCTAATTTATCTTGCAAAAAAATAATTGATTGTAGACATTGCAGAAGGTGCTATTGAAATAAAGAAATAATAATGGAAGAATCCTCTGTGAGTCTTCTGCAGCTTCACTGATGTTGCACTGCACAGTGATTTTACAGTTATAAAACTACTCATGCAAAAAGTGAGCCATGAAGCCTGGAGCCTGCTAACTCATAGATAAGAGACCACGAGCTCTGTATTTAACTTGCTGCATTTTAAACAGAGAGACTTTGGGAGGAGTGCTTTGCCTGCCTGTGGTTTCTGACAGTCCTGCTGGTGTTCAGAGTGCCTGTCTGTGTTGCAGTACAAGCTCCTGCTGTACTCCCTGGATGGCAGACTGCTCTCCTCCTACCGCGCCTACGAGTGGCCTCTGGGCATCAAGTCGGTTGCCTGGAGCCCCAGCAGCCAGTTCCTGGCAATTGGCAGCTTTGATGAGAAGGTGAGAAGTAGGTTTGTTTTCTCCCTCTTTTTTTCTAAACCATTTTTGTAGAGCCCTGTCCTGACAGTCTGCTCTTGCAATGCTTCCTGAGCCAGGTGCGTATCTTGAACCACGTGACGTGGAAGAAGATCACAGAGTTTGAGCATCCGGCAACCATTGCCAGCAAAAAGACTGTAAGTCCAAAATCCATGGGGTTGTTAGCAGAGCTTTGGTGCTGCTGTTTGTATCTGAAAGATGCTGATAAATCCATTTTATTTTGGAGACCTTGATTTTTTTTTTTCCCCTCCTAATGCCTAATTAGGGCTTGGGAAATTGCATGAAAACTTGGGAATGTAAGAAAAATGGGGGAATCCTTTCAAATTTGATGGGATATGTGTCTGTGATCATCTCCTTGGCACTAAGAGATTCTCAGATGCTCCTGTCATATGCCAGTGTATTTGGTGTAGGTGGTGGCTGCATTACAGATTTGGGTGTGCAGCCCATGGGAAGGAGGAGGGATTTGTCTCAGCTTTATACAGTTCCTGACTTTGATCACAGTCCAGTTCCAGTGGTGTTTGGAGGCACATCCTGTGTGGACAGGCTCATCCAGCTCACCTAAAGAGCATTTCCTGGAACATCTGTCAGCATTGATTTTATCCTTTTTACCTGTACCTGCAAGGCCTGACAGATTCTGGGTCTTTGGCAGCAGGCACAGAGCTTTAGTCTTGTTCCAAAAATCCCAGGCTGATCTCATCCACAGAGGTAACAAGAACAGTGTGTAGAGTTGTTTGCCACTGTAGGAGGGACTGCACAGGTCTCCTGGCAGAGTCTGTGTGTGGACTGTAACTCTGCAGTAGTCACACGACTCTGCTCATGTCCCTTAACCAGAAGAAAGGCACGAGCCATTAAAGCACCTCAGCAAAGCTTCTCATGGCTGAGAAATGCCTTTACTTCCAGTTAGGTGTAAAATATGTCATGGAAAACAAATGGAAATAGCTCTGTTAATCTCCACTACACAGGCAGGAATTGCAGTTGGTGCTTTTTAGCCTGGTGCTTGTGTTTGGGAATATGTTGTAGGCATGCTGAAGTATTTTTGCTATTTCCTCCTGCAATGCTGCACTTGGTTTGAGTTTATTTATGAAAGAATCAGATTAAAGATTCTTGGCTGCAAAAATGAAATCCATGTTCCCACTGTAACGAGGATGATTTATTTTCCAGTCAGGAATAATGAATGAGGTGCACTGTGGCAGATTCATTCCTTGTAGACTTCAAGGTTTGTGTATTTGTCACAGGAGTGTTTTTACTGATCATGGTTCCAAACAGCCCGGGATTCCCTGGGAATGCTGAATTCCATGTCTGTCTACCAAAGCCCTTTCCTCTGATGAACCAGGGGATGCTGAGATATAATAAATGTGCAAAGAGTCAGTGGGGTGTGGGTGTTTGGTAACAGCCCACGATCAAACTCTCCGAGGCCCTTCTGTAGAACTCTCACTTGTTTCTTTGTAGATTGTGTACAAAGAAGTGGAGAAATCCCCATCTGTTGAAACAGAGAGACTTTCTTTCCCTCCAACAAAAGCATTGGCCAGTTCTCTCTTCAGCACACAGAGTAAATGTAAGCCAAAGTTTACTTAAACAAGACACTTGAGTTTGCCATGGAAGTCTTTCTATAAATAAATGGTATAGGTGAACTCTGCCCCTTGGATGGTGGAACAGATCCTCTGGATGTTCTCAGGAGCAGTAAAAACCAATCTCATTGTTTGTGGCACTGTTAATCACCTTTGTTTTGCACCAATGTTTGAAATGTTAGTTAAAAGGTAGTGGAAATTTTGATCCCTCCTTATTTTCCTAATTTAATCTCAGACCCACCTGGATTTCCAGCCTTTCCTTTTTTATAGGAGGGCTGGAAATAATAAGGTGGTTATATGAAGATGCAATATCTTAAAACGGTTGAAGTTTTGACTGGAGCATCTTGAAGAAGAGTGAAATGTGGTCCTGTTGCTTCAGAGATGATGGGTTTTAACAGCTGGGATTTAAATGCATTGTCCATTCAGGCTCACTCAGTGAAGTGCTTTTCTTTCCCGTTCCAGATGAGATCTCCCAGGTGCCAGTTTCTTTACAATATATCAAACCAGTTGCTGACAGGGCAAATCCCAAAGTGGGAGTTGGGATGCTGGCGTTCAGTGCAGATAATTGTTTCCTGGCAACCAAAAATGGTAAGTTCTGACTGCTCTGCCTTAAAGGGAAACCTGAATGGGGGGGGGGGGGTCCATATTGCACTTGTTACTCTGTAAAATCAGCTCTGCTGAGACATGTATCTACAGAGGCAACCCAGCCTCTGTCTTCTAGTGTGTGTCAAGTGGTGTGAGCTGCCAGAATGGCTGATCAGAGCAGGAACTCAGCCTTGGCTCTGTATTTGATGAAAATAGTAGGTTTTTATATTTTATATGTGTGTGAGGTCACTGTGTTGAAAATGGAACACACAAATCTTCCCCTCCATTTGCAGCCTGGGTCTTGTGAAAGGCAGAACTCTGCACAGCCTGTAGCAGGGGGAATTCTGCCTCAAATAGTGAAAGTCATGGAATTAATGTTCCATCTTTCCCTTCAATGATCCTGAGGAGCTGTTCATGTCTGGATGCCAAAGCTGTGGGTCAGGTGCAAAACCCATCAAATAGATTGATGAGATAAAAGCCAGTGAAGAACTGGGAGATGTACTAAGTCACTTCTTTTACCATTTTTGCCATATTTCCAAGGCAATGCTGAAGGCTTTGCTTGGCAGGACTCTAGTGGTGGCACCCCTGGGGTGCACCTAAAGGTTTGTGTTGTGTTAATTTATGTTTGTGTCAGTTAATGCCCATTGACAAAAAACACAAGTGTGACCCTTTCATCCTTCAAGTCTTACGTGACTGGCACTTCCTTTGCAGACAGCATTCCCAACGCTGTGTGGGTCTGGGACATCCGGAGGCTGAAGCTGCTGGTGGTGCTGGAGCAGCTGTGCCCGATCCAGGGTTTCCAGTGGGACCCTCGGCAGCCGCGCCTGGCGCTGTGCACGGGCACCAGCAGAGTGTTCCTGTGGTCCCCCGCTGGCTGCGTGGCCATCCAGGTGCCTGGGGAAGGTGAGGCCCTGCAGGAGCTGCCACCAGCTGATCAGGGGCAAAATAGCTTTCCACTCTTTAATCACTCCGAGTGTTACCGTGAAAATGGCTCAGGTGTGTTCTTGGAGCTTCCTAAAAGCGGGTATTTTTATCCTCGGAAAAAGGAGGAGCTCACAGTGAGACAGCAAATGTCAAGTGAATCAAGGACAGAGCACGGGGCTGACAGGGGTTTGTGTGACTGATTCCAGCTGCCTTTTCCTCCAGCAGGAGGATGGGCTGCCAGCTCCTTGCTGACACACTCTGATCTCTTCCTGCAGGCGACTTCCAGATCGTGTCTCTCTCCTGGCATTCCAGCGGGGACTCCATGGTGCTCCTGAGTAAGGACAACTGCTGTGTGTGTTACTTAGAAAGAGAAGAGGTAAAATAAAAAAATTAAAATGCACTAAGAATGCTCCCAAGTCTGAGGAAGGAGGATGAGAAGGGTAAAAATGTGTTGCCCAGTCTGAAGTGTTTGTATTTATAAATTATTTATTTGAAGGAGCTCCAAGCTCAGTGTGTGAAGTATTGTGATTGCACTTGAGTGAAGTGATGTAGCAACTGAAATGTAGGGAGTGAGTCTGGATTGCAAGAAAAACCTGAGTATTGATGGAGTTGAACATTTCTCTGTGTCAACTCTGAACCCTTATTTTCCAAGACTGTAGCTCTGTGTGTATATAATGTATAGCTATTATTTAAATTTTCTAATTTCCAATAAATATTTTGATAGTTACAAACTATAAACCTGCACCTCTGCACTCTAAAGTCTGTTTCAGTTTGATGTGATTATGCAGTGACTTATCCCAGCATGAGGAAACTTATTTGCGCACAACATGGGAGGAAGTAACTGTGCCTGGGCCACTGTGGATTTATTACATGGAATCTTTACAAGAGGGATGACAACTGACATTTCAGGATGTTGAATTACAGGCAACTGAAATGGCAGTTTTTGTCCCAGTTCTCTGGTGCCAGCTGGGAGTGGGTGGTTTGGTAGGGAAGGAGCAGTTGGACTGTCCTTCCACTGTGTCCTTCCAAGGAGGAATTTATTGGATGTTTTTTCTTGTGATACCTAATTTCACAGCCTGTCTCCAGAAAATGAAGAACAAAGACCAAATTGAGTTGAAATTTAACTTTACTGCAAGGTTAATGAAAACTGAACAGACAACTTAGAAAATGCACAGAGAGGGACAATGCAGCTTGTTGCATTCCATCAGGACTCCAGCTTTTTATGAGTTTCACAAACACACACCTATGGTTAAGGCCAAAAAAACACCACTGCAGCACAGTGTTTATCCAGCAGATAAAGGCTCTGATAAAAGGGCATGGAGAGAAGGTCATGCACAAAGAAAAAGCTTGTTAGAGTCACCTCTTCAGCAATGCCAGCTCAGTGTCTCTTGTGCTGCTTCTCAGTTTAATCCCTGGACGTGAGGCTCAGGGCAGGAATGTATGAAGCAAGGCTGACACACAGTGCTGAAAGTTTTTTCTCTGTCTCCATTAAAAAGTCCTGGCCCAAACTAGAGTAGATTTCAGAAAAATGGCTAAGAATATCAATCTAACCAAAATAGAATTCCTTTTCAGTTTTACAAAGAACAGCTTTGAAGGCAAATGTGTTGGTGAGGCTTTTGGCAATGTTCTCTCACAACAGTCTTTATTCTGTGGCTGCAGCAAGGAAACAGAGGAAGTTCCAGTGGGTTCTTAGAGGGATTTTTACAAAAAGCATATTCAGAGTTCACCAACTGCTGCTGAGCAGGTGGAACAGTGCAGCTTTAGCAAAAGCCAGCAAATATTGTTAAAGACTGACTGACAGCTTTCAAAACTCCTAACAGGCATTAATGAGAGCGCTGGGATCATGGAGATTGGAACAGTAATTCCTCTTTAGACAACACTAATCAGTCCCAAGCAGAGGGTAGGATCTGACACCATACACAGGGATACAGCAGTAACGTGGCACAAAGGTTCTGTGGTACAGCAGGTACTTGGGTGGGGTTTCAGCAGGTTCCAAGGGCACTTCATGGACAGGAAGAACAGGCCTGGAAGGACACGGAACACGCCGCTGCTCACCCCACAGGGACCATGTGGGCTGTACATCAGGTACAAAATACCAGACTGACACCACCCTCTGTCTGCCTCAAATCCATTCCCCAAGCGACCTGGAACTGTCCTACAACCACCCCCTTTCCTTCCCCCAACTCCCCTTTGCCCGTCGTGTGCTCTGCCCTCAGCGCGCTCTCCCCGGACCAACAGCAAGTCACCTGCCCTTCAACGGGGGACAGCAAGGGGGCTTAAAACCCAATTTTTCCTCTTGTCATGGAGTAGCCCAGTTTGGCCTCGTTGTTGATGAAGGACATCAGTCCCAGGTAGGTCTCGATGAGGATGGGCCGCTCCAGCACCAGGACACCAGAAGCACTTCCTGGCACAGGGCCCTCCTTGTGGGCTTTCTTCACAGCCTGGATCAGCTGGGTTTGGAAGTTTTCCAGCTGAAAGAAAAAAAAGTCACCTTGTTTTTCTGTTGTTTTACAAACTGTTAGGGAAACAGCTGCTGATGTGGAATGGAGAAGGATTAACACTAAAGCTGGAGTTGTCAGGGATCTCGTACTGTGACAAATGTCACATTCTGATATTTAACCTCAACGAGTCACACAGGACACCACTGACACGTGACTTAAACATGGGCTGGATGGGTAAAGATGTGGCAGTGACCAAGTGTTTATTTCTGCCCTGGTGACTGATGTGTTGCACTTACAGCATTCTAGTTTTAAGGAAAACTATTCCAAGAAGGACTGAGAACCCCCTCAGTGAAGGTTTTCAGTGAGCAATTAAACCAGCTGTTAATTAGCTGGCAGTCCTAGAGGAAAAACCCACCAGCCTGTCAGGTAAGTAAGAGCAGGAATAGGCCATGATCCATTTGCTTTTTGGTTTTACAGGACTCTGGAAGTTTCAGTTTCCTCTGTGCTTCCTCCAGTTATGGGTGGCTGGAGGAAAACGGGCAGTTGGGCCTTGCTGCAAGTCAAAATTTGGGGACTGGAGAGATACAGCTCACAGTTCTAAGCTCCATCTCTGATGTGACTCCTCCTGTTTGATGTACTGCTTCAAAATAATCTAAGTTGTATCTGGCCTACGAGCTCGATGAGCAGAGCAGGCCCGTTCCTTACCCGGCACAGGGATGCGACCTTCTCGTCAGCGTCTGCCATGGGGTGCTCGGTGAAGGTGATGTAGGGGATGTTGGTGGACCAGGGGTTCCACCTGTTGATGAAGGAGGCCCGGCTTTGCTTGTCCCACTGAATGCGGACACCGACACCTTCCCGCCTGCAGTGGAGACAGGAATTAACAGGGTAAGACTTTCCAGCTGTTGAGGCACCTTTTAACTAGAAAGTTCTGCCTGACAAAGATGTACTTGAAACTGGAAGCTGAAATGCAAGTGACAGGAAATTTTTTCCTGTAGGCGAGAATTAGCATGAATTCAGCCCTTAAACATGCAAAGGAACCTTCCTATGAGCTGAGAGCAAGAAGGTGAAACTCCTTGGACATCTGGGCCATGGAACTTGACCTGCACAGCCTGTGAAAGCCCACGTGTACAGGGGACCTGACAACACTGAGGTGGTGCTGCTGCTACTTACTGCATTACATAATGGTGACAAACTTCTGCTCCCAAATCTACTCAACTTATCTTGAAAGTCCTTGAGCAACTTGCTATTAGTGCAACTACTGCCCGTACCAGCAAACCCAGCAGCTACCCCGAGGTCTCTAATGAAGCTTCAGGAACTGTTTGCAGAGCTAAGTAAGTGAAAAGAAGAATTCTCTGACCCTTCCAGTGATCAGCATCAGGCCAACACTGTTCACAGTATCAAGGTCGTTACAGAGTGACTGTGGCAGCTTACTTGTTCAGAGATTTCGGTGGGAACTCGAACTCTCCCATGGAGATGGTGTCCACAGCGCTGAGGGCGATCCTCGTCACCTGCTGGCACTGCAGGCTGATGAAGTTGTACTTACACACCAGGAGGGACCAGTCCGTGATGAGGACAAGACGCTCCTTCTCATTGTTCCAGTGATCGATCCTGGTAAGAGAATGTGACCGAGCTTTAGCGGTTCCGAGGCCGCCCTGGCGCTTTTCCCCCCCGTGCCCCGCGGAACTCACTCTGTGAGCAGCCACACGCTCTGCACCTCCCCGTCCTCGGCGGGCAGCACGACCACCCGGATCTCGCTCACCGCCTGCTCGATGGTGCCGGGCTGCGGGGGGAAGGCACACACAGGTCAGGGCTGCGGGGGGGTGCGGGCGGCCCGTCCCGGCCCTTCCCCGGCGCGCACCCGGAACACGAAGTACTGCCTCAGGCGGCCGGCGCGGCCCGCGGTGCGGACACTGAGCGGCCGCAGCGTCTGCCGGGCCCGCGGGGCGGGCGGCTCGAAGGGCGGCCCGGCCCCTCCCGGCACCAGCGTGGCGGCCCCGGGGCTCCCGGGGCTCCCGGAGCCGCCGCCCGGGCCGGGCTCGTCCGCGTCCCGCAGCTGCAGCATCGCGGCGGGGCCGCAAAGCCTTCCGGGGCGGAGCGAGCGGGGTCGGGGCTGCCTCTGCCTCTGCCTGGGCCTCTCCCGCTCCTTGCTGGCCGGGAGGCGGCACTGCAGCCCGGTTCGCTCACGGGAGGCGGCTCTGCAGCCCCGGGTCGCTCAGGGGAGGCGGCTCTGC
>NW_020884926.1:350847-378179 GCF_003945725.1 Corapipo altera
TCGCTCAGGGGAGGCGGCTCTGCAGCCCCGCCGCGCTCCCCGCGCACCGGAGGATGCGCGGGCGGTACCCGGACAGAGCCCGGCCGCCGGGATGCGGGGCACGGGATGCGGGGCATCCGTTACCGCGCTCTCTGGGTAACGGGCGCGTCCCCATCACGCGCCGGGGCGGTGCGAAGCGGCGGATGCCGTCACTGTCGCCTGCCCAGAGCTGTGTTGGGTACCAGGCGCCGTCACCGTCACGCACAGGAGCTGCATCAGGTACTGTCACCATCACGCACCGAGGCTGTACCGGGTACCATCACTGTCCCACACCCGGGGCTGTACGAGGTGGTGGGTGCTGTCACTGTCCCTTGCCCAGAACTGTATTAGGCACGAGGTGTCTGCTCTCACACATCTGGGGCTGTATGAGGTACCAGGTGCCATTCCCACTGCACATCCAGAGGTGTACGAGGCCTCTCTTGGCTCTGCCGTGGATTTTCGGGGCTGAGGAAGACAAGCACATGCACACACAGCACAGAGTCCAGCGGGAAGCCCTGGGCTTAGCCAAAATGATGCTCTGCTCTGCCCAGGTGGTCTGGAGAAGGAGTCTGATATACCCACAAAGCAACAGGATTTGTGGACCTACAGCAGCCAGCTGGAGCTCCTGTGAAGCAAATCCAGGTCAGAGGTATGAGATCCTTAAACACCATGAGATCAGAGCTCAGGAAGGTACTGGAGCAGTGCAGGTCTGTGATCTGAGAGCCCTGACACCCATATTACATCCAGCACACTTGATAGCAAAGATTAAATAACGCTGGGAGTGAAGGGCATGCTGATGTTTGGGTTTCTGTGGGCTCTGGCATGACTGCAGATATTCTCATCACTGTTTATGGAACTGTATCGAATCTTGGAGCACTGTCAGTGCTGTTGTACCCAGAGCCAGAGGACGACATCCTTGGTGGGCGGCCGTGCTGGGAAACGATATAAAATTGAAAACATATTAAATTGACTTCACAGACGGGGTTTGGTTTCAGATATCTGACTTTCACATGTGTCCCACGAATTCCCTGCTGTGTTCTCTGCAGCCCTTGCTCACATGGACCTGTTTAGGTGGGAAACCTCACTGCTGTCTTTAAAGAGACTTTAAAAGAACTGCAGAGCTGACTTTATGCTCAGTCTTTCCTTGTGCTGTGCTCAAAGCGCAGCTTTTCCCAGTGGAGCTTCCCCTTCTCCCCACGGGCAGGGGTGGCTGTGGCTGGGAGGGTCACCATGCCAGGCCAGCCAGGACCCTGCAGTGAGTTGTGTCCTGTCCGTGTGGCAGCCAGGGTTGTAACCTGAGACAGTGTGGGAGCTGTGGCTGGACTGATCCATCCCCATTCCTGGCCCCGAGCCGTGTCCTGGAGAGGGAGCTCGACTCCCGGCTCTGCCCAGCCCCTGCCCATTGAGGGATCCCTGGAAGTCTAACTGGGAGCAGCAGCCTGTTTCCTACTGTTGGAAAAGTCCTAACTTTTAAATGCTGGACAGGAAAACAGAGGCTTGGATTTATTATATCCTGGAGCTCTCTCTGTTGTTATAAAACATCTTTATGTAGCTGCCTTTCTTCCCAAGGAAGAATGAAGGATGTTTTCTTGCCATCCGTTAGGCTTGGCAGATATTTTACTGCTAAGTGGAAGCATTAAGCCCCCTCACCTGCTCTTTTCTTTGACCTGTGGGATTTATGGCACTGCTGTGACCTTGGGAGGGTTCTGGTGTAACAAGCAGCTGCCTCGGTTTCTTCCAGGAGCCACCAGATTATGGGCATGGCCCTTGGGGACTTTAGTCTTGATTAATGGTTGTCCTTCAGCAGCAAAATATGTCTGCGAAACTATCCAAACCTTATCCTGCTTCTCTGGGGGAAATCAGCACCTGCCAGAAGCAAAGTGTGCCCTCAAGTGCCCTGGCTTCTGCTCTGGTTCCTCCTCGCCCTTGGGAAGGGTTTCCTGGCAGGTTCTTGAGGCTGGAGAGTTCAGTGCAGCATCCCTGCTCTGCTCTCCTCCCCATCCCGCTGTGCAGCTGGAGCTGTCCCTGTCAGCAGAATTTCCTTGGGAAGTGATCAATTTACTTATCTGTTGGAGTGCTTAGGAAAGATTGAATCTCTCTTTGGGTGTTTTTAGAGCTGCTGGGAAGGTGGTGTGTCCGGAGCTGGCCTTGGGAAGTGCAAAAGAGCTGCCTGTGGAGGAGCAGACCCGGAGCATCGCTGCTCCATCCCCGTGTGCAGGGCCGCCCCCTCCCCTGCTCGGGGCTGGGCACGGCTGGTGGGAGGGATTTCTGACTGACAGCGAGCGAAGAGGCAGGAGAGCATGTGAGGGAAAGGAGCTGGACCTGGAGAGGCAGGGGGAAGTTTTGTGACTCCCGTGAACTGCAGGGAAGCTGCTCCGGTGCGTGTGTTCGTGCTCGCTCCCGGCTGCGGAGGAAGGTGGGAGCTGCGGCAGGAGGATGCCTCCCCCTCTGCGGATGGAGTGAAGGAGCACCCCGTGTGCTTTGGGGAAAGCCCCTGGGGAAGTGGAATTCTCCTGCCAGGAGAGCTCCAGTCCTTCTTCATTCCTCTTGCCAAGTGCTGTTTTTCAGAGTGCCTTGGGAAGGGGATCTCAGCTCCGGAGCAGCTCAGCCCACATGGGGCTGTGCTCCTGGACACAGCCCAGGTCTTGTGAGCCCCCAGATCTCTGGGCTTTGTCAGGAAGCAAATCCCAGAAGGAAAAGTCACTTCAGTGCATTTCACTGCGAGCAAATGAGCATGAGAAGCCAGGTTTGGTTGGGGGGAAAACCCAGCAGCAACCTGCACTGTGATCACTTCCCATGGACTGAAGGAGCTCGCTGAATGAACCCCAGAGAGAGGAAGCATCCAGGAATGATAAATCCGCTTTCCCGCCGCGAGAACTCCCCTGTGCTCCGGTAGCTTTGTCTTTTCCAAGGAGAGACACCGGCAAGCAGGAGGCAGCAGGATCGTCTGCCCGTGAGGAGGAGGAGCTGGCGGAGCTGTGCTGGGGGAGGCTGTGGGATTCCCTGGGCACCCGCTGGGAGCACCTGGAGGGAGAGCAGCGCTTGCGATGGAGTTTCCTGCGGTGGCACTGTCGTTCATCCTGGCCCTGCCAATATCTCCGCTGGCTTCTGGGAGCAAACTGCAGCCCCACATGTGAGTAGGAAGGAGTGAGTTCCGGAGGGGTTTTATCGGGCAGGGAACTGAAAAGCAGGAGCCAAATACAGTGTTTTCAAATCAAGGGAGAAGCGAGGAGCAGAGAGTGAAGGGGAGCAGGGGCTGTTGTGGGTTTCTTTATTTACTACCAGATGTGCAAAAAAGGGAATAGAATATCGAAAACCTTGATAATCTTTGCTTGTAAACTCCCGGGTTTAACTGAAATGCTGCTGTTGTGGGAGTGAAAGAGGTGATTCTTCTCTGAAAGAGGTGATTCTTCTCTGAAAGAGGTGATTCTTCTCTGAATAGTTTGCCCTTTCTTCCCAGATGGGCTGTTTTTATGGCACTTCACGGATCTTTCTTATTCCACGTTCCTCCCCGCCTGCTGCTGTTACTCCAGCAGCACGTAGGCTGCTCTTTTTAATTACATTTTACAGTTACAGTTTGGTGTTAATCATTTGGCTGCTTTGGAAAACTTCCTTGCAAATTTGGCCTCCTGCCAGAAGATGGTCTCTCAGAGCCAGGGGATCGCTCTAATTCCCTTTGTCCATGGAGCCGGTGTGGTGTGGGGCACTGACTCCAACCCGCCCTCCCTGAGGGGTTTAGTTCTTCAGTGAAAGGGGTTCTTTAGCAGACAAACGTTTTCCAAGAAGCTGCTTTTTCTCCCTGCATCAGGGGTTTTGTGCTCCTGCCCTGACAGTTGCTTTCAGGACTCCTTGGACGAGGCCCTGGAGCTGAACCCTGTGCCAACGTGCTGCAGTTGGAGTGGAGCACCCGGAGCAGTCGGATGCCAGCTGTGATCTGAGCTTCACCACGTCAAAATTATTTCGTTTCACTTCCTTTATAGAAAGTATCTTCGTGAAAACTCTGGATCCCTTTGGCGGAATTGGAAGCAGCAGAAGCAGCCCCAAATACTGTGTGGCTCATGGTTTATAGAGTCAGGGATAAATGTCTCCCTCTTTATTCTTAGTTAAAACCACTGACTTCTGCTGGGAGAAAGGGTTAGGATTAGAGAAGAAACAAAGTGCAAGTGGTATTTTCCTTATTTCCTTACTGCATTGTATATATTCCTTTTATTTACTGGAATTAGTCTTAGTTCTGAATGAGTGAGAAACCGCCACTGTGGCTGGCTGACCTGGCACGATTTCTTTTCCCTGCAGTGATTTAACTAATTGAGGAGGCAGATGCTGGGGGCTGCCCAGGACCTTCCTGCCCTGTCAGCAGGAAATGCAGTTGCCCACGGCAGGAGCCTGTTGGGGCAGTGGGAGCACTGCTGCGCCCCTGGACACCCTGTACCCCTCTGTGCACCCCCAAACCCTCCCAGCCCCCTGTACCCCCGTCTCTGTGTCCCAGGCCCAACGTGTGCGCGGAGCAGGAGCTGGCGGTGGTGGGGCAGCAGCAGCCGTGCGTGCAGGCGCTGACCCGCGCCGTCAGGGTGTGGAAGCAGGACTGCGGGGGCCGGCGCTGGTGCACGGGCTACGAGCGCAGGTAGGTGCTCTGCCTTCCGCTGGGGTCCCTCCCTGTGGGCTGAAAGGTGGCTCCTGCTCCCCAGCAGCAGCGGGGAAGTGAGCTGGGTGGTGTCTGACCCTCCCTGGCACATCCGCGCCGCAGAGTTTTTAAGCTGTTAAGGAATTCCTGAAGGAAAGGTGCCTGTGTCCTGAAGAAGCCTCGTCCTCGTGGTGGGCCATTTCCCGCCTTCCCACGACGTGCAACATCTGCTTCCTGTGATCCAGCTGTGGTAAGGAAATGACTTGTTCACATCACGTGTGTTGTTCCTGTGTCTTCAGATGCTTCAAAGCATCTCGGTGCCTCTTGTCTCACAGGGCTGATGGCAGGAGGGCTGTTGTCTAAAAATATCTGTAACTATGGCTGTGGTGCTGGCGATGGGGTGGAGGACAGGGACTGGTGGGGTGGCACTCAGCAGGATTTGCTGCAGGATCACCACCTTCCTTTCACTCCATGAGCTGGACCATGCTCAGGCCCATGTGAGAAGAGTGTAGAGCTCAGTGGAGCTGGGCTGGCACGGGTGAGCACAGAGTTTGAATGTACTTGTGGTACCCCTTGAGTTCCAACTGTCCAGAGCTGGGAGCCCAGGCAGGAGGGCCTGTGGAAGGAGGGCTCTGAACACGTGTGACAGTGCAAATAATGCACTTTTCTTACCTACCCATCAGCCAAACTACAACGTGCCCAAGCTGCTTCTGTCCTCCACCTGCTTTTCCGGCCTCATTAGGCACCTACAAGCCTTTACACAATAATGATGGTTGTCCTCTCAAAGAAACATCTTGGACTCCAGACAGCTTTTAAGTCTTGACTTTAGGAATTCCTCCTAACCTGTAATTGCCAGTAATTACCCTGGCGATGAGATCTGTGTCCTGGTAACAAAGGAGCAAACAGAGTCTGGTTTTTGGCTGTGTTTTAAGGGAAGGCTTTGAAAGGATGGGTGCCCTGTCTGCTTCTACTTCAAAGACTGGGAGCCCTTCAGCCCCAGCTGTCCCTTCAGCTCTTTAATGGATGGTTTTGACATCATAAATCAAGGGACTGAAATGAAATAACTTTCTGTTCTGCTGCATTCTAAATATCAGAACAGCCCAGTGCTAAAGCTCTGTTCCTGATGAAAACACAGAGGAGAAGCCTGTGAGAGATTTCACCCCAGGAGTTGTGAGAGCAGAACGTTCCTCAGGCAGCATTTTGTCCCAGATCCCCTCACTCTAAACCTCTGGGAGTTCCCACTGCAACCAGTCTGTTCCAATAGCTGGGAGCTCTCCTGCCAAGCTCCCCTGTGCCGAGCACTCGAGGGCAGTGGCACTCACGGGGACTCTGGGGAGCCTCTGTCTCACCCTCTGGAGCTGCTCCAGTTGGACCTGGCTCCGGCAGCACGGGGCTCAGGAAGTGTATTCACAGCTGATCTGGCCTGAAATTGGCCTTGGTGCCTTTGAGTTCCTGAAGGTGACTGGGAAAACCAGCACCCGAACGGAGCATCCTCAGCCTGTTCTGCTCCACCCTCCTGGGGAAGGGATGGGTTTGCTCCTGGTGTGCAGCTTCCCAATGAGCAATGACAGCAGGTAGCTTCGCTCAGAGCTCCGTAACCAAACCTGGAGGAATGACAGTGATACCCCAGAGGGGCTGGAAGGGGATTTTCCAGCAGCAGGACACAGCAGGATTTCCTGGGTTCCATTAGTTCTGGCTCATTCCACATTTTCTGTGCCAGGGGCTCCTTAGAACACAAAAGAAAACAGAAGCGCTGAAGATAAAGTATCTCCTGTGTGGCTCTTTCCCGTCTGCAGCACCCAGATACCCCCAGGCACCGAGGCTGTCACAATATTTGCCTTTCCTGAGAACCCTGGGCTGGTGGAAGGGTCTGAAGTGTCCAACGGAGCCGCCCGGGTGTGTTGGGGTGACACTGCCCAGGGGCTACTGGGCCACAAGGAGCTCGGGATCAGCCCTGAGCTGTCCTACCTCACTATTTCTACCTTTTCCTCCCCGTTTCTGAGCTTCCTTGTTATGTTCACACCACCCTGCACCCACCATCTCCCCTTCTCCTTCCACAGCCCCCTGTCCTCCCCAGGCTGGGCTGGACAGAGCTCCTGGTACCAGGAGGATCCTGATGGATTGGAGCCTGGTGCCTGTAAATTGCTTTCTCAGCTTCTTCTGGAACACAACTATTTCCTTCATAATGTACTAACAGCTCATACAAAAAAAAATATTGGAATCTGCTCTTATTTTTCTCAGCTGTTCTTCCACGTGCTGATTGGCACAGAGGAGTCCAAAGGTTTCCTTCCTGGGAATTAATGGTTCGCCGTTACTTGGGGTTTTTTGTAGAGAGACATTCAGCTGAAATCAAACAACTCGACTGAGTTAGGATAAATATTTTCAGTGGACATGCACAACACATCTGCTGTGCCAAATATTTGTTGTTGTTTGCCTGATTTGCTTTGGTGGAGCAGTTTCATGTTCTGCCAACGGAGCTTTGTAAAAATCAGCTTCAAAAGTTTTATCTGTGTTTCAATTCTCACAAACACACAACATCAAATTTCCGGGAAAAACGTGTCGCTTTTATTTATTTACACTTCTGATGAGTCCCTGCTTTACTCCCTCAGCTCCCACCCTGGAGGGAACTACTCAGAGTAGTTAAAGGGATCCTCAGCATCCCCTGCCGAGCTGTGGAGCCTTGCTGTGTACAACACAGCTTTTGGAGGAGCTTGGTGTTGCCATCAGCATTCTGGTGATTTTTTGGCTCACCAGACCCTTGGAGACACCTGCTCCTGCTCACTAAAGCTGAAATACCTGTTGTTCTTAAAATTTACATTTCCTTTGTGAAGGGGAAGAGGAGGCTCTCAGAGCTGTGAAATAGGTTAGAGAAGAAGAGAATCCAGGGTGTTGTGGGGACCTGGGCGCTCGTCTCTCATGTTCCCAATTAGAGTAAATTAGGAGTATGTTCTTAGCATCAGTGGTCATTGCCAGATCAGGGTGGAAAACAATATCAGCACATCTGGAAACACAATTCCTCATTGTCTTTGCCTCCACATTTAGAGTCACCAGCTCTGTTCTTCGCAGTTCCTTGTGCAGCAGGAGCTGACCCTGCTGGGTTTCTCTCTGTTGTGTTCCAGGGTGCTGTACTACACGGGCTACAGGCAGCTGTACCAGCTGAGATCCCACACCACGTACAGGTGCTGCCCAGGGTGGTCCCAGCTGCCCGGGGAGGACGGGTGTCTGCACCGTAAGTGTCGCGCTGCTCACGGGAGAGTCTTTGCTTTTGGCTGAGGGTGCTCATTTCAGTTCCTGGACCTGCAGTAAAAGTGTCTTCAAATGTCTTTAAAGAGAACTGGTGGTATTTTTTGTTTTGCCTTTTTTTTATCCTTTTTTTAAATTATTAATATTGTTATTATCATTATTTTTATTTCCTTTACCTGCTCTGGCTTCCCAGGAAGCGCCGTGTGTTGCTTTCTGTTTTTGGAGAGTCTCCACATTGCAGTGTGAAAGGGTTTCAGGGTCCCAGTCATTTATCCACTTGCCAAATGCTACTAAATGTTTAAAATCAAGCCCAAACTGGTGTTTCAAACTGGCAGAAACTCTGGAAACTCCTGTGGGAAGGTGTGTGTGTGTTGGGGGCTGGGTCTGTTGTTTTAAGACTCACTGAGTTTGAGCTGCCCCTGTGAGAGGTTTGGGATCTCTGCATCCACCTCATGCCTGCTTCCTCCCATATCCAAAGGGCAATCCTGGGGTCGGGATGGTGGGATCCAGCAAGGGATGTTGCAGCATCAGCCTCAGGGGAGGAGCACACAGCCATGGGGGGGTGGCACTTGTCAGGTATGGAGTGGAGACTCAGAATTAGAGACTTTGGGATCCTGTGGCTGGATTCCTGCTCTCTTCTAGTGCAGTTCTCTGCCAAGCAGGCATGGAAATGTCTCCATCCCAGCTGTGTGGGAAGCTGTGATATGTATTCAGGTTTGCACATGAGTCAGGCTGGGGATGTGCAAATATTAGTCTGTAAGATGATTTTATGCTGTTGTTGCAGGAGACAGAGGCAGTTTTGTCCCCGTGGGCCCCACATTCCCCATTCCCCTCCAGACTTCCCTGCCTGACAGGGGAGGCAGCTGCTCTGCTGCTCCCAGACCCTGGGGCCACATCCAGCTGGGGAACCATTTAACTGCAAACTGTGCTTTTGAGATGTGGAGAGCAAAGAAAACCCTTCTCTTGAGTCAAGCAAAGGTTTGTCTGAGCTTATGTGTAGAACCAAATGTCGCCCCCCTGCAGAGCCACACAAGCTCCCGGTGCTGTGGGATGAGTTCTCTGCCTTGGTGCCTAATTGTTTTCTGATTTAGACTTTGGAGCTACTCTCTACCCTCCCCACAGAAAGGCAACTTAGATATAAGTAATAGGCTGGAGAACCAGCAAAGCATTTGGGATCTGACCTGCACTGCCATCAGGGGAATGAGAGCCAGCCATGGGCAGCTCCACTGTGAGGGCAATTGGGATTGGGATTGACCTCCAGTACATGTAAATGTCTCCCACAGCTGGTTGTACCTTCCCTGTGCTTTGATGCTTGAACCAAAGGTTTACAAAAAAAGGGGAAAAAAAGGTGTGTCAAGCAACCAGTCTTTATTCTTCCTATTCCAAAGCCTGGAGCAAAGGAGAGCAGTGCACTGGGCAGAGGAAGCTCCAGGGATGCCTCATAACCCCCTGTCAGTGAACAGATAATAACCTCAGCTGAACTCAGAAAAGCACCTTCTGTAATGGTTTTTCCTGCCAAGGAAGTGAGTAATTCCATGCAGGAAGGAAGCAGAGAAAAGGAAATAAAGCTGCTCAGGGCATGCTCTGAGCTCATCCTTCTCATCATCGGGGCTGGGAATGGTTCTCCTGGGCTGGGCTGCAGTAAAGAGGAAAGGGACAGTCAGACCCAAAGGCAGAGTGACACCAGGTCAAAAAGTTCTGCAGGAATGGCTGCTGAGCTGCTGCTGGGGTTGGAGTGGATTGTGAGCTGTGAGATCTGTCTCTGTTCAGCCCTGGTCGAATACCACTGACTCCACAACCAGGACGTGCTGTAACCTCCTTTCTGGGACAGAAAAATGAGTATCTCGAGTGCTCCAGGCCCTCAGCACAGGCAGGGGCACTTCCAGGGGTTGTCTGAGGCAGAAACTCCAGTGACATTGCTCTGTGAATCATCCTGTAACCCCCTGAGAGCAGCAGGGAGCTGGTTAGCCTGGTTAGGGGCTGAGGGGGGCAGTGGGGTTTGTGCTTCCTGATCCCAGACCCCTGTAAGGAGCATTCCATGGGCAAACCAGGACAGCTCTGCCTGGCCCTGGTGGGGTGGCTGGTGCCCCAAGCTGGGATTTCTGTCCTGACCCACAGACTGTCCTGGGAAACGTGTCTGGGCTCTGTGTAACTAAACCCTCGTCCCAGGGAGCTCCTGGCTTTTGGTTTGCAGGGATGTGATGACTTTTCCTGCTGCTGGCTCTGCACAAGCATGTCCTCCTGGAGCAGGGGAGGGTGTGGGAAGGTCTGGCAGGGGATTGACAGTAAATATTGGTGAGGTGCTGAGGCAGGGGCACAGGGCCAGGGTGCTCTGTACGACACAGGATTCTCTGGTTTGTGTGCAGCAGCCTGGAGTCAGCCTGCACTTGCTGCTGTGTCTCTGCTGAATGCCACAAAGCTGTTGTGCCAAAACATGTCAGTGGGATTTGTGGCCCTTCCTATCTGCCTCCAGAGATCACTGGTCGTGTTCCAGGAGTGCTGAGGAGGGGAAGGGCACTGCTGCTGACAGTTTAATTAGAGCTGTTGCCACCATGCAGTGGAATCTCTCCAGTGAGGACATCTTATCTTGCTCTTCAGCATCTCCTCACTGCAGGGCTCTCTTTGCTCCAAATGCTGGGCTGGTCACCACTTTTCCTTAAAAATAAAAAAACCCAACCCATGAGAGGGGAAATTTTCAGCACTGCAGGCTCGTGTGCAACATGATATAGTGTCTGACACTGAGGGGATGTTAGATACCTTTGTGAGATGGGGATCCCAGCACCCTCGTGGGTACCAGCTCAGGCGAGTTGTTTGGGCTCTCAGAGCTACCCCAGTGCCTGGAAGAAGGGAACAACCACTGGGTGTACTCAGCTTAGGTTGGAGGCTGTAGCAAAACCAGGGTGTCTTTCTCTTCCTCACATGCAGGTTTAAGTCTCTAAGCACTTACAGGTCAGGCAATGGCCAGTGTGGAGCTGTGAGGGCAGTACTGGGAGTGTGTGGGCTCTGCTGGGAGCAGATGGCTTGGAAAGAGATGGAAAATTTCCCAGAAACAAAAATCTCACAAAGGTCTCAGAGAATATTTGGCTTTGTTCCTCTGCTCCTGTGCCCTCTGAAATGGTGGCAGCCAGGCTGTCAGCCCTCACAGGGTGCCCCCAGTCTGGCTGGGTTCTGTGTTTTGTCCTCACCTCCAAGGGTGAGGGCTTGTTGCCTTCCACTGCCCTCTGTCCTGCAGCATTCATCTGTTTGGGAAGGGGAAAGGTCAGAAGTCAAGGCACCCTTTGCATTTTTAGGATGGCATCAGGTTCTTTCCCTGCCTGATTGCTGATAGTTTAACTTTCAGACTAAGCTGCTTGGTTTCAAGTGGCCTCTGAGATGCTACTTAAATTCCACCTGGGTTCAATAACACAGGTAAAGCTCTCGGTGATTAGGACGAGGGGCCTGTGTGTCTGGTAATCCCTGTGATCTCCACTTTCAGCTCAAGATGTTGAGAAGAGTCCCCCCGAGTCTGTAAATGCTGATGTGTGTGGAGGAGCTGGAGTTCAGCCCCAGGCAGTGTCTGAGCTCTGGGCCAGCCCCTGCCACCTCCAGAGGGGACACAGAGAGGCAGGAGGGCTCCCGGGAGAGCTGGGCAGAGGCTGAACAGGAGACCATTGTGGATTTAGTGGAGGTGACCTGGCCACGGCTGCAGTGTGGTCTGTGAGCTGTGCAGGAGGGGCAGGGCTGTGACCACGCACTCCTGCAGGGAACAGGGGCTGCTGCTCGGGCTGGGAGTGCAGCTGGGAATGCTGGGACTGAACTTCTGAACCCCTCGCCTCCATCCAGCCCAGCGCTGGTTCAAGGTCCCCCGTGTGCTCCCCTGGGGAACACAGCAGCCCATCTCTGCCCACGGGGGGTGGTACCTCAGTGAGTCCAGACACTGCAGGAGAAACGCTTTTCTCCTTCACTCCCCCTTTTAAATCAGTCTAATATCTCTGACTTCCCAAGAATCCCGCCTCACTAAATCCTTGCTAGGGACATTCCCTGGCCTTTGAGCAGAAGGCAGTGGTGCTTTCTGTAATTTATCCTTTCTTTCCTGTTTCCCTGAACAGTGTCGTCGCACTTTTCCCAAATTTCATTGCATTAAACTCTGTCTCTCTGAATCAGGAGCTCATTTGCAGGAGGCCTGGAGGGCACAGAGGGGGAGAGCCACAGTCCCCCCACCCCGGGCTGGGAAGTAGGTTATTATGATTTCCACTCGGTATGTGCCAGCCTGAAGCACAGAGCAGGGGATTGTCCGGCTCATTCAGGAAATCTGGGGCACTGCCAAGAATAACACCCCTGTCTTCTAACCCCTGATTTGTGTCGCTGAAACTGCTTCTAATATTTTCCATTGTTGTGCTTCGGGTCTCGCTGAGCTGCTCCAGTGCTGCCAGCGAGTCGTGCACTCTGGATCCAGGCTGGGCTTTGCTGGGACCCCCTCAAAAGTCTCTTTTTTAGGTGATTAAGGTGAAGAATCTGGGGAGAAAAAAAAAACAAATGCTCTGCAATTTAGCCACGCAGTCCATTCTGTCTTATGGTGATGAGACCTGAAGGAAAGGACTGAAAGAGAAAAGTCCTTCTGCCATGGCTAGAGCTGGGAAAACCTGGAGGCTGCAGCCCCAGAACACCTCAGCACACAGCTGGGATGGGAAGTTGTTCCTGCCCTGCCGTGCAGGGAAGTGTTGGCAGTGCAGGTGTCACAGCTCGGCTGGGCAGGACGCTTGGCAGAGAGTTCCCAAGTTCCAGAGCTCTGCCAGCACGGGACTGATACGGGATCGCTGCAGTCCCCAGGGAGACGTGGCCATGAAAAGCGTTAGATGAGAAGATAACTGGCTTTGTGAAGCAGCATTTCATCACTGATTCATTATTTCAGGGAGATGAGTGTTTGGGCTTCAATGCTACCTTTGTGTTGTAAATAATCTTCTCTTTTGCAGGGGGGATTTGAAAAATTATCAGGTCCTTAAAAGAGCCAATGCTGAGGCTCGAGTGTTTCAGCTCCAGTGCATCAGAGGTGCAAAGTTTGGGGAGTTTGGCTCTTGGTGAGAGGGGGACTTGGAACGAGCTGGAGCTGGGTGATCCACAGGGAGCTCCTGTGCCTGTGGCTGTGCCTGACCCCAGGGTGCTCTGACAGCTGGGTTGTGGAGAAGTGATAGAGCAAAGGTCCTTGAAACGGGTACGTAGCTCTGTATGGCAAGAAGAGTGTGCTTTGATGGAAAACATGCACATTTGGAGAATGGCACATTCACATCCAAACCTTCACAAAATATCCCTAATCACAAAACCTCCTTAAGCACAAGACCTCCCCAACCAGCACAGGCTCAGCGGAAGGCATTGTGTGAGCCAGGAGCAGGATTTAGCACAGAGGAGAAATTAGGAAGTCAATTGTGTTCCTGTAGGAAAAAACAGAGCCAATATTTGATGCGTGGGGGATTCAATGGTGGGAGGAGAATAGTGGGAACTCAGGACTGTGGTTATTGCATTTCCATGTACAGTAGGTTGGAACAGATTTTTCAGGCGTGACAAGTTGACACCCACCAGCTTTGGGTTCCTTTTGTGAAGGTAATCCCTGCCCTTTCCCAGCTCGGGTTTCCTGTGGATGCCTTAAAGTTTTGAGTTATCTTTGCCAACTGATAACTTTGCAGATTTATCTCCTGGTGTGCACGAGCCATCCTGCCAACGTGCCCAAACCCCACAGCCCCTTCCTTGCTCTTGTTTCCATCTGTGATCCCTTTTTCTCTGAGTGCACAATTAGTGTTTTGGAGCCGGCGTGGGGTACTTTGTGCCAAGAATTTTGGAGCCATTTTTGAAGGCCGTGCGGGGTGCCAGTTATAATGACACAAAATGAAATGTGTAATCACAGACCTGCTTTTTCTGTCACTAATTACTTACAGCTTTAGCTGGAATGGGAAGAGAAGCCAGGGGGGCTCCCGACTTGCAAAAGAGGAGGGAGAAGCTGCAGCCAGCACAGCCAGTGTGCGTGTGGGACCCTCGGCCCAGCGAGCCTGGAATTGTTTCCAGGTGGTCCCATATCATGGGAGGGGGTTGTAATTTAATCACAGCTTTGTACATTTGGTTGCTAATGCCCCGAGGGCCCCGAGCAGCAGCGATCCTGGCACCACTGGTGACTGCAGTGTGTTCCTTCCTGGGATGCATCAGCTGGAATGAATTGGTCCCCATGGCTTCTCTTAGCCCTGGGCTGAGCAGGGAGCTGTGGTGGGAGCTGCTGCACCAGATACCAACACTGTGTGTCTTGCCCTGTGTCATAAGTGATGCTCTTTGCTCCATGTTACCCAGTTTGCCATGGCTTTTGAAATGTATTCCAACAGTCCCATCACTCTTGGAGTTTGTTACAGCTTGTTCAGTGGCAAGGGAAAGGAGAAGAGCAGGTGTGGGAGAAAGGATGAAAAGAGAAGTTGGCTGGCAGTGCAGCTATGTCCAGATCAGTGAACAGAGAGAAAATTTCATTGTCCGAATCTTTAAATGGATTTAAAAGGAAGATGGGTGCTTGTTCTGCGTCCTTACCCTCCGACAAAGCACCGCACATGTGACAGCATCCCTGCTCACAACGTTCCTCCTTTTGACATCAGCCTTTCCCAGTGGGAAATATAAACCATGGGCTGCGTTTTGTGAGTTATGAGAAACACGAGTTTCCCTGGATAAAACATAACCTTGCTTGTGGATTTATGTAGATGATTTGGAAAGGTGGATTTCAGAAGCCTAATTGAGCATTCTCTGTCTCTGTGTCCATTTTACACTCCGCTGGGTGAGAACAGAGAAACGTGGCTGCTCAGGCTTACTTGCAGTTTAGCTCCATGTCACCCTCCGGGCCGCTCGAAGGTGACGCCGCGTTGGGGTATCCAGCACTCCGGGAGAGGTGGGAGCAGCTCCCAGGGGTTTGTCCTAGGAAGATCCCTCCAATTTCAAAATAAGTAACTTGTATTTGTTGCCACAAGATCTGATGTGATTCAGCACGAGTCATTTTCTGGCTGTTTTACCCACGTGTTGGCTGGAAAAACTGGTTGTTTCACCGAGAGCCCTTCCGATGTTTTCCTGTGGGTCCTCACTTAGCCACGCTCCAGGAAAAGCCCTGAGACATTCCCTGAGGGACTTCCCTTCCTCCTACATTTGGAGGCTTTGTGCATTGAGTGCTGCACTGTCAACCAAGAAACTTCCCAAACAGGTTCAGCAGTGGTTTTATAACTGTTCAGCTGTTCTCTGGGGCTGTGGGCACGTCACCAGTGATGGGTGTTTGTTGGTGCAGTGCCCTTCTGATGGTGGGTGCTGGAATCATCCTCTCCCTCCTCCTTGCAGCTGCCTGTGGTTACAGGGTTTGTCTCAACGGTGGAAGCTGCCGAGAGGGATCCTCACAGCTCTGTCACTGCTCCTCTGGCTTCCAGGGACCTCGCTGCCAGCACGGTAAGCAGCCTTGCCAACTTCTTCCTCCGGTTTGGAAGTGGAGAGGATAAAGAGTGAGGGATGCCCTGGTTTATTTATGTTCTATCTTAGCCATTGTTTTATCTGCAAAATGCCAATAATCTGCTCTTGGCTTTTGTAGTGTTTGGGGAGCTTGGATGTTTGGAAAGGAAATGCTTATCATGACTTGCTGTGAGATGCAGCCCCGCGCTGTACAATGGCCTCTAGTCCTGGCTGCCATCCGCAGAGGGATCTGCTGGAATCGGAGAAGGAAGCTGATTAAAGTTGGGTCAAACAAAGGAACCCTGGGGTCACAGCCTGTGGAATGAAGCTGGGCCCGGGGCAGTGTGGCAATGAGCTGCCACCTTGGGAAGGAACGTTGTTGTGTCTTTGGCCAGGCTGTGTTTTGGGGCTGCTAAGCTTTATTTAATTAACCTTTGTGTAATATACAAACTCCCTCTTGAATGTTATTGAGTTTCCTATGTTTGGTAAATCACAGGTGTTCTGCTTTGGGAACATGATATTCTATAGCAAACAACCTCTAAGAGCCGGGAGGTTCCCTGTGCTGTGTAGGTGTTGGAGAACACGAGCCTCAGGCTGCAGGGAGACACAGTTGTCCCCTCTCCTCCCTCTGAGCCTGCAGGGCACAGAGCAGTAGTGATTGCTCACATCATCTTTGGGCGATGCTGATTTATAGCAGCAAATTAAACAGTAAGACTTTTTTCTTTGCCATCTATCTTTACCATCTGTTCCTTCCAAGACCTGCGGTTCCATCCTCCTTTGGAACCAGAGGTAGGTGTGGGAAGGTAGGGGAGCTGACTTGGACCAGTCCTGGGAGCTGCTCTTTTCCCACCAATGGGGGCTGGAGAGAAGCATTTTATCAAAGCCTGAATCTCCTCAATCCCAAAGTAACCAGAACCAAGGGCAGAAAGGTGAGGATACAGGAAGATCCCAGCCACAAACTCGTCCTTCCCTTCATCTTCATTTCTTATTGACTCCTGTCAATGATTCTACTTGGTAAATACTTTTTTTCTGGCACATGTCTGGATTCTCATAATCTCTTGCACTTTTGAAAGTACTCTGTGACTTTGGTGCTCATTAGCCAACATTTGTGCTGGATTTTTGTGACAGGATAGGAGGCTGGAGGCTGCTTTGGGGGAGGACACCTCATCAGTGGTTCATTCTTTCCTCATCTGTCACTTATCAAAGGAACTATGGTGGTATTTGAGATTATGGAACCTCCTTGAGGAATAGCTCCCCAGGATGGAGTTGTGGAGCACTGGAGTGACTCTGGATGTGAGCAGGTTGAGGCTGTTTGGTGAAAAGAACATGAAAATACCTGTGTGAGCAAAGCTGCTCCACAGCCATGTTCCCTGGTGTCGTTTGTCTTCAAGAAACCTGGGTCTGATCCGAATGGTATCGCTTTTTCTTTTGTGGAAAGAAACACAAATGTGTTTGTCTTAGGGGCAGGACGCTCCCTGTCCTGGCCAGGCTCCTATCAGCCCTTTCAGCACGGGATGTTTTTGCTGGCCAGCCCCGAGCAGCAGCAGCCCCGTGTTTACCCTGGCTGGGCAGCCGGCGGTTCCCCATCACTGGGGTGTGATGCTGTCCTTCCTGGCCTCCTGAGCTGCTGACAGGGATAACAGTCGTGCACTCTCTGTGCTAAATCACCTCTTTGTGAAGGCAGAGCCCTGGATAGGGCCGCACAAGCTCCTGCAGGAAGGTCTGTGGCCCATCATGTGTACCTGTCCGGGTTTCATCGCCTGTTCTGTTGCCTCCTGCATCTCGGTGGCTTTTTGATCCTGCCAGGTGCTGTCAGGATAGACTGATCTCTCTCCTCCCCTCTCCTTGCCCACCTGCCATCAGGTGGGCTTTGCTGTGCAGCAGAATGGAACAGAGGTTGAGCTGAGCAGTATTTCAGTGACCACAGGGACTGTTCCTGAGCCGAGGAAGCAGCAGGGTTGTCCTGAACTCCTTTGTTATCTTCCACCCCTGGTAGATGAAAGGGTTGTAAATGGAGTTTGGGCTGAGGCTCCTTTTAGGAGCTCCTTTCTGGGAGCTTGGACGTAAATGACCCCTCTGTGCAGGCTTGTTGCTGGGAGGGAGGGGGTGCTGGGGAGCCTGGGCTCTGCTCCAAGCCTGCCCGACCTTCCCGGGGATCCTGGGACCACCCAGCGCTCCGGGGTCTGGTGTTGGTGGACTCACTGGCCCCGGGTGAGCGCAGCAGAGCGAGGTCTGTGTGTGGGGGGTGGCAGTGACCGCCCGGCCGGGGGACAGGGGGTGTGAAGGTGGTTGTTGTTTGCATCTCGTGCTGCAAATCAGCTGCTCGGCTTCACCGTTCGCTCACTGGAGGCTTCCCAGCAGAGTGGATGTTTCAGCAACACTCAGGCTCTGGGGGCTCTGATGTGGGAACTGCGCCGTGCCGGGGGGGGGGGGAACCGGGACCCTTCCTAATTAGCCCGTCTGCGTTTTGAAGCATCGGCCAGCCCAGATCTCCTCTAGCTTGGCACAAAGGAGAGGTCAGCAGGCAGGGCTGTGATTAGTGTCTGTGCCTGGGGCCAGCTGAGATGGCTTTGTCACCCCCCACTTCAGGAGACCGTTATTGTCTCTCTTACAGCACTGCCCTCATTTACACGGTGTTTGACGTGCCCTCGGCGTTATTTGACTGACTAATGACCTGATTTCTCCCAAGAACCTCCCCCAGCTGTTCAGCTGGAAGCCTCTGGGTGTGTTAGGGCTGGGAGAGAGGGGTTTGCTGGAGGCAATTGTCCTGGAGAAATGGGCGTTGGAAGTCAGAATGGGAAGGGTTTAGACTCTGGAAGCAAAGGAAAGCACCTGTAGCCTTTTCTTGGGTCCAGGAGCCAGGTGTTCTTTCTGAGATGGACACACACGTGTGACAGCCCTTGTTTGGACTTGGGTGACTTGCCCAGTCCAAGGGGACCCCAGTGCTGACTTCGAATGATGGTAGGGAGATACTGTGTCCGACGTTTCCTGGGTCTGCAGTTCATGAGGCCAATTTAAAATCCATTTGTGGGATTAAATCACCGCAATTGTTCTTCAGCTGTCAGTTCATTGGAGAGAATCCACGGTCCATAATACCAGGGCTAAATTAAGCAGAGCACTTCTCCAACAGCCAAGAAGTCTGAATACTTTTATTTATAAGCAGCCTCCTGATTCACAAGGTTAGCCTTCTGCTGGGAGGGGAGAGGAGCCCGAGGCCAGAGGAGATTCCTGCTGGGATTTTCTTGCGTTTTGGCTCAGGGAGGCAGTGGAACAAGGGCGGTCTGTGCAGAGCTCGGCCGTGTCCCGCGCTATCGGCTTGTCCATCAGCCAAGCGCTCGGTATTTAATAGCTGGCAAATAGGTAGCGCCGAGCTCTTTGAAAAGGCCCGCGAGAGGAAACCAGCCAAGGCGATGGAGGGGCTTATTCACTTAAAAAAACACCTTTTGTGAAGAGAGCGTGGAAGAAAAGAGAAAGTGTGCTGGGGCTGGGGGAACAGCTGGGGCTGTGGCTGCAGAAGAAGTTTCCTGGGGCTCGTGTCTGGGGGGGAACCTGGAATCCAGTGTCCCTCAGCGAGACGTTCATCAAACACGGCACCATCTCCAGTCTCCCACCTGCATGTAGCTGCAGGGCAATTGCTCCACGAGTAACTTCACAGTTTGCGTGATTTGTTCTCTGAAGGTGAACTGGAGTCCAGCAAACAGCCTTTTGGATGTGCACCCTCACGTATAAAGTTGTCCAGCTCCGTGGGTGAGTGATGGAGCTTGTGCAGAGGCAGAAACACTGCTGACCATTTGTTTAAAGGAACACGATAAGGGGTGAAACAGACTCAAAGCTGAAGGGCTTCAGTGGATTTGAAATACGGCTGGCTTTGTTCTTTTCCAGCTTTCCTTGGGTTGAACTCAAGAATTAAGGATTTTGTGATCATTTAGAAGAGATTATTATATTGGGTGAAAGAAAATATATGGCTCAAGTCCTTTGGATGAGTTGTAGCCCTCTGCTTAGGTTTTGGCAAGTAAGGGAAAGAGGAATCTTCTCACTGACGTTGCACTGGTTTGAAACACCCACGTGGATCTTTGCTGTTCGTCACGCTAAGATGTGTTGAGGGTAAGAAAACCTGGAAGGAAATGGCTTGTTGTGCCACCTGGAGAAGAGAAAATCCCCACTTTGTTTTGGGGGATTGGTACCTCCGGCCAAGTCATGTGAGGTGCTGGATGGCCTCTTCAAAGCACTGCATTCCCTTCCGTGAGGACTGACCCCCCTCGCACCTCCCGTGTCGCCTCCTTCATCCTGGCAGTGCCAATCCCATGGCCGGGTGTCAGTGCCATGGCCGGGTGTCAGTGCCAGTCCCATGTGGCAGTGCCAGTCCCATGTGGCAGTGCCAGTCCCATGGCTGGGTGTCAGTGCCAGTCCCATGTGTCAGTGCCAGTCCCATGTGTCAGTGCCAGTCCCATGGCTGGGTGTCAGTGCCAGTCCCATGTGTCAGTGCCAGTCCCATGTGTCAGTGCCAGTCCCATGTGTCAGTGCCAGTCCCATGGCTGGGTGTCAGTGCCAGTCCCATGGCCGGGTGTCAGTCCCATGGCTGGGTGTCAGTCCCATGTGTCAGTGCCAGTCCCATGGCCGGGTGTCAGTCCCATGGCCGGGTGTCAGTCCCATGTGTCAGTGCCGGTCCCATGGCTGGGTGTCAGTGCCAGTCCCATGTGTCAGTGCCAGTCCCATGTGTCAGTGCCGGTCCCATGGCCCCAGCTCTAATCTCCCGGGAGGATTTCCGTGCAGGTTTGCAGCCAGCTGTGACCAATTAGCAGGGCTTGTGGCTGGAAAACCACCACGACTCACAGAGCTGGGCTTGGGGTCCCAGGGCTTTGCGGCTTTGGGGGCGGTGAAACCTGCCCGGGGTGTTTTCTTCCCGAAAACCATCTGGTGAAAGCCAGGCTGTGAGCACGGAGGTGAGTCCAGGGACAGTTAGAGAGGAGAAGGGACTGTTTTCCAAGCAATGCAAAGCACTCCAGCCTAACAATGCACCACTGGGGACCCCGTCGTGTAATTGGTAATAGGAAGGATTTGATACATGAGTGCCAAGTAAACTCCATTAATGCTGAATTCTTGGATTGTTTCTGGAGAGGGGGAGCCCATCCCCCTGGTCAGGTAGCCAAGGGACATCCCAGCCTCACAGTTCCTCAGCAATTGCAGGTTTCTTGAAATGAGAGAGAACATGATCATGGGTGAAAGAGACTTAACTCTTAAGGGAATCTTAAGTGGATTCCCATAACAGAAATGACACAGGGCAGCTTAACTCCCTGACTGTGATTGAATCCTCAAACCCTTTGGGTTGGAAAAGACCACTAAGATCATCAAGTCCAAACATTCACCAAATCTTCTGTTGTTTTCTGAGGATCTGCTGAAAATCAGTGGTGTGGGAGCCACCCTGGCCATGGGCACAAGGGACAGATTCCAACCCAGAGAGGTGGTTTGGTGAGTGAGAGAGGAGTGAGGACCAAAGCAGGAACGACAAGATTGCTGCAAAGCTGCCTGGGATTTCTAGAATTAATTTATGCTTAAACACACAGCCTGGCCTGTAATAAATCATTGGTATGTTTTGCTTTCTGTTTCTGGGTTTGGAAAGGTTGGAGAAAACATTTTTTTAGTTCGCTAAGTGCTGCCTTCTCCAAGGCATCATTTCCAAGCCATGTTCTCTAGCAGGTGATAACATCTTTGAAGCAGCCTCTGAAATGCCTTTTCTTCACCTCAGCAACAGATTTTCCTTTAATTTTTGCCTTGTTTGTTTTGTTTGAGTCTGTTTCCTCTCCTGGGCCCAGCACTCCAATGTAATTGGTGTAATAATCCAGGAAACAAACATATGTTGAGATTCCAGTCATTACAAATATCTTCTTTTCTTTTTTTTTTTTTTTTTCTGGGAAGATGCTCAGAGGATTCCCCCTCCAGAGGTTTAATCAATGAGAACTGTGTGAGAAAGGGAAGACACTTTCCATACATCCTTGATCCAAGTTCCAGTGCATGTGCATTCCTGTTGTGCAGTGGAGTTTTTCCCTTGGGCTGGAGTTTGATGTTCTGGGCAGCCTCGAGCCAAACTGGGTTGTTTGATAGTGGAGAAGGAGGAAAATCTCCCTCTGACAACCCCCACAAAGAAATCCAGGGTGGCACCAGCCAGCAAAGGAGTTTGCTATGGTCTCTTTTTACTGCTCAGCGTGTTGCAAAATCCAAATGAAAAATGTTATCTTGGAAAGTGGGAATCCTCCCATGTCAGTGGCACTCGGATCAAAACACCAGCTTAGGGAGTTTGTGCTTCTGCAGCCCCTTTGTCATAGAATTACAGAATATCCTGAGCTGGAAGAGACCCACCAGGACCATCAAAGCTGAGCTGTGCTGGGGCTGGAGCCGTGTTGTCATGGCTCTGGGGTTGGTTTCCACCTGCACATGGCAAATGTTCCTCAGCAGAGGCATCTCTGGGCCCTTGTCGTTCTGGGGTGACATTCCACAGTCCCCTCGTGGCTGGTTTCCTCCCAGACAGGCTTTCATTTTATGGAACTTCACTTTCCCGTGGTCCAGCCTGCAGACACATGTGCTGTAACTGTGCAGGCAATTTTCCTTTGCCTGCTCCAATGTTCGTGGGGCCTCTGGAACCCCTCGCTGTTCCCGCTGGCCACAGGGGCACCTGTTGGACCCTCAGTCTCCATAAACCAGCCAAAAAAAAGGGGGTTGGAGGCCAACAGGTGTTTCTAGTTTGCTGTATGTGAACGTACATTAACTGCCTGTCTTCCCACCTCTCCAAGCAAATAAACCCAGGGCTGGGTCTGGAAATGCTCCCCTCCTCCCTGGAGCAGCACAGGGTGCCAGGAGGCCGAGGGAGCTCCTTCTCCAGGGCAGGCGTCTCTCAGACTGGTGGGCGAGGTGCCGGGGCTGCTGGCCCCGAGCTGCTCTCTGAAGTCATGGTTTGTGCCTTCCTTTCCATTTACCCTGGAACACAAGCCTGGAAACCTGGCACGCTGCAGCTGCTCGGGCACTGTCAGCACTGCTGGGTTTGGTCTCGTGCAGGGTATTGGCTGCTCCAGCTCTGTCAGTGGCCACCAGTGGGTTTGTAGTGGAAGCAGGTTTTGGTGTTTTTCACCCTACTAAATGCATTTGCCTTTGAGGTATCTTCAGTCGTGGCTTCTCCAAGTGGTCGTGTAGGTGGCAGAGCCACAGCCTTGGTTTGAGGTGGGACCCTCCTGCAGATGGGCTCTGCTGACACACAGGGAGGAACAGCCCATGCTGGCCCACTAAGGTACGGATTATTTTCCTTTAGAGATTTGTGTACCTTGCCTAAAGACTGGCTAGATCATTCCCAGAGGTCCAAACCAGCTCTTCTGGCCAGGAGCTGTTTGGAATCATGGATAATGGGAGTCAGTTCTGTGATTCATGGTCCTCATCCGAGTGTCAGAGATCAAAGGGCCAAAGTAACTGAGCCCCGTGTAGGAAGGGCTGTGGCCAGCAGGGTGCTGGGATCCCTTCCCTGGGATAAAGGGGGCAGGAGGGTCTGAAGTGTTACAGAGAATCCGAGGGATGTTGTGCCTTTCCTTGGCACACACTGTGTGCTGTGAGGCGTGCTGGGTTTCAGCCCTGCAGATGTGGAGGTGATGGATGCCAGATGTGTGTCATGAGGAGACACCTCTCCTCACCAGCTGCAAATTGTCCATCTCTTCCTCAACTGTACGTTTTCTTCAGGAGAAGCTGGAATTCCCACCATTTCCTGCTATCTCAGATGTTGTCAGGCTGCTCTTCGTGGCCTTGTGCAGCCCAAACCAGTCACAAGACAAATAATGTAGGTGGACTTGCATTTTTTCAGGAGCTCATTTAGGATTTGCCTTGATAAACTTGCCCAGAAAATGATATTCTACATTTAACTTGCAAAATGAGTCCTCAGAAAACTCCAAGGATTTAAGTGAAAGAATGCCAGAGATGGTTTTGTACTTATGTGAGAAGGAGACATGGATTTTCACTTTGTGGTCTCTGGTGTAAAAGGATATGCTTCTTAAAGATGCATGTTTTTAAAGTGAAGAAATGGTTAAAATGTAGGAATAAGGAGTGATCATGGCGTAGTTAGGGATAAATTAATTAGGAATATGTTCACACGTTACCCAGGCTTTCCATCAGCAGGAATCTGAGGTTTCTGTGATGTTCCATGTGTTTGATGCATAGCTGTAGGACACTTGTTGAGTTCTGTGAATACACCATTTTCCAGGTCTTTGGAAGTCCATCCTTCCTGCCTGTGTTTCCCAGATGGAACACTTCAGCAAATTCCCTTCTTGAAATGGTTTGCAAGGTCATTTTTTCTATCAAACCTTGAAAAAAAAGTTCATTTTAAGGAAAACAAGGGTCCTGATTCCCTTTCCTGAGCACTTTCTGCAGCTGTTCCCGCTGTGCTCCTTGCTGGCCCTGCACAGAGGGCAAGTGCTCCTGCAGCAGAGGTGCAGGAGACAAGGGGGAAAAGGACCTGGATCCCTTCTAAGGTGGGTGTTGGGGGTACCTGCAGCCCCATTTTCCGTTCTGCTGCACTGACACGTTTCAGGGGTGGAAATGCAGCCCCTCTGCTGAGCAGCACACTGGTTTTGACCTTTCCTGATGCACAGCAGAGAGTGGTGGTGTTTGAAGCGTGCAGGAGAAACAGATGTAGAAAAAGAGTTTTGGGAAGCAGCAGACCAGGTAATTTTTCTGCTTTAAAATGATTTAGGCACTATCCCCCTCCCTGTGGGCTGGGAATCTGCCCTGGATTGCACAGCACAGAACTGACTCCTGGCAAAAAAATACGTTATTTCCGCCTTCTTTTTCCCCAGTTGCTCAGGATCTCACCTCATTAATAGTGTAGATTTTGGAATGTCAAATATTTGGCATATCTGGGTATTGGAGCTGTACAATGGACCCCTGGGGCTGCAGACACTGAACCCCATCTTTCTGCAGGGAGGTGCTTGGTTTGCCCCTGGTTCTGCTGGGATTGGCCCTGCTCAGGAAACCTCTCCCACCTCAAACAACTGCTCCTTCGAGGAGGTGAATTTCCAGTTTAAAACGTTAAATTTATGCTTTAGAAAAAACCCAAACAAACTTGTGAATTTCCCCAGAAGCGAGTAGCCCTGACCCTTTCATTAGAGACAAAGGGAGTGTGTATAAATGTCTTTTGTGGCTTGGCAGTAAACTTGCTGAGGACAACATAAAACGTGCTCATTAAATGCTCTTTACCCAGCATTGCTTTTTGTTTCCAGCAGCACTGTGATGTTTCATCCTGCCATTAATTACCTAATACCAATTATGGCATAAACAAGCCATTTGCTACTGTAACTTTTTCCATTTATTTTCCAAGGTTCTTATTCTTGACACCCATTGTGCACCTGGGAACATGAGGGGCGTTTGCAGGGAAGTATAGACAAGGAGATCAGTGATCAGTGGTTTTACACAGACCTTCCTGTGCTGTAAATGTGACCGTGGCTCTTGAGAACCTTCCGAAATGCTCCCCTGCCTTGGGTGCTTTGTTGTATTGAGCTTAATTATATGGAGACAAAGAGACTTGGAGAAGACTCTTTTTTCCCAGGGATGTGCCAGTTTTCCAGTGTAAGACACGAAGTGCCTGTTGTGTGCTGGCAGCCGAGCGAGCGGCCTCGAGAGAGAGGTGGGCACTGCCTCGGTGTCACACACCCCCCGAGTGCTGCCAAGTGCCTGGAAAGCCTGGGCACAGGCAGAGGGGCAGAGCTGACCCTTCTGCACGAGATCATCATCTTCTTTATGGCCTTTCAGTGCCTGACTCTGTTCCAGCCAAAATCCGGGAGCTGGCTGGAAGGAGCAGCTGCCAGTCAGTGCTTCAGCACTTTGTAAGATACTGGTTTAGGATTCCTTTGGAACAGAGCGTGGCTCCTGGAGCTTCCTATTCAGATGAGTAAGTCTGAGCCTGGTAGGTGAAATATCTGGATGTCAAACTGACTCTTCCCGTGCCTGTACCTCTCCTTTGTTCCTCTGGTAGCAGAGCCTTCTCCTCCCTCAGTGCTGCCCTGGACATGCAGTGCCAAGCCTGGGCTCCCCAGTGAGGTCAAGACATGAGCAAGGTGCCCATAGCAGCCAGGAAAGGCACTGACAGACTCTGGGCATGGGGCATCACAGCCAGGAGGGCTCGTGAGGTTGGTGTGTTTTTGATGTTTAGCTGGAGAAATGGGAATGGCAGGTTCTGTGCCTTGGCCGTGGGAAGCAGGCTGGGATGTCTCTGGAGCCCAGACCTCCTGCTGCCCAGAGCACGTGTCTGGTGCTCAGAGCTGTCCCCTCCCATCCCTGGCTGAACCCTTTGCAGTTTAGCCTGCTTCTTTTGAACCCTCCAACCAGATTTTGCGGATTTTTGTCCTTAGTTCTGTGTGAATCTCATCACGAGCTGCCCCGTGAGCACAGAGCTCTGCTCTGACAGGGGCTGTGCTGTGAGAAGCAATTAATAATGGGACAAACCCACCTCTGCCACACCTCCCTGGCCTTGGCCAAGCCTCCTGAGCTCACGGAGCTGAGGTCACCTCAAAGACTTGGAAAGTTTGAAGGAAGTCTCTTTCCCTTCTCTAGAAGAGGAATAAGGTTCTTTCCCAGGAGAATCATCTTCCCGTCTGCCCATTAAATACAGTTTTGGCCATACAGTGGGGAAAAAAAATCATCAAAGCCCAGGCAGTGCATTGATCTCCCGAAGGGAAGCCTTGGAGAACCTTGGAGAGGCTGCCAAGCGCAGTATACTTTTATATTGCATCCATTATACAATGTGTCAAAGAGGAATTCTCTGCTCTGTGCAGAGGTATTTATAGTCCATAGGTTTTATGGCAGGAGCTGAGTGGCTCAGGTTACCTTTGCTGAGCAGAGTCAGGCTCCTGCCTCTGATTCCAGCAGGAGCAGCTCTGGGAGCCTGGGGGTGACCTGAGTAAAGAAACAGCTCATCTGGATGGTGTCACCTGTCCCACCTCTCCAGATCCTGAGGACCCTTGGGAAGGACAAGTGGAAAATTGCCCAGACTCTGAACAAATTGGGTGTGGCAGTCAGGAGAGAGGACCTCGGGAGAAACAAGTGACAGAGTGTAGGAGTGGGCAGAAGGAGCAGGATGTCAGCCTCTGGCTGAGATTCACTAAGTGGCAAGGAGCTGAGAAAACAGGGAATTGGGCATAAATGTGTGTTCCAAGTGGAGTAAGGATATTTGATGGAAATCTTTGTCTTGCCCCTCAACAGAAGCTGTGTGGAGGACACCTGGCACAGGTTATATGTATGGAAACATCCTCACATCCACATGGCTGGTGTTCAGGTGTTCCCCCAGAACATTTCCACAGCCTAAAGCAGCACCTCACGCTGACCTGGCAGGTACTTGCACATCTTCCAGTGGGACAGATGCAGATGAAGAGGTCACAGATGGTATTTTGAGTCTCTGTTGGATCAGGGAGACTTCTGGGAAGCCCCAGTCATGGTTTCACTGGCAGGATGGTTCCCTCATCTTGGAGGAGGCTGTGCAGCTGGGAAAGCAATGAGCAGAAATGTGTTTACCCAGTCTGAACCACTGAAATATTTGAGCCTAATTTTCCTCTTCTTTAAAAAATAAATACCTAAAAGAGTAGATAAAACCCTTCAGAACTTTTCATGCCTTAGCCTTCATGTCAAGGAGTTGAGTTAAAAACAACCTGCAAAGTTTGTGGTCACCGTAGGTCAACTCGCTTACGCAACTTTTAAATTGACAAAGATTTAGAGCCCCAACTATGGTATTGATTAAATGTTATTTGGCCATCTATTTGTGAGGAGTTTAATGGGAGCCAGAACTGATAGTGCAATCGCTGTGGGAAGGCTGGCTCGCTCTGGAGAGGGGGTTTCAGATTGCACATGCACGGTTGGTATGTGTGGGAACGATGCCACCCTGATAACGGGAGCCTGTGGTCCCTACTCCACCTCTCCTGGGGCTCCCCAAAATCCAGACAGGGCACGTGTGTGTGTGTGTGTGTGTGTGTGTGTGTGTGTGTGTGTGTGTGTG
>NW_020884926.1:378189-418536 GCF_003945725.1 Corapipo altera
GTGTGTGTGTGTGTGTGTGTGTGTGTGTGTGTGTGTGTGTGTGTGTGATCTTTCCACATGTGCTGCTGTGTTTCCTACATCATCATGTCCTAACAAGCATCACAGAAGTGCCTCATGCACTCAAGTCCTTAGGAAGGACCAGACACATCAGCAGTGTTTGAAAAATTACCCAAAGCTGAGATGATGTCAGTTTGGATGGGAAATTATGGAAGAAATAACAGGGGAACAGAAAAGCCTCTGAGAAGCAATGCCTGTGGCAGAGTCAGCGACACCTGAGCACTGCAGAGCTGGGACAGGTAACCTGCTCCCTGCAGCCCACACAGCTCCCAGCAGGCACAGGCTCTTTGTATATCCAGAGAAAGAGGTTTCCTGGAGGTGCTGTCTGTCATGGCTGTTTTATTATGTCTCTGTTATTGCAGGTCAGGAGGAGCCAGGCTGAGGTTGTCTCAGCATTTGATATAATCCAGGGAAAGACGTAGAGTTTATAGAGTATTAGATGAGTAAAGAGGAGAATATGGGCAGGAATTCTGGAAATATGGGAAAATCTAAAATATATCCTTACAATTTCTCTTTTTCACAACTTATTTTTTATACCTTTATATTTTGGACTTGTCTCTTCCACCGCTGCTGGCAGATGTCCTGGATGTGCCATGGGAGACAAAGGGGACTGAAACACTCCAGGTGCCAAATCCCAGAGTGTGCTGAGCTGGAGAAAGGGGAAACGACACAAAAAGGAAAAACAACAAAGAAACAAAACCCCCACCAAGCCTGGATTTTGTGTGTAATCCCTGTGTGCTGGCAAACTTCAGCTGGGCTGAGTGAGGGAGCAGCAGAGCCCCAACACTGGGGGGATTGTGCAGCCCAGCTCCAGCTCATCCTCTTGGCACGTTTTCAGAGGAACAACTGACAGGCTCTTCTTTCATCCCAAAGTCAGCCAGGCAGAAGTCCCTGCAGGACCCTCACTGTCCTGCCACTCCTACACTTAACTCCTTGCATTTTAGTGCAGGATAAGGCAAGTTCTCTTATTTGCTTTGGGTTACCAGGAGGGCTCATTCCCGGGGTAATGCTGGTGAGCTTGGGAAGGGGTTGCTGTAACTGCTGCACAACGGAGCAGCTCCAACCCCCAGGGCATCACAGCCCTTTCCCCAGTACAGCTCATGTCAGGAAGAGCTGCTCCAACAGCCTTGTTTTTAGGGAATAATTCCCCACAGCTCCTCTCTGGGAGCGTGCAGCAGCTGGAGTCTGTGAGGTGTCCTCTTGGCCAGAGGGAGGGGATAGAGCATCTCTGCTCTGCTCTGCCTGGGATCCATCCCTGGCACTGCACTGCCTGTCTCCCATTGAAGAGCTGCAGGGTTATCCCTTGAGCATTAGAGAAATATTATCTTACTCCAGTTTTAACCACTTTTAGCCTGTATAAACTTTAGCAGTTTTTTCTTTTTTTTTTTCCTTTTTTTTTTCTTTTTTTTTTTTTTAGTTCAAACAAAATGCAGAAACTTTCTTTTTTGTCTTCTGAAAGGTAACTTCCCTAAAAAAAAAGAAAAAAAACTCAAGAAAAAAAAAGCATTTTAAAAGACTATTTAGGGCTTTTTGAAAAAAAAAAACCAAACCATTACAGATAAGACTTATATATATGTGTATGTATGCAATACTGCAAATCTGAGATTCTGTTGGAAAAACAGATTTCACAGGTTTTATTTATTTCAGAACAACCCTTTTTCAAGAAATTAATCTGGAATTTGGAGGGGCAGCCTCCAGCCTTTGCTGGCTCTGGCTGTGATCTCTGTTGGGACAATAGTCCTGGTTTTGAGCACTCAGTCTCGGACACTCAACTCATGTTCCTGAAGCCAGGACTGGACTTGGATCTTGCAGCTGGAGAAGGTGCTGGGGCTGTTTGCAAAGGGAAGAGTCCCAGCAGCGAGGCAGCTTTCCCTGAACCATGGGAAGGGATCCAACCTGCTGGCTGTGTCCAAGGTGAGGCCGTGCTGGGGTGGGGATGGGGTTGGCACGTTGGCACCAAAGTTTGGACCCTGGTCCTCTTGCCCAGGGAGTGTGCAGGGGGCTGAGATGCTTTGTGTGCTCTGGAGAGCTCTTCCCTTTGGGGATCACCACAGACATTCCTGTTCTTTGGAGGGTGTGTGCTCTGGAGCTGGGAGGTGACTGTCACCTCACCGTGTGTTTTCTGGGAAGGCTGGGAAGGGGCAGCTGTTGTTCAAGGGAAAGCCAGATGCTGTGAACCCGGGGCCCCTTGGCATTTATGCTTCCTTCAAGCCTTTTTACAGGAATTGTAAAGTCACTCGACAATAGGCTGTGAATATTAATGGTCTCAGCTCGAAGGCAGAGGGAAAAGTGGGTTTTTGTTATCAGGTTAAAAGTGGATGGTTGCTTTCATGTGGGAGTGTGTAACCTCCATAAATAAAACACCAGATGTGCTTGAATTCTGTTTTCCTTAAAATGACTTGGGAATTCCCGTAAAGAACAGGAATACCTGTGGTTCCCAGGATTTTATTTCAAGCCTTTCCTAGCAGAGGACACCAGGGTGACTCTGTGAATGCTGGAGCACAGCAGCCAAATTGGTGCAGGAGGGGTACCACCACTGTGGAGTTCAGCCTTGGTTCAGGGGCTCTGGACCCTTCAGATCCAGCCAGGCTTACCTGTAATTCCTCCAAAAAGAGATTTCTGTCAGTCTGTCCTGTCTGGGCACAAGAACAGGATGCTGATGCAGATGTTCATCCAGAAGGATGATGATGCACAGGCCAGGGGAGTCAGTCCCGGCCCTTCCTGATCCTGGGAGGGATTTGGACTCAGCAGGGGACTGAGAATATATTTGAAACAAATCCTGCACAGGTGTGAGGCTCAGGGAGCAGTTTGGGATCCTTCCAAGGAAGAATTTTTGATTTTAAATGAGCAGAGGTTATCTGGAAAAATGTGTTATATGGCTGAAAGTTCAGGACAATATTCTCTTTCCTGTTCCTAACTCTTCCTTAAAAATAAAAAGCAAATGCAGGTATTTCACAAACAGATTAATTGAAACCAAGTTTTAAAGAAAATCACGAAGGAGTGACCTGGACACAGCACGTGCATCCCAGTAACCTGTGCCATGGTCAGTCTCTCAGGCTGGATTTGAATTACAGAGTTTGTCCAAAGCTCTCACAACTCTGGGTGGCCAAAAAGGTCTAAACTGACCACAGCAAAACACTCACCCTCAGCCAGCAGGGATGTGGAGCCTGTGGTGAGCTGGGGGATGAGGAACTCTCCTCCTTTTATTTATGGATTGTAAGTTTTGGTCATGGAGGAAGGAAGTTTCATAATGCTTTGATAAATACAAGCTCTAGGAAGCTGCAGGAGTGTTTGCAGAGCCCGACCACAGAGCTTATTTTGACAAAATGTGGAGGTAACAATAACTGCAGCTCTCACTGTATCTGCTGGGGAAACTCAGGGCTTAGGGAGAACCTGCTGAGATTGGGTCTGTTTAAAAGATTAAAGGAAATTTTATACAAAAGGACAAGTTAAACATAATAATGATAATTATGATAATAATAGTAATAATAGTAACCTTCAAATATGCTGGGCTTCAGCTGTCTCCACACACTGCTCCTCAAACAGATACTGCATTTAGGCACTTACAGTATGTGAAAATCTAATTAGAATTTATGGGTTTATGGCATCCATACTTTCAAGACTCGTGGTGTGCAAAGCTGCTGCTGGAGAGCAGGTGAGGGAGGGCCAGGCAGCTCTGCTTGGGCTCACTGCTGGACCCTGTCCTGCCCGGAGCCCTCAGAGTGAGCCATGTCTCCAAATGCTGTCAGGTTGCTGCAGCGGGAGGATTAAGCAAATATAAACCCTTGGGGATTTTGTTAAGCTCCAGCAGGTCTCAGGGTTTCTGCAAAGTAAACCAAAACTTGCACAGTCTGGTGTTTGTGAGCAGTCAGGGCGCTCCGAGCCCAGACAGGAGCGAATTAGAGGAGGGTGAGGGAATTAAACGTGGGGCTCTTTGATCACATCAGCCTTGTTTTGATTGCTGTCCTTCTCCAGCTCTGCTCTTGGCTGGAAATGCATTTAATTCTTCATGACTTGACAGGTTTGTGTGCTGCCCACAGACACCTTTTATTCCTGTTATCACAGGAGTGATCTGGGGCCTGAATGAAAGCATCCCTGTGAGGGATTGCTCTGCAAGAGCCTTTCCCTGGGTGACTGTGCACGTCCCCATCCCTGTCCCTGTCACTGGTCCCATCCCCACAGATTGTCAGAGGGTTCTGCCTGCAGCAGAGCTGGAGCCTGGGAGCGATGGGAATGGGATTGGCTCCTGGCAGCTCTGGGTGAGCAAGGGAAACCCAAGATTTATCTGCAGTAGCAGAAGGAAACACAGAGCACAGTATGGCTGAAACACGCAGTCCTGGCACAGCTACAGCTCATTCTTCTTCCATCCAGCCCAAATGCCTTCAAACCCTATTTGTCTCCATTTTTCTACTCCCATTTAAGAAGGAAATGCTGCTTTACAGAGCAAAAAAAGTAACTTCTTAAGTGCAGATACATTTTTTGAGTGCCTTGCTTGGTGCCAAATGTCAAAAATTTGCCAACAAGTGATAAATCTTCTTGAAACTGCTCCATCTATTCTACACGTCCAACTGCAACTTGGCATTTCCTAATCTGGGGGTGATTTTTGATCTGTAACTGAAGATAATGGTGGCCTAATGGTGGTGTGGTGGTGGGGAGCATCTCCAGTGCTGGTTAAGGGCTCCCAGGGATATTTTGGGGAGGATGGAGGATGCTTCAGGGGTAGGGCAGAAGCACAGGTTTTGGCTCCTTTGGCTCCTGAGTTGTGAAATCCATGGGAGCTGCTGAGGAGGGGAAGGAGGGAGCCTGTGATCCGGTAACAGGGTGGTGATTCCTCCCTTCTCACCTAGTGATTAGTCATTCACTCTAATAATAGGTAATTTGAGAAAAGTGCTCCTGTGCCTTCAAGGTCTGGTCCACACCCTGCTGAGGGGAAGGGAGATCTCTGGGTTCCTTAGGGGAACATGTTTTATTCTCCATTAGAGTTACAGTAATTAGCAGAAAATGTGTATGAAGTGACTATTTTAATTTTTTCAACCTTTTAATTTAGTTTTCTCTGGATTTGTGCTATTCAAGTTACTTGTGTGTTTTTATTTGAAGGAATTTTAGTGGAAAGGGCTAATAATTCTGAGACAAGACAGTAAAACTTCTAAACCTATGGATTTATAATGTTAAAAAACATTTTGTCTTCTCATTTCCATGAACAGGATGGTCATTACAGAGTGAGGCAGTGAGTTGGGATAATGGTGTGTTCTTATCTGAGTGAGTTCCTCCTTTTGGGTAGTGGTACCTTGAGTGTTTGGGCAAGGAAGGAGGGGGATCATTTTGTACCTGTTAAAGTTGTTTCTTTTTATTGGCACTGAAAGTTTAGAATGGGAAAATAAGCTGCAGGAAAAGCAGCTGGGTTTGGTCCTGTGCAGCACCTCAGACACAGGCAGGGCTGGTGGCCGTGGTGAGGGGCCAGAGCAGGATGGTGGCAGGACCCGTGGCCATGGTGTGTGTTTTACTGGTGCAGAAGAGGTGAGATTTCCCCTTGGAGTCTGCGTGTCCTCATTCCCTGTTCTGCTTTAACTCTGCTTCCAAACCCAAGGAGCCACAGTGTTTGTTTGTAACTGGAGCTGCTGGGTGGGGCTGTGTGAGCAGTGCCCAGTGCCAGCTCTGCCCTCTGTGCCTCCTTGGCTCCCACAGCTGGTCCCTGTGCCGGGGGGTTCCCCAGCCCGTCCCCCCCATTTCCATTTCTGGGAGTGCTGCTGGTTTGGGGCAGCCCAGAGTCAGAAAGATGCAAAAATCTCTTTGCTTGTCAGAGCCAAGAACCAGATATAATTTTTTTTTTGAGCATATCAGAGTTCCAGGATTCAGTGGCAGACTGGAGAAAGCACCTTGACCAGGCTCCTGCGGGTCAGAACCCCAAACCCACGTATTCTCTGGTGTGACATTAAAGTGCCGGCTCAGGGCACGCTGGGGGTTGCTTTGGATGGTCATGGCTTTGTGGTGGAGTTCTTGCATATTTTCAGCCCTGGTTTGCTTAGCAGAAGGCCAAAACTATTCAGATAATTAACACAGATTGCTGACGAATGGGGAAAGAGTCGTTTCTGTGGATATCGGTTCGGACATTAAAGAATTCCTCAGAAAAATGTCACTTTCTTGCCAATTTGGTACATTTGTCTTGTTTTGTTGAAAATAACTGAAAAGTATTTCCTGGCTCTGTACCACTGTAGAGATGTGCGAAATAAACAGCTCTGCCCTTATCTTAGCCAAGTGAAAATATTTCCAGTTTCCCCAGAATTCCCCTGATGCGGATTAGCTTCTCTGGTGATTAAGAGGTTCAGGATTTTGGTGGAAAAAACCAGTCTTTTTTTTTTTAATATATATATATTTTTAGGGAAGACAGTGTGAATCCCTTTGCATATATCCTTGGAATTATTTGTAGCTGTTTACTCCCTGTCTCTCCCTTGTAGCCTCTGACTCGGTGTTGGGGATCTGTGGGGACACTGAGTGTCACTGTCCTTCTGGAGCCCCTCATTTATCCTACATGGCTTTGTCCTGTCTGCAGGTTTCATCATGCCAAAAAAGAACACAGGGAAGATTAAACCCTAAATTAACTGGGCTGCCTCACTCCTGTGCTCCCCTCTTTGCTTGAGTGTAAATCTCTCCCCCCCAGGGAAGAGGGTGTTTTTATCTCCCCATGGCTCTCCATCAGCCTTACTACTGAGACAGTGGGTGGACTCTGCTGTACTGACCAGTTTTACATTAATGTTTAGTTAAACATCAGGTAAGAAGCCCTTCCCAAACAGCCCACATGCTGACACGTGTTTTCAGGAGCGGACGGGATCGGATCCATGTTTGTGCAGACGGTGGAGTTTGGGAAGACAAAAGGCACTGACTGATGTTTACAGTTTGCAAAATATTCAGCTTTTCTTGGTCAGAGTCCTGATGGAGTCTGAATAAAGCTGACTGGGCTGCAAACCGTGGGGTCGGATATTTGGAGCCCTGAGCTGGCCAGGAGGGGTTGGACCTCTCACCTCTCCCGAGGGTGGCCTGGGAAGAGGAGTCGTGGGTTTAGAGGTTTGATTCCTGCCTTGGAGTGACATCAAGCTAAGCCTTTCAGAGTCCTCTCTGAAGTATTTGCTAAACAAATCACTGCAGTAGCACCAGCTTTGTGTGGAGAGGCAGGAAAGTACCAGGAGCCAGAGTTTGCTTCTAAGGTAGGAGAGTTTTTGAAGGAAAAAATCTTCATCTCAGCCACATGAGGACTCCTGACCCTGCTAAGTGGGCAGGAGCCAGTCAGCACTGTACCCATCAGGGATCCTGGGGGAGTTCAGATCTGTAGGTGTCATTGTGCCCAGGGCTCTGCTCCAGTGACAGGTATGATGGAGCCATGCAGTGGACAGAGCTCTTAGAAAGTGTCATGAACCAGCCCCTAAACCACAATTCTCACAAGCTGTTGTTTATTTTATCCCTCTAAGCACCACTTGACATAGAGAAGCATATTTGTGCTTCTTGTGGCTTTCGTAGGATACAGGCATTAGCTCTGAAAGTAAATGAAAATTCCCATTTTAGCTGGATTGTGCATAATAAACCCAATTTAGAATGCAGGGGTCTCCAGTCATTTAATTCCTTCAGTTGGTGAGGAGTTCAGGGAAGTGGTACATACCCCTGCCAGGGCCACCATAGAAAACACTCTGCTAGGGGAGTGTTCCCCTCTTTAAATCCCCTTTGAAATGGGTCAAGGAGGCCTTGATGGCTCACTTGGAGTAAGACAACTCCTGTCTGGAAGGAAGAGGGAGTCCAAACTCTTCAGCTGGGAAGACTAAAAGGTCTGGGCTGCCCATACCCCTGTCAGGCTGGTGCCATGTGCTGTGTGCACACACATGAGGGGATGGTGTGTGCTCTGCCCCCAGTCACAAACCCTGTCCCTCAGCCTGTTCCTTTCCATTCCCCTTCCATGATCCACCTCCTGTGTGTTTCTGGACTGCTTTCCTAGTGTCCTTTTGGCCATTTCCTTTTAACTGCAGACTTCTTCAAATGTCAGAAGAAACGTGGTTCAGGGTTTGGGTTGTTTTTGGGTGAAGATTCCAGTACTTCTGTTGACCTGTGTCTGTGCAGGGATGAATTAACTCCAGGATTTAACTTGGTCTCCAGGTGTGAAGGACCACATTGTCAGCTCTGATTTGTTTGGGTTCTTAGAAGAATTTATTAACACTGAAACTGAGTCTGAATGAAATTCCATGAGAGGCAGAGGTGTGGCCCAGCTTGGTCCCTGTTCAAGGAGCCCTCTGCACGTTGGTGCTGTCCTGGCTCAGTCCCCAGGAAGAAGGAAGGACCTGCAGCTGATTGGGATGTGTTGCCATACTCAAACCAACTCTTAGTACTTAATCAGCTGAAGTAAATTAGGTGACAAGGAAGCTCGAGCTGGCTCCAACCTGGCCAAACATAACTTATGACATAAGCAGGACTCAGTTTCTGTTCAAGCCTGATGTGCTTTTGATGCATGTGTTGCACCTCTGAGCTGTGTGGAAAAGACTGAGCCTCTCACCGTTGTCTTTTATTTTGCAGTCTAAGAAAACAGGGCATTAAACAAGTTTGTCACAGGGGTTGCATTCATTTGTGCAGGGTGAGGAGGAGTGCCCTTTTTTGGGAAATGGCTGTGCCTGGGCAGAAGGAATTCCCAGGCTGTGGAACCAGGGGAAAGGTCCCTTTGCTGGGTGCTTGAGGAGTCGGGGAGTCACTTGGAGAGCGGCTCACTGTGATCCATCTGCATTCCAGGCAAGGATAATTTAACGTAGATGATGTCTTAATAACATTTCTGAACTGAGGAAGTTGGTCTAACCCATTTTTTGTAGCTCTGTGGCAACATTGATTTCTGCCTGTCAGCACTGCTGGAGATGTTCACAGGAGATGTGTCACCACTCACCATGGCAGTGGTGGCAGTGGTGGCAGTGTCAGGGCTCAGGGGCAGCATTCCCAGGACCTGCTCTGGGCCAGCAGGGACAATTCATGGTGTCTGGCCATGGGGTATTTTGAGATGGGTGAAGTGTTTGGTGGATCTGGCAGTGGCTCCTGGCAGGATGGCAGCACGTCTGTGCACATGGGGAGCACAGGCAGAACCTCTGGTGCCTCCCAGTGATACCCCTCTGGCATTTCCCCTCCTGTGCTCCGTGTCCTTACTCCCCCAGCACTGAGCATCTCCCTGGGCACCCAGGCAGCCCCACTGTGCAGCCCTGTGTTGAGCAGCTGGTGGGATGAGGCACATCAGGCTTGACTCCTCCAGACCATTTCCACACGTTTGCAGCCTCCTTCAGAGAGGTCACGTTTAACTGACAAATTTTTGGGTCAGATATTTTTGTTAAAGTCAAAATATTAATGAGAAGCATGTGGGCTGTTGCCTTGTGTGAATATTAAGACGAGCAGCAGTGGTCCCTGAAACATTAGGAAGCTGCTCTTGCTTGGAATGATGAGCAAAGGAGACTCGTGACTGGAGTCCACCTTCCTTTGGAAACTGCTGCAGCAATAGCATGAAATCCTTATTTTCTTCCTGGATTCAGCTTGTTTCAAAATTTTTTGTGGAATGCTATTCATTGCAGCCTAAACCACAAGTTTTAATTTGGAATTTTACTATGGCCAAGTAATACTGTGAACATGTCCCAAAGTAGCAGGGCCTGCTCCCCCCAGCTCAGCCCTGCAAGCACATTGTTTCAAAACATTCCAGAATGTTAAATGAGGCTTTTGAGCTTGCCTCTGGAAAATCCAATAAGCTATTCCTACTTCTTGTTTAATGAAAAAGGTAAAATAAAATTCTAGGCTCGGTCTTGCAGGAAACAGGAATATTATGAGCATTATGGTTTTCTTTGGAGCACTCACAGTGGCTGTTCCTCATTTCAGTTTAAATTTGGTGACAAAGGTTTATTTTAAGAACAGCACAGCGAAGATTTGCTGTTCGGGGCTGTTTCATTATCTGCGGGTTTCAGGGAGGTGTGATGGTAACGGGGCACATCCCTAGGGAAAAACTCCCGGTTTGGGGTAACCCTGGAGTCCCCACGCTGCCCCGGGTGGAAGTGGGCTCGCTGGGGCTCTTGGGAGAGCCTGGACAGCCGTGCCCGTGTTCCATCCCGCCGTGCCCGCGTTCCATCCCTCCTCAGCCCTGTTTTGGGCAAATCCGCGGGTTTCTTTCACAGCGGAGCATCCGCCCGAGCTCTGGCCCCGGGGCCGGGGGTGCCGCGGTGGGTCCTTCGCCCCGGCCGGGTCACGTTGCTCCACTGTCTGTCTGTCTGTCCGTCTGTCCGCCCGTCCCGCCGTGCCCCCCGACGGCATCCCGGGGCTTTGCGCCGCTGTGCCCGGCAGCGCCCGGGGGCGGGGTGGGGAGAACCCCCCGCCCGGAGCTCCCGCCCGTCCCGAGCGCTCCCCCCGCGGGCAGGGGGGGATCGCGGGCGCTCCCGGGCCCGGCGGTACCTGCGGGGGCGGAGCGGGACCGCCCCCCCGGCTGAGCTCCCCCGGCTGAGCTCCCCCGGCTGAGCCGCCCCGCGCATCCCCGCCCGCATCGTCCCGCTGCGGGCCGGCTCCGTCCCGTCTGCGGCCCCTCTTCGAACCGCTCCGTCCTCACTCTGTCCCCTCTCCCTGTCCCCGCTCCATCCCCGTTCCCTCCCCTCTCCCTGTGGCTCCATCCCCGCTCCATCCCCGCTCCGTGCCGCGGTCATGGGCCGGCCCTGGGCGCTGCTCTGGTGCCTGGGCTGCCTGGGCGGCATCCCGGGCTCTGCCGGCGAGCACTACCGCTACCTGTGGAGGAGCTGCTACCCCTGCTACCTGGGGCGAGCGGGGTACCCCGACCTGCGGCCAGGTACGTGCGGGACCGGGTGGCCTGGAGAGATCCTTTCAGACCCGAACTCTTCTCGGATTCTGTGTGGCCGGGCAGGGGTCTTCCCCGAGGGGTTTGTCCCCACACCCCTCAGTTGTCGAGTGGGGATCCCAGGCTGGTGGCCACCCAGGTGACAGACTGGTGACCTGGCTGTGCATCTGCCTGTGCTTGTGCTGTTGCTTTGCGTTATTGTAATTATTATTATTATTATTATTATTATTATTATTATTATTATTATTATTATTCAGGGCATTTCTTACCCTGAAAAGTCACTTCTGGCAGAGGGGGAGAGAAACAGAAGTTTCTTCCCATCAGTTACTGTACAGTTGGGTTAACGATAACTCCTGTGCCACATTCCTTGAAAAAACAAATGAATGCATTTTGCTAGGGTGTGTAGATTAGCTTTTTCCTCGGTTCCAAAGGATCTCACCCCGGTCCAGGGCAAAAAGTGAAATTTGATGCTGTTTTATCATGAAAAAGTTCTGCCTTTCTCTGTCTGTGAGGCTGTGGGTTTGTCTGGGCTGTGTGAGTGTTGCACAGTGGAGTCTCACACAGGACAGACTCACTGTTCCTCGGCGTTGGCCCTTGTGCAGGGGGAATCCTCGGGCAGCACTGACCAGAAGCAGGAGCTGGGCAGTGTGTGGGCACAGCTGGGGATGCAGCCATGTCTCAGGGATCGTGCCTCTGCAGACTGAGCAGTGTCTGTCAGAAGCAATTCCCAGCCTGCTGCAGCGTGGGAAGCACTTGGCCAGGCAGAGCTTCCCATGGAGCAGGTGGAGGGGATGGAGCCCTGGGTGCTCCTGTTGCACGTGTGGGTGCACTGGCTTCCATGAGATGGTAGATGGGGACACAGCACAGGGTGAGTTCTGTGAGTGCACACACCCTGTTTCCTCCCCTGTGTGCTCTTGGCTGCTTTCATGGCAGGAAAGGTTTGTGAAGATTTAGGAAATACTGGAGGATCTGTGGAGGTCACTAAAGACTTGGGATGCTTGGGCGTAATGTAGACATCAAGGAATGCATTATCTCATGGTGAGATAATGCTAATAAATAAATGCCCCAAGCGGTCGGTTATGGAGTGATATCAGGATAGATGTGAGATGTGCCAGACCTTTGGAAACAGGGCGAGTTGCTGCTTTGTTATTTATAGATCAGATGTTTGTCTCAAACACAGATTGTGTTTGCTGTCTCCATCCAACTGTATTGGCTCATTGTAATTCTCCAAGATAAGCTCCCGAGATCCAGCTTTGTGCCTGGAATATAAACCTCCAGCCTTCCCTTCTCTAATGCAGAATTCACTGGATCCCAATTCTGCTTATCTCTGCGGACAGGTATCTCTGTGCATGGTCGTGGTTTTATCCTGCCTTGTTGTGTGGTGCCCCTGAGGCTGCATGGCTGAGGGAATTTCCTGGTGTTCATCCACCTCGTGGCTCATCCTAAACTGGTATCACTGTGGGTTTGGTTAATTTTTTCTTTGCTGCTTGAGCTTCTCTTTGACAGGTAGGAGGAGACATTGTCTTGGTGTGATTTTTAGGGTTCCAGATGTTTTCTTGGTGTGATTTTTAGGGTCTGTGTGCTGGTCTCCTTGCAGAGTGTTCCCATCTGCCCACCCAGACAGCACAGACATCCCCACAGCCGTGTCCCCTCACGAAGCAGCTGCCAGGGCACAAGGCTCTGCTGTGTGCGCCTTGCCGGCGGCTTTGTTGTGTGACGGGAGAGTGAAGAGGGGGTTTGTGTAGTAACAGTGGAGGTTTCATTGAGGTCTCGAGTGCCTTAACATGCCTTGTGTGTACAAACAGGGCTCTGTTGGGTCCTGGTGTTGGTGCAATGGCTGATGGCAGTGCTGGGTGTTGTGTCCTTACACAGCTGCCCTTACAGGAGGAGCTTTGTGCTCCGATGGGACTTGCAATCAATCATCCCAGTGATGTAGACCTGGTGCAGTGATATTGCCTCTCTGAGCCTCTAACCCAGCCAGGAAACAGCAGAGCTGGTGGCTGGTGTTTGATCACACTGTTTCCATTAGCTCCTTCCATAGTGACCTGCATTTCCACCCGTGGGTACCGTTCCCAGGCGTGTGTTGGTGTTCACTCCGTGCCGTTGGCTCCCACAGTGCAGCACAGGGACCAACCCGCTGTGCCTCTGCACAGGGGCATCTTCCAGGCAGAGAGGCAGCCTGCACAGGGAACAGGGTAAAACAGAGTGCTGAGAGAAGGCTGGAGTGGGTGAGAGCAGCAGCAAGTCCAGAGCAGGCTGCCTGCTTGTTGTTACGTGCACCTCTGCTCTGTGCTGAGTAATGCCCTAATTAAAACCCACCCCGAGACAGAGGTGGGAGCACGAGTGGGAGCTGAGTGACTCTCCCAGCCACAGTGCTCGGGGGCAGGGAAAGGTGAGCTGAGGACAATGCCAAGGACTGAGGCAAACCAGCTCCCTGATGCATTTTCACTTCACTGGATTATTGCAAAGCCGATGCTTCCGTTCCTGAAGTGCCTTTGGAATCTGCTCCTGTGGATGGCACAGGTAGCCTGGGGAAGCTATGGGCACCTCCCACCTGTCTAGGAGAAGCTGCAGCAGAAGGAATGCCAGTTCCAGCAATTCTGTGGAGCTCTTTAAGAGCCTTCAGGCTTTTCCAAATTCCTAGTTTAGGACAAGATGAAAGCTGAGGGTGTGGAGGTGTTCTGACTGCCCCAACTGGCCTTCCTTCTGCCCTCCCTGAGTCACTCACATGCCCAGCTGAGACCAACCTGAGGCTGGTACCCTCCTTCCTCAGCCTAGAGGAGGGAAAGGCTTTCAGGGTAGCTGAGGGGACCTGAGGCATCATCCTCTCCTGTGGCATCCTTGCATTGTTGGTGTTTGCCATTTCTGAGTCCTGTCTGCACACAGGGAATGTGAAATAGGAGGGCACACAAAATCTCCAGGTTATTCATGGTAGGGACTGTGCAATATGTGCAAGTGCCAAAATACTGCAGAGGGGTTTTTCTTTCTAATGCCTTGGGTTCCTAATCATGTCCATGCTGCAGGATGGCAGCAGTGATGCTGTGCCCCCCTGTCTGGGAGCTGGCAGCCAGTGTGCTGCTGTTGGGTCCTCTCCTTCCAGTCTCTACTTCTTAAAATTGCTGAGTTAGCTTCAACAAACTGGTACTAGAAAGATAAAGTCACCGGATCCCACACATACTCATCTCGATGGATTTTAATTAACCTTTTCCCCGCAGCCCTGCTCTGTAATCCGGGCTAATTGCTGCAGGGATCAGAGCCTGGCACTGCTGCTCTGCCAGACACAGGGAACCTCGGCAGTGTGTGTGCTCCCCGTGCTTCCAGCTGGGATCCATCGCCTCCTCCTCAGCCTTCAGAGGAGATAAACTGCCTCCATACCAGATACTTAATTCTTTGCAGACCTGCTGCTGCCACTTTCTTTCCCCTGACAGGGAGCTGTGGTTGGAGACAGATCAGTATTCCTGCTGGAGGGACCTGAGCATGGTCAGGGAGTGCACTCAGCCAAAGCCATCTCCTTGCACTGTCTCCTTTCTTTTGCTCTTGTGTCCCTCTCCCCTGTGTTTGATGGCAGCAGTACCCGTGTCAGCCCACGTAACCGGTGTCTGGGGCCTGATGGATTGTTCCTGCTCAGGGAAGAGGCTGACGAGAGCATTGGCTGGTTCTTTGCTGATCCCCGTGTCCTTGCAGATGAGGACATGAACTCCAGTTTCCTTACACAGCAGGGATGTGATCCAAGCCCCACTCCCCATCTCTTGCTGCGTGGGGTTCCTGCCCCCGTGGGCTCTGGGCAGTCCCCACTGCCGTGTCCGTGCTGGCACGGCAGAGCAGGCAGGCCATGGGCTTGGCACACTCCGTCCTGGCACGGCTCTGGCTTGCTCAGAGTCAGCTGAAGAGAAGCCTGTATGCTTCTCATTTGCTTCCTTTGGTATATTAATTTCAACCAGATTTTGTCAGCTCTCCAGTAGGAAAATAACCCCGCCGTGCCCCAAACCGCAGCTCACGGAGTGTCACGGAGGGATTCGGGTCGTGCTGCTGCCAAGATGTGCACCAAGGGCAACGTGACCCCTCACAACCGTGCTCCTCCTGGCCCTGGGAGCAGCTCCTGCTGCTTTCCCGTCCCTGTTCCTGGGTGACTCACTCACTGGCAAGCCTTGGGCACGCCGGGGCAGGCTGGAGGAGCTGCCACTGCTGGGGGTGACCGGTGGGTCTACCCCCTCCCTGTCCCCGGGGACAGTGTTATTTTGGTCACACCATCATGCAGGGTATGTCTCAAAATCTCTCTGGCACTGCAGAGGAGATAAGTGAGGCTCCAGGAGGGCCAATGGGACGTGCTGGGTTATGTGGGAGCACGTGGCAGTGAGGGTGATGGGTGGTTCTACGACCACAGTGTGAGGAAGGACTGACCACTCTCTCCCAAGCCAAGAGGGGATGAGGCAGAGGGGATTGGGGTGGGGACAGGCTTTGGAATCACAGAGATTTAGAGGGTGAAAAGTACAAAGGGGGAAGAGGAGACGTTGAGAGAAGAGATGTAAAATTACTGAGTGTGAGTAATGGGGTGAAAGTAAGAAGTTTATTCAACACATCACTAACTTTCTTGGACGGTAAATTCTCTACAGTTTCAGATTAGAGTTGAAGGGAAGCAGTGGAATAGTCATTTAAATTCAGTCAGAAAACTTTACTAGGCTATATAAAACCTTCCCAAACCCCAGTTTTCCTGTTCTTGAGCCAAACAGAACCAGTTCTGTGTATTAATAGCTAATCCTGCCCATGGAGATGAGCAGCGAGTGCCTCAGGGGCTCTAGGGCTCTGCAGCATCCCAAGTGTTTAAAGCCTTTGCAGAGGAAAATTGTTTAATCGGGATTAGGTTGCTTTGCCTGGCATCTGAGACTCACACCACAGCATTTTTCCCCCTAAAAAGCCACTCTGGCTTTGGCTCACTCTTCAGAGAGCATCACTCAATGCTTATGTTTCACCTCAAAAATCTATTCATTTTCCTTTCTTTCAAAGTCAAGTGCCTTGGAAAAAACAGGAAGAAAATACCAGAACCTTCTAAAAGGCTCAGTCCACTGAATTAAGCAAAGGGCTGGCATTACAGAAATCAGCCTTTTTTTCTGGGTTAATGGAGACCACAGCTGCAGTGGGAGCTCCCAGGAGGAGCCTGGCATGGCCGGGGCAGAGGGCATTGAGACTTCACTGGGAGTCACTGGGACAGGAAGGGCAGAGGGTTTGCATGAGCTCTGAGCCTTAGGTTTTAAAGTTTTAAGCAGCAAGAAGCCTTGCAATGAGAAATGTTCTGAGGAAACAGTAATTTTGTGTTGTTACTGTGCAGCTCAGGAACACCAGGGCACACACAGGCGTCACCTCTCGCACTTCGCTTCCCGTCCCAGCCCTGACCAGACCTTTCCTTGCTGCTTGCTGATTTTCTTGGCAATTAATCTGATTTATGTAAAATTACAGCCCTGGGCTCAGTCAAGGCTGTGTTTCTCCTTTCCCCGTGGTTTTTGGTGCCCTTTGGCTCCCTGGGGGGAGTTGTAGGTGAGCCAGAGCTCGTTCCTGGAGCAGTCTGGGCTCCGGGTGCTGCTGGGGGCTGCGGTGCTGGGCAGGTTCCTGCACCTCTGGCGTGCAAGGACAGGGCCGGGTCCACGCCCTGCCGTGATTCACTCAGGAAATGTTTCTTTATCTCGTTAGTAACAGTGTGGCTGGGATGGCAGGATCGCTCAGCTCGGCTCTGGATCGTCCTGCTGCTGGTGTGGCCCCCTCACAGCACCAGCTGGAGGTGGCTGGGGGGGCTGAAGGTGCAGAAAGTGCAGAGGAACACGAATAGACCCAAAGCAAAAAAGTGTAAAATATGAATTAATCCATCATCTTGGAGCGAATGGGAAAGGTGACCATTGTGAGGTGACCAGATGGGGAAGGTTTATGCTGACTGACAAATAAGATGCTTTTTTGTTTGGTTGCTGTTCACCAACTGGGGGCTTGTCCCTGAAATTCTGTGAACAGCTTGGCTGATGGAACATAAGGAAATGGCCAATGTCTGCATTTGTTCCCCAGGTCTGGAGTCAGGCAGCAGAGGATCAATAATGCTGCCCCAGACCCTCCTTTTGCCCACCCCTCTGAGTTTGTCCCCCTCTCTTTTTTGCAGATGTGGATGAGTGCCAGGTCCACAACGGGGGCTGCCAGCAGAGGTGTGTGAACACCCTGGGCTCCTACTACTGCGAGTGCCGGCCGGGCTCCCGCCTGCACACGGACGGCAGGACCTGCATCGGTAAGGCCCTACCTGGGCACTGCCTGGGCACTGCCTGGGCACTGCTTGGGCACCTCCAACCCTTGTAGCGCTTTTCCTACCAGTAAATCCATGGCAGAGTACAGAAAACACTTACCTTGGCTTCCTCACTCCTCCCTGCCCTCTGTGCAGGGACCATGGCATGATGCTGGTGGATGTTCCTTTGTGTCCTGGTTGTCTTCTCCAGCACTTTTCTGTCAGTGGGTTCAGAACATTTGCTGTTCTTCCAGGTGGTCACGTACAGCTGTGGCTGCTCTGCAGCTCCTGGGTTTATTCTGGTTCAGGAGAAGTGACTTCCAGTGCTTTGGTGCTTCTGCTTTTGGTTCTGGATTTGTCAGATATGGAATTTTCAGAGCAGATACATAAACTAGATTATGAGGAGGTTCAAGTCAGGCTTCATTTTGACCTCAACTATTTCCCCAGCCCACACCGTGGGCACCAGGTGTGACAGACAAGTGACAGTAAGTGTGGCTGTGTGTGCAACTGTGGCCATAATAATCCCAAAACCTCTTCCCTGGGATGCTGGGCATTCATCTACCTGGATGGTGCATGTCCAACCACTCCCGTCCAGGCATCAGGTTTGGGCCAATTTCTTGAAATATTTTTGTTTGCCTGCCCCAAACTGGAGGCTCAGAGTGGAACCGACTGGAACTCAGAGTCTGCCTCCAGCATCTGCTGCTGCTTTAATTAAACCACTTCTCCCTCACAGCTTTATTTGACACATTTTTCTGTGATTTGAGGGATATTTTCATACAAGTGGAAAGAATTCCTGGGCAGTGGCATTGCAGGGGCCGTTTGCTGGATTTTCTCAGAGCATGGTCACTCTCCGGAGTTTACTGTGCAAGCCTGAGTGTTCCAGTTGGGAATGGTGATGTGAGCAGGAAAAAACCATCCAGGGAAGCTGAACCCACTGTGCCCAGCGCTGCACAGCTGCACATCTGGCCACAGCTGCACATCTGGCCACAGCTGCCTCCACTACATGATGATACCCAAACAAGCGCAGTGAGACTGAAGGTGCTGGTTCCCCAAGTGCCCCATATTTTGCTGGAAAAATCCAGAAGCAGAAGGATCACAAGTAAAGGACAATGCCAACCATCCCAGCCCTCTGCTCTAGCCCTGAACTCGAGCACTCGTGTCGGTGGTGACGGGCTGCTGCCGTTCACATGTAAGTGTGCTGTGGTCTGTCATCTCCTAATTGCCTCTGGAATATGCAGCTCCCTTTCTTGTGGTGTGCAGAGATTCTGCCACCTCCGCCCCGTGGAATAAAACATGGGACAAACTGAAATCAGGAGTTCTCGGCAGCGCCAGCTCCAGAAGGTGCAGCAGTTTTCGAGGAAAGGATAAAATGGATCACCACAGGGAGGAATCTCTTCTTTAAAAGGAATTTCCATCCTTTTCTTTCGCTCCCCAGGTTTACCTGCTGGGGTGGCTGTACCAGGCAGAGCATTCCCGTGGGATCCAGGCAGGCAGGGCTGCCCTGCTCCTGCTGCCTGCACCCAGCACTGCAAACCTGCTTTGCATTAAACTTGTGAGCAAGTATTTGCCATAATGTGCAGTGTTGGGATTCATCTGCCAAAAGTGGGGGTCTCTGTTCATGAAACCTGATCCACAGGAGTATGTGGGGCAGTTCCTGAAGCTCTGAGGAGCAGGGCTGGCAGGATCTGTGTCGAGTTTGGTGGTGCCTCTGTGATCAAGAAAATGTGGGAAAGTAGAAGCAGACCAGACAGGGCAAGTAAAAGCCTCTCACTGCATAGTTGTCCAGTGGTGTTTCTGAAATAACAACAGAGCAGGACCAAAACTCTGGCTCTCTCCTTTCAGGACTGGTGTCTTTTGTTCTTTACACATTTGTGTCTGTACATGTGTATATAAATCACACCTTCCTATAGCTCTGTATTGATCCATTAAGCCAATTGTGCAGAGTGGTTAAAGCTCAGAACAGAACAGAGGCTCAGAAGTGACTCCTCTGTTGGTGTTTGTGGCTGCCCTATTCTACCCACAGTTGTCAGGTTGCCTTGTGACATGGTTTGTTGGGAGGGATTAGGGATAACTGATCCAAGTGGTGTTTCTCTGCAGTTTGGGATGATATTCTCTCATTTTCTGGCGAGGTGCTGCTAAAACACAAAATATTGCCACTAAATACAAGGAATAGGCCAGGAATGAAGGGAACTGGAGACAGCGAGCCTTCTTCATCCATCCATCCATCCATCCATCCATCCATCCATCCATCCATCCATCCATCCATCCCCCTCTTCTCTGGAGCTCCCTGCCTTCAGAGGCTGCAGGAAGCTCCCAGCTCCATGCTGGGACAAGCATGGATCTGGGCTGTAGGAAGCTGCTGGCAGCCCCAGCAAGAAGTTTTAGAGACAGAAAGAGCCTTTTGCAGTGATTTTTTCTAGTTAAGGTCCATCAAAGCATGGATCTAATTTTTTAAATGTTTTCTGATCCCCACAAAACCCACACAGGCTCCGATGATGAATCGGCGGCACTGCCTGGAGCAGGACGCTCCAGAATTCCCCCAAAATGTGCTGGCGTGGACAAGGCAGCTTTCCAGGGCTAGCTGGTACCTGGGCTTGTGACTCAGGAGAGCACAAAACCAGCTTAAAACCACCTTAGAACCTGTGTGTGGCTCAGTTCTCACACCATCTCTCCATCACTGCCGGTGCTCCGGGTGCTCCGCTGGGCAGGATTCCTTCGTTGCGTCTTTGTGGTTCAGATACAGCAAGGCACTGCTGAGGGAGGGAGGAGAGGAGCAGCCGCTTCTATTGAAAGTGAAACAGAACAAAAAGGGGCCTTGCACGTCCTGGAATTACCTCTGTGTTTATCAGAACCACATGGGCAGGAGGCAGGGAGCACATCTCCGGGTCCTCCTCCAGCGTTTCAGCGCAGGGATGCAGGCCAGGCCAAGGCGAGGGATTCAGTGGGAGCCAATTGCTTTTGTTGGCCTGTGGAGCAGAGAGATGGTCTGTATTAACACACAACATCTTTCTGGAAGTTGTCTGAGGTTAGGATAAATCAGTTTGGGATTACATGATGGATCCGTATTTATATTAGGAGAACTTCAAATGAAGAAATCTCAAATGCGGCAGCGATGCAATGAACAGAAGGACTGTGCCAGGAGGTTTGTGTGGGCTTGAACCGTGTGTGCAGAGGGTCAGTGTCCATGTGTGCTTGGTGGGGCTTTTCATTTTGCAGACAACTTCCACATTTTAGAGAATTTGACCTTTTCTTTGCCCAGTCACACATTTTTCAGCCATTTCTTGGAATTGATGGGTTTGTGTGATGCTGCAAAAGGGAACATCCTGCTCAGTTCTAGTTACAGCTGCCTGCAGTTATTCTTGGGGTATCAACTCACTGCTTCTGGTGGCAAATCACTTGGATCTGAAGGAAAGGGGGTACAGATGGGAGAGAGGAGAAGTCAGAAGGGCAGCTGGAGGGTGCAGAGATCAGGTGTTAAATCAGCTCCTGTGTTAGACGGCTACTGCACAGACCCACTTCCCACGTGCAGTCAGAAGAAACAATGTTCTTTTCATCCCTCTTTATCCATTTCCCAGGCCTGAGAGGGTCAGAATCCCAGAGCAGCATCTTTCAGCAGCACTGCACTCCCCTCAGACAGAGGAGATGGAAGGAGTGTCCCTCTCGCAGACGCTGAAATATCATCTGTGGAAAATCTGTCTGAGCTGTAATTACAAAAATGTGTGCGATGTACAAGATGACACTGGATTTGGCAGCACAGTCACAGAAACGTTAAGCTCAGCAAAGCATCTGGGAATGGAAATATTTTTAGAGTGGTTCTGTAAACAGAAAAAAACCCGAGCAGTAATTAAAACAAGGCCAGCAGCAAGGTCTGCTGGCTGTGACTCTGAGGAGCCAGCTAAGGAGACCCAGAATTAAAGGCCCTAGCTTTGATGGAAAGACACCCAAACCAATTTTAACTTATTTTAGTTGTTTTGTCTTACTATTTCTGCCTCTTATTGAATGAGTTCACATCTCAGCACAACTGGGGTGGTGCAGGAGCCCCCTGCCCATCAGTGTCACCACGGTGGCTCAGTGTGACAGCACAGGACTCGTGGCTTGGCTGCACATCGTGCCCGTGCCACTGGCTCTGTATGGCTCACGTAGAGCCAGCGGTGCCAACTGTCTCTTGACAGAGGAAAACTTCTGGTTCCCATTTTCCCAGTGGTCTGGAGTGGCCCCACTATGGCTGGGGCAGCACCTGCCCCTTTGCCCTCCAGGGGAGGCTCGAGGGGTTTGTTCCTCTTTAGGAGTAGGTCTGTCAGCAAAGAGGTGACACAGAAAGAAACACAGGAGTGAGGAAAACACTCTGCAAGACTCCTGTACTCTCACTGCTTCACCTTTTATGTTCTCTCAGCAATCTGCACGAAGCTCTCCAGCCTTACAGTGGTTCTCTCTGCTGAAATCTTGTGTGGAAGAAGAACCCAGACTTTAGTTTTTTCCACTCAGAAAAGTTGTGTTTTAGAGGCTGTTATTTAGACTTCAAATTCATCTGAATAACTGCATCCTGGGAGGTTATTTTAGATGTATGATGCATTGGCTTGTTCTACGTTGGCCCAGTGCTTTTCCCAGATGAAGGAATGTTTTGGCAGGCATCAGCGTTGTTTTACTTCTTTTTTTTTTAAAAAGGCACTCTAACAAGCACATTATTTATGGCTATTTTTGAATATATGTTATTAAACACTTTAATATATTGGAATATTTTTAAATGACCACCCATCTCTGCTAGAGCTTGAGTAGTGTAACTCTGACCCAGAACTTTTCAGGAATATCCAGTGTTTCTGTTGTTTCCTTCCAAATGGACTAAGGGAAACAATGTCAGCACAGCTGACAGAAACCCCGAGTTCTTGCTGCAGCCATAGGTTGTGTATGGCAAAACCTTGACCCTGTGAAGTTGCTTTTATTCCCCCAAATGTTGTTTAGTTAATCAGAAGCATAAAATGGGAATTTGGGGTTTTATAATGTTTGAAATGAAAGCGCTCTGCAGCTCCAAGTTAAGGAGTAATTTCTTACAGGGGAACTGTGTGCAGAAAAAAAAAATAGATGTTTTTGCCCTTTATTTTCCTCCTGAACCAAATATTTGTTTTCACTAATGTACAAGAGCATGGACCCAACTTGCCTTGGGAATCAGAGGTGCTTTACAAGCAGAGACTTTTTCTGGCAGCTGCTTTCCAGGCTCTCCTGCTTCCAAAGTTGTGGAGGCTGCTGAGGGCACCGTGAGCACCTGAAGGATCAGCCTGGGAAAGATGGTTTTCATTAGAGATATTTTTAGCTTTCTCATAAGATTCCTCAGAGCCAGCACGTTAGTTTATACTGGAGTTTAAAAAATAGGTTAGAAATGTGTGAGCCCACAACTCATTGTACTGTTCTGCCGATGGAAACCGGGGCTGGATTTCCATCCCAGACCAGGGCTGGGTTTAGCCCGTCCCACTCGCCCAGCTGTGGTGGGCAGCATGTTGTGACAGACTGGTGGCTCCTAAGAGACAGAACAGACTTTAAAGGCCAATTTCCCAATTCCCACAAGGGGCACTTCTCTTTGGAGCTGTCGCTGAGATGCTCAGTGGATAAGGAATAGCTGGACTAACTCAGGAGACAGTCAGTGGTCCAAGAGGAGACTTTCGTCACTCTGGAGGTGTGTAATTACCCCACGATGGCTCATCTGGCAGTCCATGGATCCTGCTGCAGTAAAACAAGCAGGCAGGCTCAGCCCACTGGCTCACTGAAAGGTGCACCCATCCCAGTTAAACATCCTGCTCCTCTGCTTATCCTGCAGAGACATCCCAGACTACAGGAACAGGGAGGGGGAGGAGAAGGCTGTTTCCAGGCCTGATTAATGATAGCAGGCTTGTAAGGAGTCCACGTGTTGGGTCATGAGGTCTGTTTTGTGCTGTAGCCCAGGCAAAACCTTCTGTTTTCTGACTGCTTGAAATCCTCTGGGCTCCTTGCGCAAGGCCACACAGAAACACCGTGGCACGGCCAGGAACACCAGTTGGGAAGCTCAATTCCCAGTCCTGCCTGCACTTGGGATGAAACCAGAGCTCTGGCTGGTGTATGTCTGGGTGCTCTGGCTGGGTGATGCTGCTGGCCAAGCCCACGTGTCCCAGGTTTCACACAGAACGTCCTGGTCAGAGCCCCGAGCTGAGGGTTGTTACAGGACTTCTGCTCATCACAGAGCCAGAAACTCAGTTTTCCATATAATTTTATCACAGGAAAACCTGAATATGCCTGAGCACAGCTCCCTGGGCAGTAATGACTTGAACTGGCTGTGGCACTGCACCTGCAGTGACTGCCTTGGAACAGAGTGATGGGAATTCCAGCAATAACATGCTGACGTGAGAAGCCTGCTCGCTGACACGGGGCCCTTTGGAGAGGGTGGGTGCCTGGCAGGAAATGTGCTGGGTCCTGGCTTCCCTGCCAGGTAATGCTGCACAGGACCTAGACCAGACCCCTGTGTCCTGGTCTCACCTTCCAGGAGAGCAATGGGACCTCTTATGGTGGAAAAGAATTATTTGAAGTTCCTACCCAGCACTGTTGAGCTGATCTTACCTTGAAAGGACAGGGTCCCCATCCTGAGGGTCTCTCTGGCACAGGGGTGAGTGGCCTCTGCTGTGCTGCCCACAGGTTTTGCAGCAACACCTCCCACTTCTTCTTCGTGAGGCTGGCCATGAACTTGTAGCTTGAGCACAGGCTGAATGTGCCCCAGTTTTAAATTCTCTGCATCCTCACAGTGTGCAGTTTGCCCTGGTCCTGCGCAGGAGGCTCATCCGGGTGCTGCTCTCTTTGTGACAAACGTTGTGTCCCTCTGCCCCGCAGCCGTGAACTCGTGTGCCCTGAACAACGGTGGCTGTGAGCACGACTGCGTGCAGGTGACGCTGGCACAGCACCGCTGCCAGTGCCGCCACAACTTCCAGCTGCAGGAGGACGGGAAGCGCTGTGTCCGTGGGGGGGGGGGGGGGGGGGGGGGGGGGGGGGGGGGCAGAGCTGCCATCTGGGAGCTGAGGGACAGGGAGCACACACCGGCACGCTCAGATGTCCAGCAGATCAGACTGGGGGGGTTTCCAGTAAAAACTCTGTGTGTTTTGTTGTCATGGACATATCCTGCAACTTATTCCAAGGGATAGGAAGAGCTGGAGGAGCGCAGCCAACAAAAATGAAATTGTCTGAAGGCACAGGCTGCTGTGAGAGTGGAGGATCAGCAGCGTGTGGCAGCAGGATGGGATCTTCTCCCTCAGCCTGGAGACAGCTCTCTGGCTGACCTGCTCCCAGCTCAGGAGGGAGAGAAGCCAAAGGGGACAGAGCACAAGGTTGATCTCCTCATTCATAGCAGCTGTCATTCAAGAGGCAGGAGGGGGAGAGTCTTTAGCTGTGAAGTTGCTAAGGGAAAAGGAACGACTGGGATATTACAAATGCAGCAGTTGGAGGGGTTTGGAGCATCTGTCCTGGTCCTGGAGCAGGTCAGAGGTTGGCAAAGCTCTGGGTAGGAGCACTCGGAGCAAATTGCCAGCACTTGCTGCGTAATGTCTGCAGAGGGACGTGCCCGTGCCAAGCTTCTGCTGGGAGGGTTTTACAGGATCTCTCACTGTGTAAATCCTCCTGCCCATGGAGCAGTTAAGGGGCAGGAGTGGGGATTCTCTGCCCGGTACAGAACAGGCTCTCACAGACAGCAGCTCCTCTGCTGGGCACAGCTGCTTGGGGCTCTGTTCTCCCACAGAGCCATGAGAGCCAGGGTGTGTTGGACTGATGCTGCCTGTCTGCTCTGCTCTGCCCTGCAGTGAGGAACCCCTGTGCTGACGGGAACGGGGGCTGCCAGCACCGCTGCCACGGCCACCGCGGCCGCGCCCGCTGCGAGTGCCACCCCGGCTACCGCCTGGGGCCCGACGGCAAGGCCTGCGAGGGTGAGTGCCCTGCCCTCCTGCCCTCCTGCCCTCCTGCCCTCCTGCCCAGGAGGGAAGCTCCTGTGTCGCAGGGGCTGGGGGGTGTTCAGTGTGAACACAGCGGAGGGATGCACACGGCAGGGATCGCTCAGTTGGGGTCTGTCCAGGAGCCCGGCTGGAGCTCTCTGCAGCAGCCCCCCAGTTTCATATGATCCAATTTCCTGGGGAACTCTACAGCAATTCTGAATTCTTAACTGTGTCTTTGTCAGTCTGGACCCCAGTGAAGGATTCAGGGTGCGAGAAACCAGTGAAAAAACCTCAAAAGTTAGTAACAGTAGGTCCCTTTGGAAAAATGTTTATGGCTCAGCCTGCCTAGCTCATTGTTTGCTCACCTCTCACAGATGTGAACGAGTGCCTGACCGGACTGGCCATGTGTTCACACCAGTGCCTGAACACACGGGGCTCCTTCAAGTGCACCTGTAACCCGGGCTACGAGCTGGGGGCAGATGGCAAACAGTGCTACCGTGAGTACTGCGGGACACGGGGCGGCCTCTGCACGTGTTTGTCACTGTCCTCGCTGAACTGTCAGGGCCAAGTCAGAGCAATCTTTGCTGAAGAGTTTCACAAGCAGCTTTGGGGCTGTTTACTCCCCCACCAAGATAAAAAACTTGGTCTGATCTTAAAAGTCGCCACGAAGCTACTTTAGCCGGTTTAGGCAATTAATTTGGGGCCATTTGGCTCCAAACAGGCCAAGTTCTGCTCTTGGGGACTTCGTTGGACAAGTTCAGTCAGCTGCAGATGTGTCACTGGAGGAGGAATTGGGCCAGTGAAGGGATCACATCTGTTCCCATCAAGGAAAGAAATAAACACTGTGATGCAAGAGTGAGCCAGGCTGTCTGTGCAGCTTTGTTCAGCTGATGCACGTTCAGGACAGGCTGAACCAGAGCTATCAGCACCAGCAACCCCTTATAGATGTACACCACAGGGGCAGTCCTAGTGCTGGCAGCTGGTGTTACTGGGAGCTGTGATGCTCCACTTGTGCAGCTGGACCTTACCAAGGGTGCAAGGATAAGGCTTTGCAGACCATAAATGGGTCTTGAAAGGCATCACACAGAGCACTGTGAGGAATCAGGCTGATGAGATGGTATTTAAGAGCCTAAAGATGTACACAACTCCCTTCCTAGGAACATGGTTGGTCTCACACCATGATCATTGACACTGCTCTGGGGCCAACTACAGAACAAAGCAGCCTTCCCACATGAGAAGTGTTTCTCCCTGCCCTTTCTAGCATGTTTCTTTTGTGCAAAACCTTGCTTGTGCTGCATTAATAAGAAAGGGAAAGAAAGGGATGATAATCATGTTGTGAACCCTGGAATATAGTCCTCCACTGTGGCACATCTTTTGTTTCTGTCAAGCACAGATCCATTGGGAAGCATCAAGCTGCCTTTCTTTATCCTCCTTGGGTCTGAACACATGAAAAACTCAATGTTCTCGAGGGCAGAAATTGTTTTCCTGAGGTTCAGGACTGAGTCAAACTCTGTGAAACAAGTTCCTTTTAGTTTAAGAAAGCTTAATTAACTAGACAAGTTTATGGAACCCTTGCCAAGCTGGGATGATCTATGGCTGCGATTGATGTTCGTGCCGACCATTTTTGACATGTCAGGAACTAACGATTCTCGCTGTAGGCATCTGGATGTTTCCCCAGTTAGCTGTGTTCTGCTGCTCCCATTTCTCCCTGGCACCAGAACAGCTCTGCTCTGAGGCTGAGCCAACTTTTGGTTGGCAGCACACGCTGCAGCTTGGCAGGAGCAGGAGCAGTTTCATCCGCAGCCTGTTCATCCCAGAGATTGTCCAGAGCCTGCTCCACAGCTCCGTCCCTGAGAGGCTGCGTGAGATCCCTCGGTTTCTTTTTATACCACACTGCCCAGCCCAGCAGTGGCCTCTGTGCAGAGCTATTTCCATCCTTTCCCACTGCAGATCCCCCTCCTCAACAGCGATGCGGTGCCAGGAGCTGGCTGGGGCGCGGCACCGAGGGCAGGCACAGGCCAGCTGTGTCACACGGGGCCCTAACCAGTCTGCCTTTTCCAGGGATAGAGATGGAGATCGTGAACAGCTGCGAAGCCAACAACGGGGGCTGTTCCCATGTGTGCCACCACACCAGCTCTGGCCCAGTGTGCACCTGTAACTTTGGCTTTCGGCTGGAGGAGGACCAGAAGTCGTGCACTGGTAAGGCAGGGAAAGGTCCTGAGTTACAGGCACATCTCAGGTAACTCTGAGGGTCTCTCTTGGCTGCTGTGTGTGTGCATTACAAACAGGCTAAGGAGGATAGAAACAGATGGGAAGATATACTTGGACAGCACTTATGACTTCCAAACTAATTAGTTTTTCCCCGCTGAAACTGCTCTAAGCAGGAGTCAGTGTTACAGCTGGGATCACCTTGTGTGTAAGCACAAAAATCCTGTAAAAACAGTCTTGAACTGGGAACCACAGTGAACTTCCCACAGGCCTGGAGGATTCATGATCCAAGAGGAACTCAGGAATACTGGCTTGGCATTTGGCTCAGTAAAAGCTCACCAGAACTGGTCAGGGAGTAATTTAACAGTTCCTGTCACCACTGTACAGTGTATTAACACCCTTTATGTTTTATTTAGATATCAATGAGTGTGACACTGGTTCTCACTGTTGTCACCAAGACTGTTACAACTACCCTGGGGGCTACGAGTGCTCCTGCCATGCAGGGTACAGGCTGAGCACGGATGGCTGTGGGTGTGATGGTGAGTACCAGCCTCTCACTGGGCTCCAAGCAAACCCTCTCTGCTGAGACACTGACTAATGCAGCTTTTAATTAAAAGAACAAGAAATTGTCCTACCTGGTTGTGAGCAGCCAGGCATTTCTTCCAGCTTCTCCCAGCCCATACTAGTTTTCCTGGCAGCTCTCTGATGAGTCACTTTCTTAGGAGAAAGAATATAGGGAAAAATCCCCCTAATAAGTTGTTCTCACTACCAGGGCTCTCAAGGACATTTCACAGGGGAAGAGCCAAACTCACCCACCTGTTTCTACACAATTAGTGATGGATGGCAACTGAAATGGAGCACGTTTTATGTTGAAACCCAGATATCCCTAATGCCTGGAGTGGTTTCACTCCATTTTTAGAGTCGATGGCTTCACATACTTAGCAGAGAGGATGCCATCAGCCTGCTCACTGCTGCATGGCCAGATGCATGTCTGGGCCCCTGTCCTGCACAGGGGGACTGCTCCCGTTACACCAGAGTCTCCCATGTTTTGTAGATGTGGATGAGTGCTCTTCAAACAATGGTGGGTGTGAGCACACGTGCCAGAACCAGCTGGGGTCGTTCCAGTGTGGCTGTGAGATTGGACACAAGCTGGACGAGGACCGAAGGAGCTGCATCTGTAAGTGCCTTGTCTGTGGGGCCACGGGCACCTCCCCTCTGCCACCTGGCCAAGCCAGGACCGTGTGGCCTGGAGCTCCTTAGCCCTGCACCTCCCCTTTTCCAGCCCTGGAGGACACTGTGGAAGCTCTGGATGGTCGGCGCCCCGTTATCCGCCCGATCCCTCACGTCGCCATCCTGCGAGATGAATTCACCCAGCTCTTCAACGACGACTACGAGGAGGAGGAGGAAGAGATGGAAGCAAGAGGGGAGCACACACTTTCAGAGAAATTCGGTGGGCATTTTTGGGCAGCAGGGGCCAATGCCATGCTTGGAACTCTTCAGAAATAGTGGGGCTGGGTTTATTTGTGTTGGGTGAACACAGCCCCAGACCCGTCAAGTGCCTTTCCTGTGTTTGGCTTTGCTGCAGCCAGAACATGGGGGTTTCCCTGCCTGGACTCCCAGGGATGCTGAGGCCGCCTCGGGGGGGTTCTCACTCATGGTGCCTCTCGTTGCAGTTTGCCTGGAGCGCACGTTCGGCCCCGACTGCAGCCTGACCTGTGAGGACTGTGCCAACGGAGCCGCCTGCAATGCCGAGGGCACCGGCTGTGAGTGCCCAGCCGGCTGGACGGGCACCCTCTGCAACCAGAGTGAGTGGTGCCGATGGAGCAGCGAGGGAGCCGCTCTCCCCTGCCCCGGGTGTGCTGTGGGGGCAGCCCTGGGGGGCTGGGGCAGCCCTGGGGGCTGCGGCCGCCGGCTGAGCCCCGTCTGCCTCTCCCTGCCCAGCTTGCCCTGCCGGCACCTTCGGCAGCAACTGCAGCCAGAGCTGCCGCTGCCAGAACGGCGGCTCCTGCGACCCCACCACCGGCGCCTGCCGCTGCCCGCCCGGCGTGGCCGGGGAGCTCTGCCAGGACGGTAAGCACAGCGCTCGGGGAGGGTCTCACCTCGCTGCCAAAAGGCAGGACGGCACCTCTGTGGGGCCCCGAAGTCACACACCAAACCCGGGGCCCTCCCTGGCAGTTTTCTTTTCTCCCTGAAATGGTTTTCCGTAAGGAAAAGTTCCTGGGGTGCTGGTTGTGAGTGCTGCTCCCCAGCTGGTGGAGGTGGTTCTTTTCTGGTTCTCTCAGTGTGTTAGCAGAGGGTTTGCCATCACTTGGTAAATGGCTGTTCTGGCCATTTCTGATGCCACTCTCAGATGTCCCAGTTGTGCTTCTCTGAAGCCTGAAAGCGTTTCCCACAGGATGCCCTACACTGGTCCCCTTGTAGCTGTTCACTGACAACATCTTTCAATACTCTCGTTGAACTGTCCCAGGGTGAGCTGCTCCAACACATCCCTGCTCCATGTGACTCTGTGGGTCACTGAGTTTTGTGTGGAAAAATGTCATTTTAGTAAGGAAAAGGTGGTAAAGGAGACTCTTCACCCTCAGAGCAGTGCTCTGGGGAGTGTGCTTGTCTTTACACTGGAAGACCTTTGCAGTCCCTGTTCGCTACTCAGTGGTGACTGGGGGCCAACATCTGTATTTCATGGGACATTCAGGGGCAGACATACGAAAGAATGTCAAAACCACAATTTCCATGGTAAATTTCCATGGAAACCATGGAGGTATTTTCCCCTGTAGAAAACCCGAAGCCTTGAAAAGCTGTGACGACAGTAGTTACCCACAGTACCCAAAGGAGGTGTCACTGCTGGTGGGGTTTGTTTCTTGCTCCCAAAGGGTTAAAATCTGGGGGACATAATCTAAAAACCCAGAAAGAGGGAGACAGTCAGAGATGGAGACAAAAGGACTTCAGTCACATGTTGGGAGCATATGGGAACTATTACTGAAGGAGAGGGAAGCAGAATGTAAATGAACACGAGGTACCCCGACCTTTCCTTTCTGAAGGAAGGGGGTGATTGAGGGGGACAGAGAGAAAACAGGAAAGTAAAATTAAAATAAACGATGCAGAATTGCTCTGTTGTCCCAGGGTGGCATTTCCTCTGCTCCTCTGTTTGTAGGGAGAAGGCACATGTTGCCGGGCAGCTGCTGGCCAGGGTCTTCTGCTGACACAACCTGTCTGCCATGTGCTTCCAATATCCAGATCTTTTGCATAACAGAGAAAAAATAATAATTTTATTCCCTTAATAGTGCAAATATCACTGTGGCTTATCAATAGGAGCAGCCTCATGGGTTACTTTCTCACACAGAAAAGCCTTGACCCCTCTGAGCCCTGTGGGTGGGTTATTTCTGGCCCAGCAGCACAGTTACTGGTCCCAGTGAGTGCAGAGCTGCTGGGTGCCCTGGAGGCACTGCAGAGAGTGGCAGCAAGTGGCATCCCCTGTGACACTGCGCAGGGCCAGCTGATTTTGAGCAGATACAGGGAATCTGGTCGCTCTCACCCTGCCTGCATCCCTTGCCCTGGTGCATCCCTGGCCTCACACAGCTCTGGCTCTGGTGTGTTTTTCTGCTGGAAGCCAAATGTCCATCTGAAACTGGCTCATCTTCCCAGGAAATCTCTTTCTATTACTAGGGTGCCCTAAAGGATTTTTTGGGAAACAATGCAGGAAAAAGTGCAACTGTGCCAACCGGGGGCGCTGCCATCGGATTTACGGAGCCTGCCTGTGCGATCCTGGCTTGTACGGCCGGTACTGCCACTTGGGTATGCCTGGCCTCATCCTCGCTGTCCTCGGATCCCAGCCTTCCCGGGCGCCGTCCCTGGGAAGGGCCGGCACTGGGAGGCGGTTTCTGTGCCTTGCCCTGGGTCTCTGACCGGCTTTTCCCTCCCTCCAGCCTGCCCCAAGTGGGCGTTCGGCGCGGGCTGCTCGGAGGAGTGTCGGTGTGTGCAGCCCCACACGCGGGACTGCGACAGGAGGGACGGCTCCTGCCACTGCAAGCCTGGCTACCGAGGCGAACGCTGCGAGACCAGTGAGTGCCCTGGGGTGTTCCTGGAGCATCCCCCTTTCTCCTCCCGCAGCCTCTTTCCCCTGCATTTATTTTCCGGGGGAAAAACTCCGCTTGCTTTCCGCCCTCCTGGACTGTCTCACCTCTCGTTCCCTTGGGAGCTCACCTTGCTCACCCTTGGTCACATTCAGCTGTCACCAGGACCTGTGTGGGGTGGGGACACCTGTAACTGCTGGTGGTGGAGGTTGGGAGGGTGCTCAGCACCTGGGGCTGCAGCTCTGTCAGGGGCAAGGAGTAATTCCAGACCTTTCTCTTGAACTGTGGCTGCTCACAGGCTGTGACCCTGGCTACTATGGGGATGGCTGCAAGAAGAAGTGTGACTGCTCCCCAGGAGTGTCCTGTGACCCTGTCACTGGAGAGTGCCAGAAGGAGTGTCCCCCAGGGTACCACGGGGAGAACTGTGACCAAGGTAAGGCAGGGCCATGCAGGGCAGCTCTGCACATGCTGCAAACTCACTGTTCTCGCTCACGTTTTTCTTCACAAAACAACTCAAAAGCACTTCCAGAATTCCCTGAGAGCCCCAGCCCACAGCAGATGATCTGGTGAGTGGCAAGTTGAGGCTTTAGGGGCCATGGGAGCTGCCATCTGCAGGTGTCTGGGAAATGCTGCTGTCTCCTTAAAGCAGGGGGGAAGGATTCCTCATGCAAAATGACCCTGATTCAGAAAAGGAGAACAGGGTCTCACTTCATCCTGCCACTTGGACATCTCTGTGTTGGTAGATGAAGGTGATAGGGATCTGATTATCTTTCCCTGCTCTTGATGTCTTTTCCCTTCCAGACAATCTGTGCCCAGCACAACACTATCACATTTTCTGCTCTGTTCTATATTGAAACTCTGATCTGCAAGTGCAAAAGAGGATTTTACATTTAATTTACATTAGGATTTAAACTTCTGCCTCTGCATGAACCTGCCAGAGCAGTTTTGTGCTCTTCACATGCAGGACCATTTGACAGGATGGTGACTGAACTGCCCAGCTCTGTGTGTGTCTGACAGTGTCCAACACTCAGGCTCTGAAAGTGCAGATTTCAAGATCCTGGGGGTGCTTGGGATTTTAGAGTGCTTGACTTTGTTCAGACAAAGGTGCTTTGAGTGAACCTAAAGGCAGTGAGTCATTGGCTCGAGGTGATTACAAAACATGAACACAGAGCTTGGAAAAGAATGACTTCTGCCAACCACAGAGACGACCAGAGATTGAAAAATCAACCTCCTCCTGCTCTTGTGGGGCTGGATCCTCCTGAATCCACTTCAGCTGCTTGGGTCCCACAGAAAATGCAAAAAGTTGGACTCTTGAAGTCCATACTTGAAGACAGACTGCAGTAGAAGACACTGCATTGAGAGTCTGGTGGTGGCCAGAATCTGGATTTGGATTCAAGCATCCTGGGAGTTTCTGCACTAACTGCTGTTTAGCCAAGCACTCCATCACCCCAGCCCAGAAATTACAACTGTGAGCCTCATTGATCTGCCAGCTCAGGGTGATGGTGCAGAGCCCCATCTCTGACAGAACATGGGCTGTTGGTCAGAATGAGAGCTGCAGACAGTCACAAAAATTCCAATGCAAGTGCTACCAGAGCTCCATAGGAGGAGAGAAGGGAGCAGCTCCTGCAGGGCTGTGCCCCTGGCAGGGTCTGGCAGCCCTGAGCCCCCTGTGGTGGGACACTGTGGCCCCTGGAGCCCCCGGAGCCCCCGGCACCTTGGCGGGCCGGGCGCTCCCGCTTGGGATATTTTTAAAAAGAGTAAGAAAGGAGCTAAAGCCTGTAGGGGGGAGTCACAGGAAATAACACAAATATTTGTATAGAAATAGTAGGCTGTTGGCTGTTGTTGGGATCTGGAAATTATTAAAGGGTGAAGACAAACATCTGCCATCAATTAGCAAAGAGGAGGAATAACAAAACCTCCACTGTGTCACTGGAAGTCGAGGCGCTGGTGTGCGTTTCCTCCCTGGTTTGTGCCGGTGTGTTTGCCTCTGCTGAAGCCTTTACAGAACATTGGCTTTGGTGAGAGTGGAGCTCTTGGGGGAGCCTCAGAGAGGATTGAAGGATCTTTGGGTCTGAGGCCCTCAGTCTCCACATCACTACCTGGCTGCTAAGTTGTGTCACGGGACACAAGAGGGAAGGAAAAGTGCCTGTTCCTCATATGGATGAGGATACTCCTTCTTCTTTCCTTTACATCAGTGTCCTGCTGCAAACCTGGCTGCTTCTTAAAATCCTGGTGCCCAGATCCTGTAGACATTCAGGTGGGGAGGTAAAAGCCCTCACAGGATCTTAGAAAAGGCAGGGGTGGTTCAGTTTGGGGCTCCCCTCTCCATGTTCTGAACCCCAGCCCAGAGAGAATGGGGTGGCTTGGGAAGTCATTATTTTGCAGAGTCCTGTCCACAGATTGGAGACCTCCAAGATTGTCAAGTCCAGCCTTTGACAGAGCACCACCATGCCCACTAAATCACGGGCACAGTCCTCCCTGGCAGCGTGGGAGCCTCTCACAGCCGGGCTGTTCCCCCAGACTCCTTCGAGCTGTGGGGCCGGGTTGGTAAAAACCTCTGGGGCATCTCGGGACGGGGGGCAGTTCTCACCCTGCTGTTCTCCCTGCAGAGTGCCCCCAGGGGACGTTTGGGGCGGGCTGCAGGTGGCCCTGTGCCTGTGGGGGAGCTTCCTGTGACCCGAGCACGGGGCAGTGCCACTGCCCACCCGGCTGGATGGGACACGACTGCGGCCAAGGTGAGCAGAGCAGATGTGCTGAGGGAGGGATTCGGGTGTAGAGCTGATATTTTGCCTTTGCTAAAGTTAGTTTCAAAAATATGCAGTGCAATTAGAATAATCTTTATGGAAAATTAGAGAAAGTGCAGCTTTTGATGATAAGTTCCAAACAACAGCCTGGGCCAGCTCCACTCTGCTGTCAAAGCTGAGGGAAGCACAACGAAAAGGATGAAGATATTTTCAGTTCTTAACATAGGAGAGGAATCTTCCTTTACCAATGTGTGTTTTTAATTGCCTTCACCAGATTACTCCTTAGCTACTGGAAAACTAGAGAATCTGAAATTAAGAGCTTTTTCATGATTGTACTTTATTACAGCAGCTGGAAGGCATTAGTCACATATAGATGTCCTGCTCTGAAGGGTTTGGCTGAGCAGTAAAACCACACATGCACGGTGCTTACCATACATTTCGAGCTGCCTTTTTTTCCAAGGCCCTGGAGCAGCTTAGGAGCAGTTGGAGAAGGATTCTTGCCCTGGCTTTAGCAGTTCTTAGCGTTTTGCTCCTCCTGTGCAGCTCACAGCAGGTCTGGGAGCACTGACGTGCTGTCCGTGGTGTGACGGCAGCTGCAGGGACCCTGTGCCAGCAACACCATTTCCCAGAGAGAAGCCCTTGGAGCTCCCCACGAGTGGATGCAAATCCAAAATTGGCATGGAAGTCCTGGAGTGAGCTCAGAATAGCACTTACCAAGGGCTCGCACACTGTTTGTGGAACAAGCAGAGCCACACTGTGCTCGCTGGTAGCCACGTGTTGCTGAACAGAAGTCCACGTCTTGCATGAAGGAGAAAGGAAACCCAGAAAACAGGCTTTTGCCTCTGCCTGCTGGGCTCTGATCCTAATGCTCCCCTCTTTCTGCCCATGCTCCAGCCTGCCCTGAGGGTCACTGGGGGCCGGGCTGCCAGGAGATCTGCCCCGACTGCGCCAACGACGCCCGCTGTGACCCCGCCACGGGAGCCTGTGTGTGCCCGCCCGGCTACACCGGCCAGCGCTGCCAGGACGGTGAGTGTGGGCTGCAGCAGGTCCCTCAGCAGGGATGTCCATCTCCAGCTGGAATGAGGGGTATTTTGGTGGACCTGGAGCACCTGCTCCAGCGAGCAGAGCACCCAGCAATGGACCAGGCACTGCCACGCTCAGCAGAGCAGGGTGAGCACTGGGCATGGCTCTGTCACCTCATTCCTTGGGGCACGGGCCGGGGGCTTCCCTTAAAGTCCCTCTAGTCCCATCTCCACAGGGGTTCTTTCTATGTCAGCAGAAAGGGAGGCAGATGAGTCCCCCGTCCTGTCCAGCCCAGAGCTGAGCACCCACACTCAGAGTGCCAGTGTCAGTGCCCTCAGGTCTGTCAGGATGGGGTTCCAGCAACCATCTGCACTCAGTCCCTGTTTCCCTTGGCAGTGTGTCCTCCAGGCTGGTTCGGCTCCGAGTGCCAGCTGAGCTGCAGCTGTGGGAACGAGGGACATTGTCATCCAGTGACAGGGATGTGCAGCTGCCCGCCTGGCTGGATGGGGCACAACTGCCAGAGAGGTACAGCATCACTCCTGGACCACACTGACCTGCTGTGCCAGTCTGTGTTGTCATTCCTCCATTCTCATCCTCGTGCTCTGCCTCTGCCAGGGAAATCTCTCTGAAATCCTTTCCTTTTCTCTGCTCTGTCCAGCTGGTGCCTCTGCCCTTTGTGCAGGAGGCCAGTTTGCAGAGTGAATTCACATCAAATGTGAGCCAGCGTGGCACCCGCTGTCACTGTCCCCCTGGGCTCTGTGCCCAGGGACCTGCAGCTGTGTTTGTGCCCAAGGGAATGTTGTGAGGGATGGGAAGGCAGCGCTGTGCCCACTCTGTGCTCTCGTGGAGGCCGAGCAGGTGGGGCACACAAGTGATGGGGTCCCTCCTGTGTTCCAGCCTGCGACGTGGGGCGCTGGGGCCCCGACTGTGCCCACGCCTGCAACTGCAGCAACAGCGACGGGAGCTGCAGCGCCGAGACCGGGCAGTGCCTCTGTGACGCCGGGTACACGGGCAGCCACTGCGAGCACAGTGAGTGCTGCCCCTGTGCCCTTACACCCAGCCAGCTGCTGCACGTGTGTGCTCCAGGGACAGGCATCGGTCCGCTCCAGTCCCCATGCCCGGGCTCTGATGCCCTCCCAGTCCTGATGCCAGACTGGCTCCGTCCTGAGGGTAGTGGGGTGATGTGGGTACATATCTGTAAGGGGCAGGGTAGAACCCACTGGTTGTTATAAAAGAGCGGCTGCCAGATACTCTTACTCCGTTCAGAACCTGATCCCCTGGCATAGCATATCTTCCCTGGGACTCTGGAAAGGACAGGCTCCTCAGTCTCATTTCCTTCTGCTTTCCAGAGTGCCCAGAGGGATGGTTTGGGCTGAGCTGTCGGCACCAGTGTCAGTGTGAGAACGGGGCAGCCTGTGACCATGTCAGCGGGGCCTGCACTTGCAGCCCAGGCTGGAGAGGAACATTCTGTGAGCACGGTGAGTACCTGCAGCTGGGGACCACAACCCACACCTCCATCCCACAGGGTTTGTGCTCCCTGTCTGACTTTACTGCCTGTTACAGCAAAGGGAATCCCTCAGGATGGTCATGGGGTGAACCACATGTCCGCAAGCTGCTGTCTCTGCTTTTAATTCTGGAGGGAAAAGGGCTAGAGAAAAAAAATAGACAAAATGTAAAAGAAGGGAATGCAGTGGATGCACAGCTGCCCTGGTCCTGGTGTGCACATGTTGCACACAGGATCTTGGAACAGCCTCTTGGAAGGGTCCCTGGTGCAGGGATCCCACCACCAGCCTGTGGTGGGATCTTGGTGGTCAGGAACTTCATGGCTTTTGTCTCCTGATCCACCGCAGCTCTGTCCTGTACCTGGAATGTCCAGAGTGGATATGGATCTAATATCTGCTGCCTTGCCAGGAGGGAGCCCTTCACAGTGGCCAACACACCAGTGCAGCCTTTTATCAGCCAAAAAGGCCACCAAGAAGCACCTTTTCTGCTGGGAGGTTTCCAGCTCTGTATAGTCATTTTGTGAGGATTTCTCCTTTGTTTTCCACAGCCTGTCCCGATGGATTTTATGGACTGGAGTGTCGGCAGAGCTGTGACTGCCTGAATGGTGCCCACTGTGACCCTGTGACAGGCCAGTGCCAGTGTCCCCCCGGCTGGACCGGCCCCCGCTGTGGCCAGGGTGGGTGTCTGTGGCTGGGCACCCCCCCTCTGTGCTGGGGTGGGATGGAGAGAGGCAGAGCTGCCCTCCATGGGCACTCTGGAGCCAGTGCTGTCTCTTTGCTGCCAGGTCATAGGAACCAGAGGTTTGGGTGACCATTCACCATCTGTGATTGTCTCTGGGTGGAGTTTAATTCTGCATGGCAGAGAAGTATTTGGATTCAGACTGGGAGGCTCTGGCTGAGCACACTGTGGTTGGATGCAATGAGGGCTTGGGCATTCAGCAAAACTGCTTCTAAATAGATTAAAAGGATGTAACACTGATGATAACAGTGTCAGGATGTCATCACCTGTAGGACACCTTATTTCTCATACAGCAGCCGAGCACCAGCGCTGGGTCCTCTCCCAGCCCCTGGGATGGTTGGGGGGGCTTGGCTGCTGTAATTCCCACCTGCTGCCTCACAGTCCTGCCTGCTCTGCTCCCCCTCAGTGTGCCAGGAGAACAGGTACGGCCAGGACTGCAGCCAGACCTGCCACTGCTTCAACAATGCCACCTGCAACCACGTCAGCGGCCGCTGCCTCTGCGCTGCCGGCTGGACGGGACCCACGTGCCAGCAAGGTAATGCTTCCCAATTCCAGCCATTCCTGGGGTGGAATGCCACTGCCTCTTGCCAAATGTCATCCTGTGGGCAGCTGAGCAGCCTCAGGGGGTCGTGGGCTCCTCTCACTGCAGCAATAACGGTGTTGGTTTGTACCAGGCCATCCACCCATGGCTCTGGCAGCTGCTGCAGTGTCGTGCCTGCCTCGAGCTGTGCCCTGACTGGCACGTTTGTCCTCCTTTTCCCTCAGCCTGCCCGGTGGGTTCCTTTGGGAAGAACTGCCTCCAGCGCTGCCTCTGCCAGAACGGTGGCACGTGTGACCCGGCCACGGGGGTCTGTGCTTGCCCCGCGGGCTGGACGGGGCTGGCCTGCGAGCTGGGTGAGGAGCAGCCAGGAAACCAGCCCTGGGGCAAACGTGTCCTGGTCTGGACTGGTTTTGCTCCAAGAGCCGGGGGTGGGTTGCAAGGGGCTGGTGGTGCGTGTGAGTGGGAGGGTGGGTGCTGGGATGGTGGGTACAGGATGGTGTCTCACCCTGTGCCCGTGTGCCAGCCTGTGCCCAGGGCCAGCACGGGGCCGACTGCCAGCAGCGCTGTGAGTGCCACCACGGGGGGCTGTGTGACCGGCGGACGGGGCAGTGCCTCTGCCAGCCCGGCTGGACGGGGGACAAGTGCGAGAGCCGTAAGTGGGGCACGGGGGCCTGGCCGTGGGCATCGACGGCTGTGTCAGCACCCAGTGCTGCACAGGGAGGGTCTGGGGGTCAGGGAGGGCTTAAGCAAAGGCATAAAATTCAGATTTCAGCACTACAGAGAGCTGTCAGGTGCCCTGGTTTTGCTCACTACTGTGCTTTCGCCTTCCATGGAATCACAGGGGTTGGAAGGGACCTTAAAGATCCTCCAGTTCCAACCCCATCTAATTCCTTTCCTCTGGAGGCTGTCCTGAAAGTGGTGGTGCACACACAGAGGCTGCACAGCAGCTGGTGGGAGAGGGATGGGGTTCCCAAGCGCCCAGACCCCCAGGCATCAGTTCCAAGTGGGGCTGAAGGCAGGACAGCAATCCTCCGTGGTGAAACCTAAATGCCAAGTGAGGGTCTTCCTCTCTCCCATTTATTGTAAGGGCAGCAGAAGATCATTTCCTTTCCATTCTTCCTTCCGTGTGTCCCTGTTTCACACTGACCCTCAGGGCCTGGCTTTGGTCCCAAGCTCCAGTAGATCATTACATCAGTCCCTCGGTGGTTCCTGTGCCTGCTGTATCCCTGGAGGTGACACACCCCCCCTGGCAATCCCCTTCCAATGAGGAAGTGTTGAAAAGGCTCTTGGCCTTCAGAGCAGCAACAGGGACTTCATCACATATCAGCACACCAAGAAGATGCCCACAGGCTTCTTCCCTTTCAGGAGTCACGATATCTCTTGGCACGTCCTTATATCTGGGTGTAAAGTTCGGTGCCAGCACTTGCCAGCTGAAGTCTGGCACAAGGGATCTGCCACCAACCACTCTCAGGTTTCTTGCTGGGAATGTTTGTCCCTTCAGGAGGCTGGAAACAGCTTGCCTGGCAGCTGAGTCTTGGCCACACAACTCACCTCACTGGATCCTGCTGCATCCCAAGGCAGTGTCCCCTCCCAGCATCCCCACACCTACAGCAGCAAGGTCCCTCAGCACCAGGCAGTGATAAGCAGTTCTAGAATTTCTTTCAATATAAATTAATGAAAAAACCCACCCAAAATGAAGAAATTATATTATTTTTAAAAAACCAAGGCTGTATTTCAAGCTGCCTGTGTGAGCACACAATGAGGTGTGTGCCTACACAAACTGCTGGCAAAAAACTCCCACGGCACTTTTTTTGGGTGTAACTTGTCCTCTCTCCCATTTTCATCCCTGAAGCTTGTCCAGAGGGGCGGTTTGGGGCACGCTGTGAGGAGCTCTGTGACTGTGGGGATGGTGTCTCGTGCCACCACGTCACCGGCGCTTGTGACTGCCCCCGTGGCTGGAGGGGCCGGCGCTGTGAGAAGGGTGAGGAACATCTCTGGGCAGGGGGAACCCAGGGAAACTGAGGCTCCTACAGAGTCTGGGTGGGAGGGAAGATTAATTTTTAATAAGAATTACAAACTGTGGCAAAACATTTTGAAGCTGTGACACAAGGTGCTGCCAGGCTGGCTCGGCACTGTGGGTGAGCACCAGGGCGGGAGCTGCCCCTGGGGCTCTGATGCCTTTCAGGCATTAACTACAACTTAAGACCCAGTCAGGAGGCTCACATCTCAATGTTTGTTTTCCCACAGCCTGCCTGCCAGGTTCCTTTGGGAAGAACTGTGCCAGCCGCTGCACCTGTCCCCTGGGAGTGCCCTGCCACCACGTCACCGGCCAGTGCGGCTGCCCCCCGGGACTGACCGGCTCTGGATGTGAAAAATGTACGGAGATGGCAGGGATCCTCTCACAGCTCTGCTGACAGGCTCTGGGGATGG
>NW_020884926.1:418546-431285 GCF_003945725.1 Corapipo altera
CTGGGGATGGCAGGGATCCTCTCACAGCTCTGCTGACAGGCTCTGGGAACGTGACAGGTCAAGCAATTCCTACAGAAAATACAGGGAGGGGAAAAAAGAGCGAGAGCTGTGCCAAGGAGCAACTCCCAGTCTGGCAGCTGGGTGCATGCCTGCGGAATGTTAGCGGGGCAGAGGGAGCCAAGTGGGAAATCAGAGCTGGGTATTTATCCAGAGGATTAGCAGTAAATAAGTATTAAAATGAGCTCCTGTGAGTATGAACAAGTCTGGAAGAGACAGAGGCATGTGAGCACATTCCTTATCCAGAGGACAGGGCTGGATTTGCTGTGTCCGTGTGTGGAGTTTGTGGAAATGCGAGGGCAGGTAGGGCTGGCACAGAAAACACGATCTAATACCTTTAAGTACTTGGTTTTCCTTTCAATCCAAGTCTTTCCTGGAGTCAGGGAAGCTTTTGCATGTGGGTCCCTTTGCTTTTTGGGTGGTAGAGAACTTTTGCTGTCAGAAAAAGCTCCCTAAATCCTGGCTAAAAATAAAAAAAAAAAGAAAAGCCTTGCACAGAGGGTTGGGATAGCTCCTGACCACCTTGGTGCCTCCTCTCCTAACAGCCTGCCTGCCTGGAACCTTCGGAGAGGGCTGTGCTCAGATCTGCCAGTGTTCTGGAGCCACCCAGGAGTGTCACCCGGTCACTGGCGCCTGTGTCTGTGCCCCCGGCTTCCATGGCCCCTCCTGCCAGCTGGGTGAGTCTCTGGTCCCTCTGTGTCCCTTTTGCAGGAAATCCCAGTGCTGTGAGTGATGTATGTGTGTGTGTGTGTGTGAGCTCCTGCAGCTTGTTGAGCCTTCGGTGCTTTGGAGCTGCTCTGTGTGACAGAGAGGATCAGAGCTCCAAGGGCAGTGCCAGCCTGGCACAGACCTGCTCCCGGCAGAGCTCTCTGCCTCCTCTCTGGGGAAGCAGCCGTACCAACACACCTGGTGGGTTTTCCCGGGATGTCTGGACCTTGAGCTGTACTTTTAGACGCAGAGGCCGCTGTTTCTTCTCCCCCCAGAGTGCTCCCCTGGGTGGTACGGCCGTGACTGTGAGAGGCCGTGCCAGTGCAAGAACGGGGCCGGGTGTGACCCTGCCACGGGGATGTGCCACTGCCCGCCCGGCTACATCGGTGCTGACTGCGGCATCGGTGAGTGCTGGAGGGATGGGAGGTGTGGGAGCCTCCTCAGGGGGAGGGGAGCGCTGGGAGCTCTCCCGCTTCCCACCTGCCAGCCCTGCTTTGGCCTGACCAAGGTTTTCCTCCTGCAGGATGTCCCGCTGGCCGCTATGGCCAGGACTGTGCGGGGCTGTGCTCCTGCGGGGCCGGCGCTCCCTGTCACCCTGTCACCGGGGACTGTGTTTGCCCACCCGGCAGAGCTGGGCCCACCTGTGAGCAAGGTAACCCCCAGCCACGGGCTCGTGCCTCAGGACGAGCAGGCACTGCAGGCAGCGGGTTGGGAAAGGTCCTGAGTGGGAACTGATTGCCTTGCCCTGAGATGCTCGTGGTCCCTGTGCCCACTGCCACTACCTCTTGTCCCGCAGGCTGTGAGAAGCACCGGTATGGGGTGGGCTGCCAGCAGACCTGCTCCTGCCACAACGGGGGCCTCTGTGATGCAGCCGATGGCTCCTGTTCGTGTGCACCTGGATGGACAGGGAAATCCTGCGAATTAGGTAAATCTGACCTGGATGCATCATCCTGCACCAACCAGGAACTGCAGAGCTTGCTCTGTCTGTTCCATAGTGGGTCCAGTTTCTGTTTTCCCACCTGTGCCTGTAGTGCCTTATCATGACTCTCTGAAGTGCAGAAGTGGGGCTGCTGAGCAGCTCTGCCGCTCCCTCTCCCCTGCAGAATGCCCGCCGGGAAGGTTCGGTGCCGACTGCCAGCTCCAGTGCCCCTGCCTGCACAACGGCACCTGCGACCCGGGGACGGGGACCTGCCACTGCCCCGCGGGGCACTACGGGCCCCTGTGCGAGCACAGTGAGTGGGACAGTGGGGACACCTTCGGCTTTGGGCAGGGGGTGGTTCCATAAAGCTCATCCGGAGAGCAGGACCGTGGGACACGGGTCTGAGACACCAGTGGGCTCTTCCTTTTCCACTGGAGTTCTCAGCAAACCCCGCTTCTGACCTCTGCACGACCCCGCAGGCACAGCGGTGCCATCCCAAGGCAGCTGGGCACACATGTCCCCACTGCCCAGGGGCACTGGGCACTGAGCAAACACCACAGAGCTGAGTATGGTGCTCTGTGACCTCGGGCGCCTCTCGGGGAGAAAAGCTCACTGCTTCTCTCTGCTGGGCTGCCCGGGGCTCTGCTGCAGCTCGGCTCCGTTCCACCCACCCGCGCTCCAGTGAGCTGTCTCCATCCCAGGTTGTCCCGCGGGTTTCCATGGAGTGGGCTGCCGGCAGCGCTGTGACTGTGAGCACGGGGCCGGCTGTGACCCGGCCAGTGGCCGCTGCCAGTGCCCCGCTGGGCTCCACGGGGAGCGCTGCCACGCAGGTACCACCCACCCACCTCCTGCTCCCCAGGGCACCCCGAGGGGCGAGCCCGAGGGCAGCTGCTCTATCCCTCCTCTCCAACAGGCTGCAGGGAAGGAACATACGGCGAGGGGTGCCAGCGGCTCTGTGACTGTGCTGGGGATGTGCCCTGTGACCCGGCCACGGGGCAGTGCCTGTGCCCACCCGGGAAAACCGGCCCCACGTGTGCTGCAGGTGAGCTGAGCCAGAGAGGGGCAGGGGAGGGAGGGCACCCTGTGAGATGGGGGGGATAGTGAGCTCGAAACTCTGTCTTAAGATGAATGCAAATCCCCTTTTGTTAGAGCTGAGTCCTCATGGAAGGGGTTTTCATTCTGGGGTGTGTCACCTCATGGAGCAAGAGGGCACCTGAACAGCAGTGCTTACCTCTCCAGCCTCTGTTTGTAGCCAGACCTGAGCACAAACACTCCTTCAGCCTCCAGAGCCCTTGTTATTAGATCCAAAGGCTGAGGATGAAACACAGAAGGAACACCTTGTTTTCCTGGAGATACCCTGATGTCCCGTGTCACCACAGCTGACGTGCAGGCTGGCAGGGGGAAGGGCAAAGAGCTCTCAGCCCTGTTCTGCTCCCAGCCTCCCCTGCAAGCTCTGCCTGCTGCATCCCGGGAAAGGTCTGAGCATCCCTGCTTGGCTGCTGCCACAGGCTCAGGCCTGAGCACCTCTGTGCCCTCTGCAGACTGCCGGCCCACCCAGTTCGGCCCTGACTGCCACCTGACCTGCCAGTGTGCCCCCAGCAGCTCCTACTGCAACGCTCGGAACGGGCAGTGCCTCTGCCTGGACGGCCACACGGGACCCACGTGCCGGGAAGGTAAATGCAGGTGCCAGGAGAGCCACTGGCTGTGCCTGGGGGGAATCCCAGTGCAGAACCTGTGGGATGCGGTGCCCGTGCTTGGAGGGGCAGCGAGGACTGACCTGTCCCATTTCCCTTCCAGCCACACAGTCCCTGGCACCCACCAGGTCACCACCACCCCTGGAGGGGCTCTGGCTGGCCAAGCACTAGATCCTGCTCCCGGGATTGCTCCCCCAGTGGGACCAAGCAGCCACCTGAAGAAGCCAATGACCTGTTAAGGAACTCATTTATGAGCTGCATGAGCAGCTTTCATCTCCTCATAGCCCCAGCTGCTGCCTTTGGGGTTGTCTGAGGGAGGCTGAAGCGCCCAGTATAACCAGTTCACTGCGCCAGCACGGGCTGGCCGTGAGGACACGGGTGCCAACACCAGTGCAGGCCTTCAGCCAGAGACCAGAGGGACCAGTTCAGAAGGAATCAGTTCTGGTCGGGGGACAGTGGACTTTGGCAGCTCGTGACACATTGCTGGCCTTCATCTTCTGGGTGCTGGGCTTGGGGAGGGGGCTGAAATTGTGGGCCAAATCAGGTATTTATGCACCAATATTTATGGGAAGCTGGACCACAGCGTTGTCAGGACTGATGGCTGACCATGCCCAGCTCGCCTGGGCTTGGGCCTCCTGTGGGTGTACTGCCTCACTTGAATTATTTTTTTAAATTTGAATTTGCAGTGGTGTTTTACTGTAAAGAACTATTTGCTGTGGGGGAACACATTGGGCTCCTTGCCCACAGTGCAGGCTGTGCTGGAGCCTGTTCATCATGCCAGGAGTTTATCAGCCCATGGAGCTGCCCGTGTCACCTACTCCACCAAAAAGGAAGCTTAAGTGTGGTAATCAAAGATACTGTGTGGAGACAAAGCACTTGCACCACCTGGTCAATGCACCTCCCTATGGGAGTGTCCTCCCCCAGCCTTGGACCCTGAGTTACATTCTAGTCATAGCCAGGGGCTGGGAAGGGGTAGAGGCAGGAAAAGCAGCTGGCTCCTGGCTTGGTGATGGATACGGAGTTATGGCAAGGTGTCAGCTGCCACCTGCAGCAGCAGGGAATGCCACCACTCCAATGCCACCACTCCAGTGCCACTGCTCCAACACCATCACCCTGGCCAGGGCTCCCCCAGCCCCTGAGCCCCTCTGTCTGTTTGCACAAAGGTCTTGGGCAGGGGAAGCCTGAGAGCCAACACTGTCAGAGGAACCCTGGCTCTGCAGAGGGGAGGGACAGCCCTGTCCCATCCCATCCCATCCCACCCCATCCCATCCCATCCCATCCCACCCCACCCCACCCCACCCCATCCCATCTCATCCCATCCCATCCCATCCCATCCCACCCCATCCCATCCCATCCCATCCCATCCCACCCCATCCCCACTGTGGCAGCTGCAGCACAGCCCTGCCCAGGCACTTGGCCTTTAAATTATTCCCACAGGGGCCAACTGAAAATAATAAAATTGTTTCTTTTCCTGATGGAATTTATTTTAATCTGTATATAACTTGTAATTTTGGGCTAATTCCTTTCTTATTTTATTTCTTCCTTAACAGTATTTTTTGCATTAGGGATCATTCTTGTGAAGAAACAATGTTAATATAAGTATGTAGTGAAGGACCAAAATCGTGTTGTTAAGGTTGGATGTTGGATGATGGATAACCACAGAGTAGGAATATTTTGTCCATGTGCCAAAAGCCCCTGATCAGTCCTGCCAGTCGTGCTGCCAATTCTCCAGACAATCACCCCTTGGGTTCCCTTTGCCTTGAAGTGCCCAGGGCGTTGGAGGAAGGTTCTAGTGATGGCCTTGGCTGGTTGGGAACCAGGAGGAGGAGAAAAAACACTCTGCCTCGATGGCCTTGCTCCAGGAGAACATGGAAACAGCCTTAAGTGTGGGGATGGATCCATCCCATCCTGCTCCAGCCTGAAGCTGAGCTGCAGCTCCATGACTCCTGGAAGCTGAGAGCAAACCATGTGTCTGAGCATGAGACCACAGCAACCCTGTACCTGTATTTTTATATAATGTGTTTTTTTCTTGTTCATATTTCTTAATACAAATTGTTTGTTTCCTCTTTTCATGCTCTGTCTCTCTTTTGATCATATCTCCTTTAATTTAGCACTGATGAAAAATGCTTATTTCTCCACAGTTAGGGGAAATAAACAGAAAGTCTGGCTGAGTTTCTATTTGTCTCAGTCAAATAAATACACCTGAAACCTGCTCCAGGTGACAGCAGACTTAGTCAGGGGCTCTGGAGGGTGTTTCCTGAGATGCACATATATATTGGAGAACATGCAGAGGCCACAGTGATGCCACCAGCAGAATGAAGCTTCTTTTTAGGGCTCATATCTGGCTCCTTGGAAGTGACACAGAGCTGTGCTCAGGGTCACCAGTCTGCACTAACAGGGAACACACCGTTCAGTGGGATCCAGGAATTTACTGTTACCCCAATTAATCCTTTAACAGTTTGATCAGAATAGACATTACATCAATGCTGCCCAAAGCTGGCAGTGTGTGGGGCCGTCTCACCCCAAAATTGTAGCTGCCATGTCCCCTGCACGGGGTGAGAGGGGCTGAGCCCGGCCGAGCCCCTGCCAGAGCCCCCTCCCCGCCTTGGGAGGAGGGAAAGGCAGGTGGGAGCTGCAGCACTGCTCCTTGTCAGGCCCCTGCTTCCCCCTCTGGCTGGAGCATCCCATTCCTGGCCCCAGAGCTGACTCCATGGGAACAACTCTGGCATCCAGCAGTTTAGCATCACCTCACCTGTGGAGGTCACGGCTGTGCCAAAGGGACCAAGAATTATAGGGGGGGAAGGAAAAAAATAAAATAGCAGCAGGAGGGAAAACTGGGTCAAGGAATAAGCTGGGCACAGACTTAAGTTGTAAAAGTTCCTGGTTAGGGTGTGCTCTCCCTTGACCCAGCTCTCCCCACGCCGGCTGTGCAGCTGCTGCCAGCGGGCACCGGCCCAGGTGACAGTGGGGATGGGGATGGCAGCGCAGGCACCTCACACAGCCCAGAACAGCCACAGCCTTTTCAGCCTGAGCCAACTCCTCGGCTGCTCCTGGAGCCTGTTCCAGGTCACCAGTGCCAGCGGTGCCGGGAGCGCTCGGGTGCCGGGTCCCCTGTGAAGGAGCCGCTGTCACAGCCGGGACAGAGACCAGTCCTGGGTGATCAGATCTGCCCCCGAGACACACACAGTTCCAGGCAAAAGGTTCTCTGCTCCCTTCTCGCCATGGGCTCAGTGTGCAGAGGTTTGGAGGTCCCTGAGCAGCCCCCAGAGGGTCTCTCCAGCTCTCGGCCTACACGTCGGTCTCGATGCGCAGCCGCTCCATCCGGCGCACGTTGCCCTCCACGGCCGAGCGGCTCGTGATCCGCCGGGCACAGCTCTGGGGGAACCAGCCCCGCTCCCCGTCCCGGAGCCGCTCGCCCCAGCACCAGCCTGGGAGGAGAACAGAGCAGGTGACAGCGATGAGGAAGAACCACAGCACATGGAATGGGGCCGCACCACCCCCTTCCCACAGAGCTGCCAGCTACAAGCATCCGGGGAAAGCTTGGCTGGGGAGGAGGTTTCTGATTCAGTGCCTGTTCTGGGTATGTTTCTCTGACTTCTGAGGTCTCTTCCAGCCACAGCCTCCACACAGGAGTCACCCTTAACGAATGCAGCAGCTGCCCATGGCAGCTCTGTCAGCCCCTGGAGCCCACTGTCACCTGCTGGGACACAGCACCAACTTCCTGAAAACTTCTGCAATTGTTGCAGTCCCAGTTCATGGGGATCACTGGAGGTTCCCCCCGCCCAGCTCTGCCAAGGTCAGCCTGTCCTGGCTGCAGCTCCACGCTCCCAACACTCACCGTCCTCTCCCCCCAGCACCAGGACCACGTCTGCCTGCTGCAGGGAGAGCTCGTCTGCCTCCTTGGCCAGGTAGGCACGGGTGATCTCCACCTGGCTCAGCTCTGTGGAGGACAGGGGACAGCAGGGACCAATGAGAAGGCATGGCCAGCAGCCACAGCCTGGCACGTGTGGCCAGCCCCCTGCTCGGCTGTGACCCCCTGGCTGCCCACCCCAGCACAGCACACTCCCTTCCTGTCCCTGCCCCTTGTCCCTCCCAGCTTGTCAGATCTCCTCTTACAACAGCTGAAGGCATTCCTGGAATTCCACTGTGCCTCCCAGGAAATGTATTTAAGGTTAATTGTGGCTGACAGCTTAATGTGAGGCAACTCCTGAGGAACAAAGCATGGTACCGGAGTTCTCCTCTCCATCAGCACATGTCCTCAGCTCCTTTTCCAGCAGGAGTGGAGAATGAGGCAGAAACCTGTGCCTGCAAGGCTCCAGTGTAACAGGTAATCCTGGCAGAGCCAGGTCAGGTGGTACCTCCTTTGGGAGTGGTGTCAGGCTTCTCCTTCTCTTGGTGCATGAGCGCCGCAATCCACCGGGCCCGGTCACTCCTACCAGAGGGAAAGCCCATATCAGAGAAAGCCTTAGGGACAGCAGCCCTGCTGCCAGCAGCAGCTGGGACATTCCCAGCAGGATCAAGGTTTTCCACTCACAGTTTCTCTGCCGACAGCAAGATCTCCTCCCGCCGGCCCTCGCTGTCCTTCTCCAGCACCACCCGGAGCAGGTGCCCATTGGCCTTCCCAGGAGCAGGGGACGGTGGATCCGCGCTCTCGACCTTCTCCACGGTGACCTGGTCCAGCGTGGCGTAGTTCATCACCGTGTAGTTCTCCTCGCTGTGGCACAGATGGGATCAGTGCCGGAGCCAAGCGGGGTCCGAGCTCCCTCCCGGCTCCCAGCCTGGCAGATGAGGCTCAGCGGCACTGCTGGAGCAGCCACCACAGCCGGGACATGAGCTGATGCCCAGGGTGGGACACGGCTCTGGGCACTTGCACAGAGGCAAAGCCAAGGGCAGCAGGACGGGGCACTTCCCGTCTGGCTGACAAGGGACGCCTCAAAAAGGTCAAACCTGGGAAATCTCGCGCATCTCTCAGGTGTGTGCTGCTCCGGAAACGGAGATTTAATCCCCTAGTCGTTTTCCAGGGAAAGGAAGGGCCCTCCTGTCGGCCTTACCTCTTCTTCTTGGTGATGATCAGGACGTCGTTGAACAGGAAGAGGTAGCAGAGCCGGCCGGCGCCGCGGCGGAAGATTCCCGCCTCCTCCGAGAGCAGCAGGTGCAGCTCCCCCCGCTTCCGCAGCCAGCGGGACACGGAGATCAGCGGGAAGGGCTGAAACAGGGCCAGGAGAAGGCTGACTTACTGCCCTTGTCACCAGCAGCTGGCAAAATCAAGCCAAGAACTGAACCTGCAGTGGCCCTGGGGTCACACCACATGTTTTTAAGCATCTTTTCCAAAGAAATTCCCAGGAGCCACCCGGGAAGCAGAGCAGCCATGCAGCCTGCTCCAGCACAGCCCCTGAACTGCAGCAGCAGGTGACAATGTCGTGGCTTTTCTACAGCCCTTCAGAGAGCTGCCTGCATCCAACAGTCCAGTCAAGGCTTCCAGAAGGATTCCCAGGACAGGCCTGACCCGCCTGAACAGCACACCCCAAAGGACTTCCTGCCACCACTTCCATAAGAGCTCACCTTCTTCTTCCCAAATTCCAGCTGTTTCTGCAGCGTGTACATCTGCTCCGTCCTCTCCATAGCCCGAGCTCCCTCGTTACAGCTCTTGACCAGCTGGGAAGAGAAAAACATCACAAGGGAAGTGGAGAAAGGTTGGATGCTGAGCCCATCCATCTGCTGCATCAGTCCCAGTGCTGCTGGTCAAGGGTCATGGCCTGCCCCCCTTCCCTGAGCAGGAGAGACAGCCAAATCCTGGCACAGGCTTCAAGCCAGGTTTGGGAAAAGGCAGTGGGATGCTCTCCAGGAGAGAGAGATGCCACATGTACTCTGCCTGGAGAAGGACTAAAGTGAACCTGCACCAAAATAAAGCTTCACCAAGGAGTAACATGAAGAGCAAGAATCAATCATCTGAGGAGAGGAGGTAAAGGCAGGAGGAGGGACCAGACAGAGGGGAGGACATCGCTCGGATGTGTGAGTGAGACAGACCAGGAGCAGCAGGAGCACACTGCCAAGGGCTGGGCTTCTAGGGGACAGAAGTGGCACACTGGTGGCCACAATCTCTGTGGCCCATTGCCCTCTGTGCCTGACCATCGGATGGGAAAGCAGAGGAAGACGAGATCCAGGAGCACAGAGAGCTCATGGCTCACAACTGCCACTGCTCCTGCGCTCCACACTTGGCTCTGCTTCACTCACTGCCCTCGGTGAGCAGGGGTCGGTCTGCTGGCACCTCGAGGCATCTTCCAAGAGGAGGAGATTCACGGAGATGATGACACCAAAGAGAAGGACAAAGGTGGGCCAAAGAGAAAAGAAGAAAAGAGGACAAGGAAGAGGAAAAAGCAATATCAGGTGAAAAAGGTGAGAAGGGAGAAGAGGTGTCCATCCAGCAGCTGTTTGGAGCAGAGGAGACTCAAGTGAACCGATGCTGGGAGGAGATCGAGAGGCTGGAATGTCAGGGTTGGAGCAGCACGCTGGAAGGCTGTGCTGGCAGGAGGAGAGGTGGAGATGTGGCAGCCTCACCTTGCTGATGGCCTTCAGAGCCCGGGTGGCAGCTCCGTACGCTGCAGTGTGTGCGTTTGTTTGCTGACGGACCGTCTGGAATTCCAAGACAAGGCGCTTTAGTGACATTGCCCCACAGGGAATGGCACACCAGCCACTTCCCTGGGATTTCAGGGTCTGACACGGGCTCGAGCCGTTCCTGAAGGTCGGCCTGGCAGCAGGACAGGCACGTGGCCAGAGCGAGGTTTAACAGTGCTGGGAGCTGTGACCCTGGTTCCTGCTGGGGCTTTCATGCCTGGTAAGTGCCTGACTGGCACCCCAGCAGCCCCCTGGCCCTCACCCCTGCAGCCACCACAGGCTGGGAGCAGTTACTGGATATCCTATTCCAACAGCTTTGCCATTTAAAGCAGATTTCCATGAAGAATGCAAGACCTGCTTTCCCTTCTGGGGCTGCCCGACCACTCAACAAACAGGACACTTGTGCCACCCTGCCCTGGAACCCAGATATGGCACAAAGAACTGCAGGTTACTCAGGTGGGTGGCACCAAGACATGAACTGTTATTCTCAGAGCTTTAGGCTGCACATCTGAGACCCCTGAGAAAGAGATCACTCTGGATCTAAATCTGAATACAGGCTCAGCATCCTGGCCTCAGCTCCCAAAGGGATGGAAGTCCAAGCAGAGGCCGTCCCGGGCTCCACAAACCAAAGAAGGGAGTAACAGTGACCTCTTCAGAGGAAAAAAGCAATGCCACCATGTGACTACTTACATCTAAGAGCAGAGGAAGCCGTGTTACCCTCTGCATAGGGAGAATGAGAAATGAGATCATTGGCAGGCCTCCACACTCTGGTTTCCTTTCAATTTGTTTCAGGGTCTCTTTAAATAAGGGGTTTGTGGTTCTGGAACAGGACAAGAAAGCTCCATTAACTCTCTTCTTCCATAATCAAGATTTTCCAGCAGCTCTCCATGCAGAGTGGCCACGGCACTGCCTCCGGTGCTTGCTGTCACTCTGCTGGGCTCAGAGCACCCAGCTGGGTGGAAGAGGGACCAATTCCTCAGTGGGTGGTGGAAGAGCCCCCAAAGATAAATGGTGAGTCCACTGAAAGCTGGTAAAGCCACAGATGTACCAACTGTGGACTCAGACTTGACCTGTAGCACCAGCAGGATCTGAACAGTCTCCACACGTGTCCCTAATGCACCTCATGAGTTATCGACCTTTGCAGTCCCTGAAGCCCAGAGCCCCTGGGAGGCAATCCCTTGGCCAGCCCAAGCCCTGTACTCACAGCAGCTTATCCAGTGTCCTCTGCTGATAGACTTCATTGGAGCAGTAACTGATGTAGGGGTTGAAGTGGTTCGAGGCGTGTTCTTCCACTATGTCACTGATGTCAGGGATCAGGAGGTTTTCCTGGTGCCGCTTCTCTAAGTCTTCAAAGAAGCTGAGGAGAGAAATTAAACAACCTCACTACATGACTCCTTAGGGCCAGACAAACTGGGTGTTCCCCCTGCAGCTTTTGCCCAGTTTTCCCAGTGGGAGATGGGGCCCTGATCCCTTCTGGCAGGTCAGCTCCAGCAGCTGAGACACCCACACCTTCCCCAGCCACAGGCGCTTCCTCTGTTCCTGCACAGGGTCCCTCCTCCATTTCAGCTCTCCATGAGGATTGGTTTCTGCCCCACTGGGAAGCTGCAAGGCCTCAACGCCCCCGCAGCCATTCCCAGGGCTGCTGCATCCTCCTCCTGCTGCTCTGCCACACGGACACAGCTCTCCCAGCCCTCACTCCCAAAGTGTTTGCTCCCCAGCTCCCAGGGAGCACCTTCAACAGCACAGGGGATGGTTGTTTTTACATGACAAATAAAGGGAGCTCAGAGATCCCCCCAGGCCTGCCTGGTCCCGGCCCCTGCCGTGCCCCCACTTGCCTCGTGCTGACCGTCAGGATGTCCCCGATGTTGGAGAAGAGGTGGTGATGCTCCGTCTGCGTCATCGTCTCCTTCAGCTCCTCCGAGCGCATGAAGTGGCCCACCAGGACACTCAGGCTGTGCATGTAGGAGTACTCAGAAGTGATGATCTCAAACATTGCCTGGACAGGGCAGGGCAGGGAAGATGCAACGGCACAAACTGACTGAGCAAAGCCGGGAATTAAAACCTGCTAAATCTCATTTACGTTCAGTTGGCACAAAGCCACTGGAAATGACTTGGCTCCAACAGTTCGGTGTGTTCCTTGTGTCACCTCATGCATGGCCTGGCCAACACCAATAACCTCAGTGTGTTTTAGGATGATACTCAAGTCATTGATAAGCCACAGCTTATTACACTGACAAAATTAACAATTAATAATAAAAATTAATGAAAAAATTAACAATGACTTAAGATGTTTTCCCTTCCAGTGGCTGTTTTCCCTTCCAGTGGCTATTTCCCATCAGCATCCTCTGGAGCTCCCTCTTTCCCCAGCAAACCCTTCCAGCACTACCTGATCCCAGAGCAGTTGGAAGCAGCAGCAGCACCACGAACTGAGCTGAACTCGAGCTGAGCCCAGCCCTGCTCAGAGCTGACCCCTGACACAGGCACAGTCCCACAGCCTGTGGTGTCTATGCTGCCCTGCCGGGCACGTCCCAGGCTCCTCTCACCTCCTGCCTCTTGCGCTCCTCGGGGCATATCCTCTGCAGAATGCCTGCTTCCAGAACCTGCGGGAGAGAGGCTGGGATGAGCAGGAATGATGGTCCTTGCACGCCCTCTAGTGTGGTCCGGGGCTCTGCCAGCCACCCCATTGCACAACCGCCCAGCACACCATCACATACCCCCCCACACACCATCACACACCATCACATAC
>NW_020884926.1:431295-478417 GCF_003945725.1 Corapipo altera
TTGCAAAGACTAAAGCTGTGGAATTATGCCCCCACAGCTTTCAGCCCCTCTGGGCTGGGCAGCTGCCCCTACCTCTGGGAGCTGGCTCCAGGTCACCTGCGCCGGGCGGTAGCTCTGCACCACGATAGCAGCACCCAGAGGGGATGGTTCCTCTGGGATGGATTCCTCCCGCAAATCCTCGTCTGACTCATGGCTGACAGAGTTCAGCCCTCTCTCACGGATCTCCTGATACAGCCGGGGCTCTGCAGAGGAAGAGGCAAGAGGTCAGCACAGCCTCTCCCAGCCACGGCCCACGGCTTCCCTTCGGCCACGGCCGCCTCGCCCCGCCAGCCACGAGCCCGGGCTGGCACCTCCCTGCCGAGGTTGGACTTTGCACAGCACTGATTACCCAGCAGCTCCCACTCCCAGCAGCCTCCTGCAGTCAGGGCACCGCATGCAGCTCTCCCATTTTCCCTGGGACTGAGCTGGGAGCGGTCCAGCTGCAAGCACGGCAGCCACTGGAGTGTCATCCACCCCAGGAGCGGGAAAGCAGGGTGGCAATGCTCCACAAAAGCTATGGCCCCAGGCCAGGGACAAGCAGCAGCACACATGGGAAAGGGCCTTGCAGGGATTTGCTTCGCTGAGCAGGGCCCAGAGCCCCACGAGCAGAGGGGACCCGCAGCACTCACGGTCCTTGAACGAGCCGCCGCGCTTCTGCACCCGCTTCCGCCCAAGGGTTCTCTGCAAGGGGAACAGGAGAACATGCTGTGGTTACTGCAACTTCTCTGTCCCTGGGAAAACTCCTTCAGGAACGGGGGTAGTTACCTGTGCCAGTCAGCCCACACCACCCTGTTCTTTCAGCCTGGTTTTTGTCTGAGCTCTGTTTGCCTTCCCCAGGTGACTCAGCCTTCACCTCGCGTTATCAGGGTCACACTCTGCAGTTACACTGCTGCCTGTCACTTCTCCCTCGCACCTGGACTTTGCCTGCTCTGGAGTCTCCCTTTCCCCAGACCTGCTTCACCCATGTTTGTGTACAACTAGAGCTGCTCACCTGAGCCCCACCCTGCAAACATCCCACAGCCGCCTGCCAAGTGGCCCTGGAGCAGCCAGCTCCACTCCTCATGAGAGCCATGGCAGCTATTCCCAGCTCTCCAGGGACCTGCAGCACCTGATGGTGACATGGAGCTTCCCAAGGCAGCAGTCACGTCACCAGGCTCAGCAGGGCCTGCCAGCTCCATGACCGACCAGAGCTGTGGGAGAAAGACCCAGCAGATCCCCTGGCAGCACCAGGAAAGCGGGACCCCATCTCTGCCTGACAGCAATGGGGTGACAGCGGGTGCCAAACCCACCTTGTTCCTGCCGGGGCTGCGGTCGGGCAGGGCACTGCCCTCCTCTGACAGGGGCTTCAGCGAGGGGACGGCCTTGGCTGGCTCCGGCTCGGCGCCCAGGCCCTTCATGGCCGCGCGGTAGGACATGTTCCTCAGGTTGCGCTTGAGGGCCCCTCCACCATCCTCCTCATCCTCCGCCTCCAGGGAGACGATGGGGACGACCGCCCGCTTCGGGTCGGGGCTCAGAGGCTCCCGGTTCGCCCCAGACGCCGCGAAGCTCTGGTGTCGGGAGGGGCTGTTCTTGGGCTTGGAGGAGACAGCCAAGCTCTTGGGGATGAGCTGCTGGGTTCCCACCTTCAGCGCGGCCGGGCTGTCCGTGCTCAGGATGATGCGGCGGGGATCGGCCGAGGGGGGAGAGCCCAGCACCGAGAGCGAGGCGGCGGCGGGCGCCCTGGTGGAGCTGTGCTTCCCGGGGGGAATGGCGAGGCTGGGGGGCTCCGGCTGCACGGGGTGGCATCGGTACTCCAGGAGAAAGGTCTTGTCATCCACAGAGCTGCCAGGGGGGCTCCGGGACATGGCGGCGGCCCAGGGAACCAGAGAGCTGAGGAAGACAGACAGACAGACAGACAGACAGCTGAACACCTCCCATGAGGCAGTGTGAGTTTATGCTGAGCCACGGGGAACCTCAGGACAGCACAGGACTCAGCCTGCGCCTTCCCTGAGTGCTCTGCAGGCAGAGCCTGTATGGGTACACTCGTGGTGCTCTCTCTGCCCATGCACCTCTCAGGGCCCCCCAGGTGCCAGGCCCAGGCTGGTACTCCTGCAGAGGGAGCAGGATGTGGCTGGGCTGTGGGAGCAGCCAGGCCCTGCCGCAGGCACCGGGCAGGCTCAGACCTGAGCGAGCAGCCGGGCAGGCCTGGAGCCCCACTGCTGCTGCTGCCACACCTCCGTGTCCCCTTAATCCCCTTTGGGAATGGGGTGCCTCCAGCCACCATGGCCAGCCCTCCCCTTCCTGAATTCCACCTCCCCCAGGCTGACGTGTTGTGAAATCCCCGGCAGCACCTCCCTGTGACCCCCGGGATCCTCCAGGCTCGTACCTGCCCCACGCTGCTCCCAGGAGCAGCTCCACACCGCCCACAAAAACACCTGCCTGACTGCCCCAAGCTCTCGGCCAGGGCTAAGCTTACTCACCCTCTCCTGTGCCACCCCACGCACTGTGCACCTACGGGACCGTGCACCTATGGAACTGTGCACCCACGGAACACTCAGCACATTTTACACTCATCCTGTTGCATAATTTCAGGAGAAACGATGGTTTAATTGCCCTCAGCTGACCCCATTGTGTGCCATCTCCGAGCTGTTCCTTTTCAAAGGCCACAGACCAGGAAACAAACCAAGACTGGACCGTGCATTTCTCTGCATCAATGACTGGCAGAAGGACAACGCAGACCCATTAACAACAGCTCATTTGATGGAGATGCTGCTCATTCCCCCCATCCTCGCATGCAGGACACAGGCCTCTTGGCCAGAGGTCTGCCAAGTGTCCTGGGATGAGGCAAGCACCACATTCTGCTCTTAACCCCATCCTGTCTGAGGATAAAGCTTATAAACAGCCCCGATTCCAGAGGCTCCGGGCGCTGCAGCATCCACAGCTCTCGGTGCTGGGGTGGAGGGTCGGTGGCCACGCAGGGCATCGACCCCGCCATGACCCTGCCCATGGCGGCACATGGGCACAGGCTGCCGAGGCCCCAGCCCCGTAACTCGGTGCTTCCATCCCCGCGTGCCCCGCGCTGGGGTGCAGCGGGCAGGGCTCCCCGTGGGCCGGGAGCACGGCGGGACACAGCCCCGGGATGCGCCCAAACCTCCCCGGCACCGCAGGACTCCGAGCCCCGCGCCCTGCAGCCGGGAGGGAGCCCCGGGAGGAGGATTCCCGGCTGCCCGCGGGAGGTGCGGGGCGGGCGGTGCGGGGCGGGCGGGGAGCGCCGGTGCCGGTCCCGGAAGGCGCCCGACAGCCGCTCCCCGGGGCTGCCGCCCGCCCGGCCCCCGGAGCCCCTGTCCCTGTCCCGGTCCCGGTCCCTCCCCGCGGTCCCCGATCCCGCCGCAGCGCCCCGGCCCGACCCCCGGCCCCGCACCTACCCGCGCCCCTCGGAGCCAGCGCGGCGGCGGCGGGACGGGACGGGACGGGGGCGGGAGAGGGGAGGGACCGGGGAGGGACCGGGGAGGGACCGGGGCGGGACCGGGGAAGGGCTGGGGAGGGGCTGGGGAGGGACAGGGCCGGCCCCCGGAGGCACCGGGAATGGCGAGGGGGTCGCTCAGATCCCACACCTGCAGCCGGTGCCCCGCACGTCCCGGCTCCGAGGAGCGCTCTGCTCCCTTCCGCGCCCTATCCCGGGCCCGCCCCTGCTTCCTGGGAGTGAAAAACTCATTAACTTCACTGTGTTTTGCTGCTTCGTGACTGGTCTTAAGCAGGTGTTTGCACGGAGCGTCGCTCCCAGCCCCTGGACTCTCAGCGTTCCCCATCCCCTAAGGCCGCCTCTCCAAGGTCACTGCAGGTGATGGGATTATTCGATGTCGTTCTCCCATCACGTCAGTGGGCAACAAACGACTGTGACCCTGCTGTCCTCGGGGTCTGACCGACACACAGTCGGTGTTTCAGCAGCCTGGGGACTGGTCCTTGCTAAAGGCACGTCTGATCTTTGCTTTAGCTGAGTCTTCATTGCTCAAAGGTAACCCCAGGCTGTCCCTCCAGATGCACGAAACATCGGTTTTGGATGCTTTCGGATGCTGCAGCTCCTGGGAAAGAGGATCTGAGGGTCAAGCTGCTGACAGCTGCCCGGTAACCCAGCTGCCCAGTCAGGCCAGGCTCAACAGTGCTCTCTGTCTGTACTGGGAACAGACTTTTCCTTGACCTTCTCTTTTACCCCCCCCCCCCTTCCCCCCCCCCCCGTTCCCTCCCCGCCGAAATGGAGCCTTTTTCTCACTTGTTTGTGGTGAATCTCGAGTACTTTCTGGATGACAAAGTCCACTTGTCAGCAATATTCCTTTAAAAGAATCTGTTCTCTCTGCTCCAAGGCCTGCCTGACAATCACTCTATTATCACAGCTTTCTTATCCCATAGATTTTTTATCCTTTCCCTCCAGGGCTAATAAGGAGAAAAGCTCCAGCAGCCATTGTGAGGAGAGGGCTCCCACTCAAGGGTTCAGCTCAGACTGAAACCCTCACAAACTCCAGGGAAGAGCCATTATCCCGTATGTGGGACACCATCATTTGATCACCATGAATGACTTTTTGAAGCAGAGGCCATTCATCAGTTGGGTAATGGTGTTGTTAGCTCAAAGACCCAGCTTTCAAGTCATTTCTGCTCCCAGGGCCCCCGCTGAACCATCTGACCGCTATCACTGGATAGTTCACTGACTCTCCGCTCCAGTCGTGAAAGGAAATATTCTTGACATTTTCTGACAGCTCACTGATGCCTCGTCCCAACTCATTCCCCCACCCTGGAATGTTCTTACTCTTCCCTGTGCAAGCTCCCATCCCTTCAGAGGGATGTGGCACAGCTCAGCAGCACCACCTGCACCTGCTTTGCACTGCTGAGACACCTCAAGGGCCATGCCCAGTTCTGGGCCCCTCATTCCAGGAGACATTGAGGGGCTGGAGAGTGTTCAGAAAAGGGAACGGAGCTGGGGAAGGGGCTGGAGCAGCAGGAGCAGCTGAGGGAGCTGGGGGGGCTCAGCCTGGAGAAAAGGAGGCTCAGGGGGGACCTTCTGGCTCTGCAACCCCCTGACAGGAGGGGGGAGCCGGGGGGGGTCGGGCTCTGCTCCCAGGGAACAAGGGACAGGAGGAGAGGGAACGGCCTCCAGCTGTGCCAGGGGAGGGTCAAGTTGGACATGAGGGGGAATTTCTCCCTGGAAAGGGTGGTCAGGCCTTGGCAGGGGCTGCCCAGGGCAGTGGTGGAGTGCCCAGCCCTGGAGGTGTCCCAGGAAGGCCTGGCCGTGACACTCAGTGCTCTGGGCTGGGGACAAGGGGGGCATCGGGCACAGGGGGGACTCAATGATCCTGGAGGTCTTTTCCAGCCTCAGTGGTTCTGTGATCTGACCTTGGCAGCAAGCACGGGGGGGCATAATTTGATTTTTTGAGGCTCTTTGAAGTATTACAAACCATGCACTCACAACATCACACCACACAGGGAGCACCGAGCAGCAAAGCCAGGCTGTGACATGGCCCAACACGCCCTTACTGGCTCTGGTGGGGCATCTCCAGTGCTCTTCCATGAAAAGAAGCTCATGGGACCACTGCTTATAAAAGCACACAGGTTTATTGCATATCAATCTCATGTATAAATTCATTGTAGCATTGGAAAGATTACATTTGGTATACATTCCTATTCTACAGCATTAACCTCAAAATCAGCTTTTTCTATTCATTATTTTAAAGGAATTTCTCTACACAAGTACATTTGTCTTTTATCACAAGCATCAAAATGAAATTTGTAAAATCGCCTTTTTTTTTTTTTAATTATTTTCTACACTTCATATCTTTTATTATGCTCCCAACAAAGCGATTCCATATTAATTAATAACTGCCAACACTTTTTCTTTCTTCCTTGGCAGTTCGAGGCTTCGAGCCTCGGACGCAAAATCTAATCACATATACAATAAGTGCATCTACGGAATTTTTTTCTTTTTAATAAAAATTTCACAAACAGACACAATAATGACTGCTAAACACAAGTCATGCACAGTTTACTTATAAACATAACAGAAGCAATATACAATCAAGAATGATATGGAACAAGCACCATCCTCTTTCTCAATGTTTTTTAAACATTATATGAAAACCAGACATTTACAATTGATTTAAAAAAACACTATACAGGTCTAAAGGAAAAAAAAAAATCCAACCTAAATCATATCTGTATTGTAACAATGGGAAAAGGAATGACATAGGATGCACAGATTTATGATTCTTGCAAGCACAATATATATGTTTTAAATTACATCTTCTGCAGGCTGGAAATGACATCAGGGCAAAACATCTCTTGCTTTGAAGAGAGCAACGAGAATGTAAAATACACTGAGAATTACTTTCAGAATTACTTTGTTCACATGTGAATTGCACATTTGGAAATCAAAGCTGCCTTTTTTTTCTTTTTCATTCTTTTTTTTTTTTTCTTCCAAAGTGGTACTAAGAATTAATGACAGAAGAAGAGAGAGAGAGAGAAAAAAAGAACCTCGGAATCATTCAAGAACGTTTTAGTCACAGTATCACTCAACACTACAGAGAAGTTTCATGGCTTTGTGAGAACACTACTGACCATGGGCGAGGAGCAGAGGGTTTTGCCCTTATGTGACCAGCGCTGACTCCTGCCCAGGGGGGCAGCGGCGGGCAGGGTCCCGCTCCCCTTCCCCGCCACACACACACACACACAATACAGCACGTAAAAAACCGAGTGTAAGTCAGCAGATTGACCCGGGCGGAGGGGAGGGGGCTCACGATCCAGTGCTTTGATGCTTTAGAGTCAAACGCGTCCATGTCATTGTGCAAGTGCTTTCCGGGAGCGAGAAGCCGGTCCCGGGAACATCTACTGAGCGTCTAAGTGCTGATTTGGGAGAAATCAAAAGCTTCCTCTACACTGTTTTAAGCGGGACAGAACCCCGACTGGGTGTTTGCCCGGAATGCAGCTCAGCAAACTCGGCTGGTGTTTGCTGTTCAGCCCTGTTCAGTTTGGGTTTGGGCAGCTCCCGTGGAGCCCTGCACAGCCACATCTCTGGGATGCCCTGTGAGGCAGGACCTGGCTGGCATGGGACACCCTGGAAAGGCACCCACCCGGAGCATCCTGTGCACCAAAGGGCACATCCCGTGGAAGAACCTCAACACATCCTGTGGGAGAACCCCCGCTCTCCACACCAGCCACAGTGGTCACACAGGGACTGACCACCAGCAAGCAGGCAGCAGGGAAAGCACAGACACCACACCCACGGCCACCAGCTCCAGCCCAGGCAGGAAGATCCACCCGTGGCCAAAGCCAGGGCCCTTTGTGGAGCGCTGACATTCCATCCCTGCTGAGCAGGAGGGTGCAGCCAGCGGCTCCCGGCCTCTCCTGGCCACACCAAACACCCACAGGCCCTGCCCTTCTCTCCTCTGTGCTGTTGTGGCAATAAGGCCATGGGATGTAAGATAGTTCAATAAGTCGGTCCTACAAAAGCTCTGGTTTAAATCACACCTCGAGTGGTGCCCTGGCTATTGGACACACCACCCCACATTCCCATCCCTGCCACCCTCACCTGCCCACATTGCACTGGGATCCTGGATCCCCACGTGTCCATGGCTCTGGACAGCCCTGAGCACCACAGCTCCACATCTCACCCAAGCTCCCAGACCTTCCCCCCTTCTGGGAAGCCACCCGTGCCCTGATGGCAGAACATCCTCGACACAAAACCCTCGGGAAACAGCCTTGAAAATACGGGATTCTTCCCTAAAGCAGCAAACCGAAACCTCAACACCTGCTGGGAACTGCAGCACATTTCAAGTGCAATCCAACGAAAGTGAAAGCTAAACAGAGGTTCAATGAGGCTTTCTGTTTCTTTATCTTAACCAGAAAAATCAAAACTTGTAATCAGTGCTAAATTAGAGGAGTTGGGAGATCCTACAACACACGGAGACATGAGCTAGGGAAAGTGGGGAGAAAACTGAATCAGGAAATACGAAAAGAAAAAAAATCATTTCATGATTTTAAACCCTATATTTTAATGTCCTCAATCCCTGGCTGGATTGTACCTCCCCATCCCTGGCCAGGACCAGGAGCCCTCACTCCTGGAGGTCTGTGGAGAGCCAGGATCAGCCCCGGGAGGGGGACAGTGACAGCACAAGCTCAGTCAGAGCAAGGACCTGACAAACAGCTCTTGGAGAAACCACACAACAGGGAGAAGGGCTGAGATGTGGATGGGAAGACCATAAATACCCCAAATAAATCCCCATGATAACACTTGAATTTCTTGATACTTGGCCCACATTTTGGTGATCAGCTCACTGCCTCTCCCTTGGCTGCTCTGTTCCCTCCTCGAGCTGCAGATCCCGACCTCCTCAAAGGACGGAGAGAACATTGGATCTGAGCATGCAAACCCTGCTCACTGCCCACAGATCTTGTTCCAGCACAACAGGCAGTGCCATGGGCCCTACCAGAGACATGCTCACACACTGTTTGCTCCAAGCAGCTGCCAAAATCCAAGGAGCTGCAAATTGGCTTTGTGCTGGAACAGGACAGGACGGATCTATGCCCATGCTTATGGCCCTTTCCATGCTCTCCTGGAGCAGGGCCATCGAGGCAGAGCATCCCTACTGGCCTCCTCCTCCTCCTCCTGCACTGGGGGAGCTGGTGCTGGTTCCCAACCAGCCAAGGCCATCACTAGAACCTTCCTCCAACGCCCTGGGCACTTCAAGGCAAAGGGAACCCAAGGGGTGATTGTCTGGAGAATTGGCAGCATGACTGGCAGGACTGATCTGGGGGGCTTTTGGCACATGGACAAAATGTTCCTAATCCCTGGTTATCCATCATCCAACATCCAACCTTAACAACACGCTTTTGGTCCTTCACTACATACTTATATTAACATTGTTTCTTCACAAGAATGATCCCTAATGCAAAAAATACTGTTAAGGAAGAAATAAAATAAGAAAGGAATTAGCCCAAAATTACAAGTTATATACAGATTAAAATAAATTCCATCAGGAAAAGAAACAATTCTTTTATTATTTTCAGTTGGCCCCTGTGGGAATAATTTAAAGGCCAAGTGCCTGGGCAGGGCTGTGCTGCAGCTGCCACAGTGGGGATGGGGTGGGATGGGATGGGATGGGATGGGATGGGATGGGATGGGATGGGGTGGGATGGGATGGGATGGGATGGGATGAGATGGGATGGGGTGGGGTGGGGTGGGGTGGGATGGGATGGGATGGGATGGGGTGGGATGGGATGGGATGGGACAGGGCTGTCCCTCCCCTCTGCAGAGCCAGGGTTCCTCTGACAGTGTTGGCTCTCAGGCTTCCCCTGCCCAAGAGCTTTGTGCAAATACATGAAGCAGTTCGGTTACACTGACTGGTGTTCTCAGGGCCTTGGGCACTTTCACAGGATGTTGTGGAAAACCAAAAAAAGGAGGATAAATTTTCTTGGGAAATACGCTGATGCTGCTAATTTACCTTTTGTTCCTTCTGTACCAAAGCCACCTTTGATGTTTTCCTTCGTGAACAGTTTGAGGCTCCCGGCTCCCTGAAAACAGCCTCAGGTGTGCTCTTGGGAGCAAAGCTGACTTTGCAAAGAGATCACTCCCCCCACCACCTCTGCTTTACTCAGGGAGGTGGTTCCGTTGTTTTGGCATGATGGAATGAGGCTTCCCACTCTGGACTGGCTCAGAAACCTCCCTCTGCCCTTTTCCATACTGAGCAGGCAGAGAGGCTGCACGTGGCTTCCATAATCGTTCCGTAAATCAATGTTATCTCCAAATTCCCTGCTCCAACAGCAGACTGCAACTGCAACGGAGAACAGCAGAAAGCCCAGAGGATTTCTGGAGGCTGTTGTGTATCAGCAAAGGAGATGAGGTTTTGAAGTGTTTTAAAATCACTCATAAAATATCTGTGAGCAACTTTAGGGTTGGAGAGACAACTCGATTCTTATCTCCGTGCCCGAGCAGAGCTCTGCACCCTCAGGCTGCTGGAGCATGGAAATGTTAATCTTTCTACTGAAATTACAGGCCAAGCAGCAGCAGGTGGTGCAGAGGCACCATCCAACAGGCCAGAACAACGGTGTGAATCAGCGATCTCTGCCACAGCCCCAGATACCATCAGCACGGAATGATGTCACCCAAAACCCCCGGGAGATGACACAGGAGAAGATCTGCCTCAGTTGCCCTCGGTGGGGTGAGACTCACCCAGCACACGCTTCCTTGTGCACAGCCAGGGAAGGGCTCACCTTGGGATCTTTCTGCTTGGGGAATTCCAGGCACTACCAGGAGCTCCATCACTCCCGAGTGCCACCAGTGCCACCGCCCTGGCTGGGCACAGCTCTGTCCCAGACACTGTGATGTTCCCAGCCCAGGCAGCAGCTCGGGCTCGCAGCACTGGCAGGGGTGGGGAGCCCTCTGCCCTCTCAGCCAATGACCCACGTTGGTGTGACACATCCACACGCCGACCCCAGCAACGTTCCAGGCTGGAGATGTCCCAGCTGGGACCTGCACGGAGCGTAGGATGACTCCAGGCCTCACCTCCAAGGAGCTTTGTGCTGTGCCAGTGTTTTGTTGGGAACAAAGGACAGGCTGGTATTTCTGTGGGAGCACAGATCTTTTTGGGGGTCAGTGAAATGGGATGAATTTCTCTTCCCTGGTATAACTCCAGCGACTGTGTCAGAATTGCACCAGGGACAGGCCAGCCCTGGCTCTCTTCCCTCAGTACTTCCCTGCTCAGCTGGACGGGAAGGAAATGCTGCTGTGTGGTTCCGAGCTGCCGTTCCTGCTCAGGCTGGACTGGCTCAGTGACACCGGTTTGTGAGGTTGGAGGGGCCAATCTTTGATTGCACTGTTGCAATTCATGTCTTGCTCATGCTGTTCCTACAGACAGTGAAATCCTGGGGCTGCGTCAGGGTTATCCAGTTTGGGAGAGGTTCATTCTGATAAATTAGAAAGGAAAACTCTGGATAGGTAAAAATGCAGGACGTGTAGGTCGGATGCAACAGGTTTCCTTCTCAGCCCAAAGTTCAGACGACTCCCTGAGGCCCTCTCATCCATCTTCTGCTCGCTGGGATTTTGCAAGGATAACTGCAGCACCACTGCCGCCTCGCTTGGACTCTGGCCAGTGCCTTGAGGACCTCTCAGAGGTGGTTGATGGGGTTAAAGGTCCCCGACTCTGAAGCTGCTCCTGCCATGTCCAACCAAGCACCCAGAGAGTTCTGGGAGGACGTGTGGAGGGGAGCGTTCTCAGACAGGGACAGCATCATTGCATAAGCCTGGGGGAGAGAGGAATGCAGAGGACACTGTGAACACCCTGCAGGACCCTGAGCAGGGGGTGTGAGGCACAGCCCCAACCCCGCACATGGGGCAGGCAGCATCCTCTGGCCTGGGCCATAAATCCCCCTCCACACACCAGGATGGCCCCCACCACTCCAAAGACTCAGATTTGCCACCATTTACAGGCAGTTGTAGGGACAGTCAGGAGAGACCATCATACCCAGTGGCTTTTACAGGCCCAAACCCATCCTGAGCCAGGTCCCACAAAGTGATTCCAGCCTCTGCTCCCAGGAAAGGCAGCTTTACTGGGGTTTGCTCTTAAAAAAAGCACATCCCCAGATAGGCCAGAGTCTCACAGAGGCTGGGCTGGGGTGGGCATAAGCCCTGGAAATGGGGCAGCAATGCCCACAGGAACAGCATCCTGGTGGGCACTGGTGGGCAGCTGCTCATCCTCACTCACTGCCTGGCATGATCCCACTGGTGCCTGCAGACACCTGTATGGAGGTATTTGGGAACACAAAATGCTCACTGGCACTACTGGCATGTTCAGGTGTTCTGTCAGAGTGGATTGAATTATTAAATCCATTAAATGATTAAAGGTGTTTTCTGGGAGAAACACACCAAGACTTCTGCATACACAACAATCACCTGGCTTTTTGTAACCTGGGTGCTCTCCCTCCTCCAGGACTGCTCGTCTCACACACCTCTGTGTCCTTCCACAACCCACACAAGTGGTGTGAGGACTGAGGCCAATGATAACCTCACACACCAGAGGGGAAAGCCAATGTCATTGTCACCCAGGAGAAGGAGGAGAACACAGTTGGTCCCCACCCTCCCTGGTCCAGGGCAGAGGAACAGCTTTGTGGTGCTGTGGACACCACACACACTTCTAAAACTGCTTAAAAGAAAGCCAAAGGAATGCTCTGGTTTACTCTTACATTTCCAGTACAAGATATGGTTTGAATTATTTAAGTTGCTTATTGTGATTCAAGTGTGAAACTGATTCAAAACCCCAAAATACAACCCCTCCCCAGTCAAGCACAGGCTGGTCCTAACAGTGTGATACATGTTGGAAAAGAGCAGGTTGTTCCTAGAGTTAGTGCATTTGGGATATTAGTGACAGGACACATGTAAGAGTCTGGCAGGTGGCTTGTATTTAATTGAGTTTCACCCCCAAAAAAGCTCTGCTCAATCTTCCAGCAGACCCTCCCTCACTCCTAACACCTGCTGTGAAGGGGGACAAGAATTTCACAAGTTTTGGGTGATAAATCAAAAATCATGTTCTGCGTGGCAGCACTAAACTACTGCTCTGCTGAACATTTGAAACAGATTTTAGGATAAATTCTGTTGCTGGAAAATCAGAAAGGGCCTTCGAGGCCAGGGCTCATCCCCTGCCAAGGGCTGAGTGTGCTCTCTCCAGTCCTTTTACATATGGTTTACTTTTAGAAATCAAGGAGATAAACAAGGAGACCCTCTAGACACACTGGGCTGCAAGTCCTGGATATACTGTTGTCTATGACACCTTTTATAACCAAACACAAGGGCATTTTGTTGCTGTTTCTGCAGAACAAACCTCGGTGTTTACAAGCAGAAGACCCGTCCCAAAGTATAAATAAATAAAGAGCCACAGAAACATTTATACAGACAGATAAAAACAGACAAGATGCCTCTCTCTTCCTGTATAGCCACGTTCTCACCACACGGGCTGAACCACAAATCCACCTGGTGCCCTAAAGGTGATGGCCAGACCCTTCCTCTCTGTTTCAGTTGTTGCAACAAGCACAGTTCACTCACCATCCATGTGTGTGTTAGAATTCCTGCTGGAAGGGGGAAATAAACCACTGCAAGGGGGAAATAACCCACTAGAAGGGGAAAACAACCCTTTGCTAGAGGAGGGCAGCTGCTCCCTAATCCTACTGTCCGTGCTGGCGGCAAGCTTGGAAAACGTTCTGTGTATACCCACCTGGTTTTTAGCCTGCCTGTACAGAGTCTGTTTTATTGTCTCAGAGTCTAAGGTGGAATTAAACACATCTTTAACTTCAAATGCTTCCTCGGCTGCTTTGCGAAGATCCAGCCCCTTCCCAAAATTCGGCATCTGCTCCAAATCTAACAGGGCGGCTTCGTCCTCCTCAATACACCTGTACCAATGACCAGGGGTGACCCGGGTTAGCTCGGCTGGGCACCCACCCCTCGCCCGGTGCCTGCATGCACAACCCACGGGGGTCACAGCCACATGCGAGAACGGACGGACACACGGACACGGGAACCACACGGCATGGGAGGAGCAGACAAGAAGTGGAGAGCAACAAGTGCTGCAGGTGTCTGAGGTTCTGCACCAAAACCAGCGGGGCACTGGGCTCGGGGAAGGTGTTACTTGGCATCCTGGCACATCTGCTGTGGATACCAGGGGGAAACTGAGGCAGCTGAGGCAAAAAGAAGGCTGGGCCTGCACTGTGTGCAGGAAACTTGAATTTTAAAGCTGTCTAGGCATGGCTGACCTTGGGGAAAAGAAGTCTTCGCTTTTTATAGAATCATAGAATCACAGACTGGTTTGGGTTGGAAGGGACCTTAAAAATCACCCCATTTCACCCCCTGCCATGGGCAGGGACACCTTCCACCAGCCCAGGTTGCTCCAAGCCCTCTCCAATCTGGCCTTGGACACTTCCAGGGATGGGGCAGCTACAGCTTCTCTGGGCAACCTGGGCCAGGGTCTCCCCACCCTCACAGGGAAGAATTTCTTCCTAATATCCAACCTAACTCTACTCTCTGGAAGTGTGAAGCCATTCCCCCTTGTCCAAGCCCTTATTAATACTCTCTCTCCATCTTTCTTGTAGCTCCCTTCAGGTACTGGAAGGCTGCAGTTAAGTCACTCTGAAGCCCTCTCTTTTCCAGGTTGAACAATCCCAGTTCTCCCAGCCTGTCTTCATGGCAGAGCTGCTCCACCCTTCTAATCCCCTTGGTGGCCTGCTCTGGACTCACTCCAGCAGCTCCATGTCCTTGCTGTGCCAGGGCCCCAGGGCTGGAGGCAGCTCTGCAGGGGGGGTCTCACCTGAGGGGGCACAGGGGCACAATCCCCTTTTTGCCAGAGCTCTGAGAGCTCCACTTGCAGTCAAGAATATTTTGCTGTGACTCAAAGGGCCAGAGTAGCACCAAAGCACAGACACCCCTTCCCTCACCCTGGCCAGAGTTTTGGAGAGAAAGACAATATCTGCTGAGCTGTGCTGCCCTGGGTTTTGTGCCAGACTAACTGTTCTCCTGATCCAGACTCCTGGAGCCTTGGACACACACCTCAGCCCAGACTCTCCTTGCAGTCCACTTGTTTCGTGTCCCCCACCATGGTGAAATGGAATCTCGAGTGAATGCCCAAATCAAACCAGAGGCATGAGAGACATGGCTTGGGAAAACAAACCACAGCACTGATGATCCACCACAGACACGGGGGCTGAGCCCCATCCAGCCCCTCGAAGGGAACGGCCCCCTCACCTCCGGGTGTGGTCGAAGCTCATGGTGAGAGACGTGGGCTCCTCATCCTCCTCATCCTCAAACGCCCCTCGGGGCTCCGCCGTGGGCGACACCGGCTCGTCCTGGGACTTCCCTGTCAGGCTGTCGTCGTCCTCCTCTTCCAGTTCTTCGTCTTCATCGTCCACATCTTCTGTTTTCTCATTTGTTAATCCATGACACTGGGAATTGCCATCAATATCCTGGATTTCTGGCCTGAAATATTTGGTCAGGGGGGGAGGGAGAAGGAGAGAGGAAAGAAAAAAAGATGGCAAATGTGTAAGTCATACTTCTACTGCAATGCTTTGATAATATTATATGTATGTGTATGAACACAGAGACATGTTTATATACATATATAGATTATTTAAGACATAAGAAAAAGGAAAACCAATATGCCACAGGTACTTAAAAATCAGCCTTTACCATGTCTTAAGGATCAAAAAGTATGGTAAGAATACACCAACCCCAAGGCTTTTCAAACTACAGTATTGTCTACTCTGAATTTAAATGCTGGTTTTTAATCTCTTAAAATATAACATCTGTGGGACAGGCAGCTTTCCTCCTTCTCTGTGCTGCTGTATTCCAACAATGTCCCTTTGAGCAATCAGGAGGAGGAAGCTTCTACCAACCAGCTTAAATCCTCTCTCATATTATTTTACTGTTCGTGCCTGTACTGTCACCAGATAATTCTATTTTCTACCTTTTATCTGCTAAAGTTGACGCTTGATTCATCTCACTATTTGCAATAAAATTTCTGATTTCAGAGAAATACGAATCCTCTTTTTCATCTAAAAGTGCATGGTTGTCTGATTCCGAGTTTGGGGAAGAGGCACTGGTCCCGAGGTGGTTGGTGATGACTCCAGAGTGCTGGCTCACTGTGGGGGAGAGACAAGGAGAGGACAGGAGACACCGTCAGGTGTTGCCAAGGCCATCAGGAACAGCAAACATAAAGGAGGAACAGTCCCCTCACTAGATACTCCTGAGTCAACAGTCAAGAGAAAAGTCATGGCCCGAAGCTCCCAAAGGAAGTTTGTGTTTCCCAGACCTGAACTACAGAGACAAATACAGGGGATATTTAGCATTTATGGACAATACATACAATTTAAGAACCCTTATCCACTGCAGAGCTGTTTGCCTATAACCTTTCCACAATATTTCTTTTTTTCACCTATGCTGGGAAATCACTTTCCTTGGCCTCAGCTCAGGGATTTCCTCCTTCAGTGTTTATCTTAAGGCAAAGCCTCAAGTACCTTCTCGAACTCCACCCCCCCCCAGACCCAGCCTCAGGGAACAGTGCATTCCAGAAGGGCTTCCCAAGGGCCAGGGAGAGACCAGCCCATGGTGTCCTGTCCCTGCAGTGCCCCGGGAGATCCACGGCCTGCCCTACCTGGCACGTTCTCGTGCTCGTGTTTCTTCAGGTGCCTGTCCAGGTTGGTTTGCTGCCCGAAGCACCTGTTGCACAGGTGACACTTGAATGGCTTCTCCTTGTTGTGGATGTTCCGGACGTGCCGCTGCAGGTTGGAGGAAATGCTGAATGACCTGTCACAGTATTTACACCTGAAAAACAGAAGCAAACGCCAAAGATTGCAGTGTGAGGGGAAAAAAAAAAAAAAAAAAAAAAAAAGAAAAAAAGAAAAATCTGACTATCAGAAAACCAGGGAATGTCAGTCTATAAATCATTACTCAGCTGAGGACATGGGAAGCACAAGGCATTAATCATTGCAGACAAATCTGATATTATTCTCACTCAAGGAGCACAAAGAAAGGGTTAGGATTAATTAGGAAACAAGTCGTCCAAACAAATAAGGGTTTTAAACAAAGTAATTACTTTTCCACACATCAAAGTTAAAATAAGAAAGGTGAATTTATTCCTTCCAACCTTCCCCTTTTGGGAGGGATTAGGTGAAATATGGCTGTGGAGGGAGGACAAGGAATTGGGAAGAAGGGAGGTGAAATGTATAAAATAGTTATTAACAGGTAAATCCCTGTGTGACAATCAGCTGGACACACAAAAAACTCCAGCTTTACTTGTGAAACTCCTTGTGGTGCTGGAGATCCAGGCCACAGAGTGTGTCTTTAAAGGTAATAATGGTTATTCTTTCTGTACAATAGCTCCCAAAAATACAGCATAATTTCCCAACAGGATTTACTCCTACAGGTGAATATCTGGTTTAAGATGAAAAACTGGACTGTAAGGAGTCGAGCTAGGATATTTAGGGAAGCTGCTGAGGGAAGAAATATTCCCTCTTTGAGCTGAGTCCCTGCACGACCCGTGGCAGATGGGCTGGGGGTCTGTTCAAAGTGGTCACCCTCCTCTCTCGATTCAGATTCCCTCCAAAAAACCCCAAGGATTTGCTCAGGGTGGTGCTGTGGGCTCCGATGGACTGAAGAGGGCAGCTTCGAGCCGCACTGCAGAGTTTTGGGAGCCTCATTCCCCTCGGAATCCGCCGAATCCCTCCTTAGGTCTCTCCCGTTAAATACATCCCTTGGAACTCAGCAAAGCTGCTTCTCTCGTGGCTCTGCTTCCACACTCACGAGCAGCAGAATCTCTCTCTGCTACAATCCTCCACAAATCCCGGACACTCACGGGACAAAATCCAAACTGCTCCCAAGCCCTTGCAATTCCAGGACAAATCCACTCACTTCAGCAGGACTGCTCCGAGCTCCTCCAGCCCAGAGCAACGCCTGCCCTGCTCAGCTGAGCTACTCTTCCAAGGGAATCCAAGAATCCCCCAAAAGTCTGGGCTGGAAAGTCCCAAGACATGGAGATGGAGGGGCATCCCCACAGGTTTTGGGAACAGCAGCAGCTCCTGATGTGCTCAGGGCACCCAGACTCACCCCGTGCCAGCCTCACTCATGGATGAAACTGGATTTCCCTGGACATTTAGGACGTGGGATTCCTCCCTACAGACACAACAGGTTCAACTGCGAGTGTAAAAAATCTCGGCTGTGAAACGCCCCCCCCCCATTTCCAGATGTGCTCCAGCTGTGATTTTTATTTGGTCTCCAAAAATAAATTGATTATTATTTTTGGAAATAGCAGGGATACATTTATGAAACACTCTCTCTCGCTGAATGTTTATGGATTCCATGTCCACCTCCGAATTTCCTACTGCTAAACCTCCAGAAAGAATAAAGATATTTCAAATAATGAACCTTTATTAGGATTAACCGAGGAAGAAAGCAAAATCTCTTTTTAAACCACAGCTTTTTCAGACTTCTAAAGTCTTTCCTTTTCATTCTTTCAAAAACCCCTAAATAACCCCAGAAAGCATTACTTGAACATCAGCAAGAACAAGCACAGTTTCTGCACGGGGAGTTAAACACAGACTTCCAGCACCAAGGAACCTGCTCTCAGGAGCTGCCAGGCTTCAGCAGCTCCTCCTGCCCAGCCCTTCAGAAAGCTGTGACATCCAGAACAGCCAATACCCCCAAATTTCTGCTGTTCCACAAGATTTTCATGAGTAGTTTTGTCCAGTTCATCCCTGCTGGTGCTGGTGGCTTTCCCTTCCTGCCCATCTGCACCATCTCTGAGCCCTCCTGAGCCAAACTCAGCTCTGTGTGTGTCCCAGTGCCTGGCACAGTGGATACCTGCCACAGTGGGCACCAGGGCTGCCCAGGTACCCAGCCTGGCTCTCCCTGAGTCCCTGCCAGGAGCAGCTCCAGTTGGTTCAGAGGCAGCTCTCCCACGGGCAGGGCAGGAGAGCTCCAGCCCCCTCCATGTCCATTTATTTAGATGTCCAGGAAGTCTTTGAAAAGTTCCCTCTGACAGGTCCTCGCTCTCACAATGAGCTGTGTGCAGCCAGGGCAGGGCATGGAGACAGGATGAAGAGCTTGTTAAAGAAATAGGAACCAGAGGGCCATGGGGAAGGAGCAGCTAATGTCTGGGAGCAAAGGGATGAGGGAGATGTCCGGCGTTATTTGTGGTCCCAGAGGGGTCAGTGCTTGGAACTCTGCTGGTTTTAATCTAAATAAATGACCCAGACAGAGGAACCATCTTAAATTCAGGGGAGGAGTGAACACAGAGGCAGGAGAAGAGTAAAATTCAAAGGCAGCAGCATTTGCTTTGGAAACACATCGACAGGACACCAGTAAAGCTTCTCCCTTATCAGCTTAAAGTAACACAGCAATGGGCTAAAAACATCTAAAGTGGGAGTGAGTGACAGCAAAGAAGGAGCTGGAGCTGGAGCTGGGGGGCTCTGAGGAACCACAGGCAATCCCTGGAGCTGGAGGTACCCGGGATAACACGGGTGGAGGGGGAAAACAGGCAGCAAACCCCAGGGATGTGGGAAGGAGTCCCTGGGACACAAGTGGCAGTTTTACACGGATTTGCTGATCAGTGTGAGCTGGACAGGCAGAACTGCAGTGAAAAAGCACAAAACACACAGACAGCAACTCCTCCTCAGCCCCAAGAGCATTTACAGCAGGGATGAACTTAGGCTGCGTTTTAAACACCAGGAAATGAGAAATATCTTCAATAAAGACATTTACTGAACTACATACGATCTGAAATGACGTGGCAGACGTCAGCTTTAGTTGATAGTTTCAGCCTAATGCAAATAACAGGGCACAAGACCTACAAGGGCCTTATGACTGGATTTTGAAATACCTACTCCTGAATTTTAGCTTTGGTGCAAACAAAAGAGTGAGAAGAAACACTGAATTTCACTGTAGGCCACAGGGGCTCAGAGCCTTTTCAAATCAGCTGATTTTTAGGAAGTGCCTTGGCAGGTATTTCTCACTGTTCAAATAATAATGTGCTTCACTTTCCCTTAAAAAAAATAATTTCCCTTCTTATTGTTCCTGTGCTACTAATTTGTACTTTATACATAATTAAATAGACATCTAGGAGGTTTAAGTGACTTGGTAAAAATGCTCATCTTGGTAAAAACTCTTTGTAAAATAATTTTTCACTGAAAATCAGGAATTGAAACCAAAGCACTTTATTTTCTGGTCTTTTTCTTGATCTCCACGTGAACATCTGGTCAGTTTATATTGACTTTAAGAACATTTAAACTGATATTTGAATTAATATATAGCACTAACAGAATCAAAAGGAAAAGCATTTAAACAGTCAAAAGCAAAGTTGTCAGGGAGACATCAGTAAACCCTCCTTTTACCTGCACGAAGTCAATACTTAAAAAAACAAGCTTCGCAAACAATTCTGGCTGCCAAAGCTGCAAATCTCATTTCTCTGAGAGCAAAAAGCAAATCAATGATAATTAAAGCTCCTCTGCAAAGGCAGCTCCGACTCTCCCGAGTGCTGTTAGACAGCAACACTGTCCAGGAGTCAGACCTCAAAAAAAATCCACCCAGGCCATTTTCTGGGAGAAGACCAGATCAAATAAATCTTTATTTTCCTAACCTTTGTTAAGTTGCAAGTCTCCTTTTTTGGAAGAAAACCGAACTTACAATCCCCGAATAATCGGGAGCGAGGGTTTCAGTGCCCAGGGAACACACAGAGCCCACTCCTCGTATCAAATACCACAGCCCCGAACACCACAGCAGGGATTGGGTCCAAAATATATGTCTGCTTTGGAGAGGGGGGTATTTTTAATTTACCTAACGTCTACTCGAAATTCTGTATGGAAAATAAACGTGACTCTGCGTGTAGCAGCAACTACAATGCGGGAGAGTCGCCTCTTGAGTCAAACTGAGCATAAAACTGTGATGTATTTGACCACATGGCCTTTTGCTGCTTATAAATTTGTGCTTCTCTTCATACAGTAACTGCCACATTGGCTTTGTTGTGAACTTATGGCTGTGCATGGAAACGCTGCAGTATCAGCTGCCCAAAACGAAACTGAATTGTTACTGTTGTTTGACAACATGCAAAACGTTTACTCACATCATGGAAAACAGAATGCTTGATTTGCAGCGAGCTCTCAATTCATCTTTCCTTCAGGTTTGCTCATATATGGACCCAATTCTAACAAGAAAGTGTATTTTTGCTGAAGTTTTTTTTGAAACCGCCTGCAAAGTACTGGGAGAAAATACTGGGGGGGGGAAGATCCCTGCTTGGTCTTCCATGAGAAACAGTCATTTATACACCTACACACACATATTACGCATATTTTCTTGCGAGTTTTATTGAAGTTTAAAGCCCTGAGTTAAACAGGAGCCCCTTTCTGAGCCACAGCACCAGCATGTGCTGGGATGGGACACTGTGCCTGCTCTCCAGAGGGAGAGTCTGTCCCTGTGCACACCCCCCCTGCACACTGAGGGGTCACAATCACACCACCTTGTCCACAACCAGCAGAAAATAGTCCAGCTTTCTACCTGAAACACCCACTGAATGTGTGAGACTGTTTGTGAAGCCCCCCCTCCCATCAGTCCCTTTAAACTTCGGGATTTAAGGTCAGACACTGCCAAACCTCGATTTTAAAGCAGATAATTCTGTAGGGTTTCTCTTCTCCTTTGTTTTTTTTGATCCACTGCTCCAGGCACCTCTGATATACATCAGAAAAGGGAAAAAAAAATCCAGCCAGCCCCAGCAGTGAAGGTCCTGGCAAGCCCTTCAAACCAGCCTGAATTTCAGAGCCATTCAGCACCTTCAGCTGTCCTTGAGATGAATGGTTAACGTGAGTGTGAAACAACACTGCAAATCAGAGCCCTCATTTGCCAGCATACATCTAAATATAAGTTAAGTGTCTATCTTCAGGCTGCCAAGCCTGATTATTTTTGGCTGGTACACATAATATACAACACTATGAATCACTCTGTGTAATGCTCCAGGCCCGTGGTGTTCTGCTGGCACAGCTTTATGGAGAGGGGAAGAAATGCCAGTGTGGGGAGCGAGGGGGGTTTGGGAAGGGGGTGCCCCGGGCCCAGCTCACCTGTAGGGCTGTTCCCCCGTGTGTGTCCGCAGGTGCCGCGTCAGGTTCGCTGAGCGGGGGAAGATCTTACCACAGTACCTGGGGAGAGACAGCCAAGGGAACCATCAGGGCAGGAGCCACAGCACACCACACCCACACCACCCACCTCACCCACCCTCACACCGCCCCCAAAATCCCTCAGGGCACTCCCAGCTCCCTCCTGGACCGAGGGGGGGAAGATGTGCAGGTCAAAACTCACCCCAGAATAACAGGGGTCACAGAGGTGACACGGGAGCACAGTCTGATGGGGAGCTGGGGGGGCTCAGCCTGGAGCAAAGGAGGCTCAGGGGGGACCTTCTGGCTCTGCAACCCCCTGACAGGAGGGGGGAGCTGGGGGTAGTCGGGCTCTGCTCCCAGGGAACAAGGGACAGGAGGAGAGGGAACGGCCTCCAGCTGTGCCAGGGGAGGGTCAGGTTGGACACCAGGAGGAATTTCTTCACAGAAAGGGTTGTCAGGCATTAGAATGGGATGCCCAGGGCAGTGGTGGAGTCCCCATCCCTGGAGGTGTCCAAGGAATGTGTGGACATGGCACTTGAGGACCTGGTTTAACTACAGCGTCCCTTCATCAGGATACAGGGGGTTTAATCCCTGCCCAGTCATCCTGTCGGGTGAGATGTTTATAGATGTCCTTTAGAGCCCTGTTTACTTGCTCATCATACAGAATCTGCTCCATCACCCTTGGAATTCACAGAATTTTCTCCTGGATAAAGGCTGCAGTGCTGGGTTATGGGGCTGACAAGCTGCTTAGAGCAAGGAGATGCAGCAACAGGAAATAAAGGAAGGAACTGTGTTCCCCAGTAAAACCAGCTCACAGTAAACTCAAAAGGTATAAATAAAAATACTAACTGGGAAATAAAATACTAAGGATGAGGGACTGCACTCTGTGACTCTGTTGTAGGAGGAAGCTTTGAGCAGACTCTCTTAATTTCAGACACATTCAGCACCCTCAGATGTCCTGAGGATAAACAGTCCATGCGAGTGTTCCTCAACAACCAAAACACAAATGGTAACTCATGAGGATCTAAATTTAAGTTTAGTCCCTATTGTAAGTGAAACCCTCCAATTTCTAAATATTCAGCTGAAATTTGAGCCTGCAGCTTTTGTGGCAAAGCTGCACCTAAGAGATACATCAACCAAAGCATGTGCCCATTTTCTGCACCCAAAAAACCTCATCAGGAGCCACCACGAGAACCTCGAGCAGTTGCAGGTACAACAGAGACAGAGTTTATTATTAAAAATCAGTGACTTGCTCCGAGAGGAGCTGTTGGAGCTGAGATGGGCACTCGAGGACTTCTGGGGGTGCAAGTGTGTTTGAAGAAGTTGTTTCCTGCATCCATTGTTTGCAATGCCCTCATTTTGCACAGCTGAGATGGGCACAGCAGAGATGGACACACCAGGGATGGACACAGCAGAGATGGACTCAGCTGAGATGGACACAGCTGAGATGGACACAGCACAGATGGACACAGCTGAGATGGACTCAGCTGAGATGGACACAGCACAGATGGACACAGCTGAGATGGGCACAGCAGAGATGGACACAGCTGAGATGGGCACAGCAGAGATGGACACACCAGGGATGGACTCAGCAGAGATGGGCACAGTTGAGGCTGTGCTGGAGTTGGGAACCACAGTGCTCGCTGCCACACACCAGAGCCTTGGCCTGGGGAGCTGAGCCCATCTGAGAATCTCCAGATCCGCTCTCAGGGTTATTAAAAATTACAAAGCAAACAGAAGATGCTGATTTCCTCCCAGACAAAACAAGCTATTTCAGAGGGGATTAGTCATCCCAACGCTCTGGGCTAATTCTGCTGCTCCTCGTTTCCCCTCCCGCCCCCGGGGAGGCAGTGGAGATATCCCTGCTCCCTCGTGGTGCCCGGTGCAGCAGCTCCCCAGCCTGGGGGGCATCTCCTGGGGTGCTCCCGTGCCCTGGGGGTGCTCTGGCTCCCTGGGTGCCCGTCCCTCACCTGCAGGTGTAGCGTTCCTTGCCCTTGCGCAGGATGGGGTCGGACAAGGTGGGCGGCGGCGATCGGAAGTTGAAGGGGTGGTGGGGAAGGGGCTGCAGGGACGTGCCAGTGTCTGCCTTCATGGCTGCAAAGCTCTCCAGTTTCTCCGTCATGGTTTCGATGGCTGACATCTGCAAGGACAAGGTGAGACCTCGTGTCACAAAAACCCACGGGAAGAGCAGGAGCTGGTGCACAAAACATGGCTTTCAGCTCCCGTGGGTCGGTCAGAGCTTGTTGCTGATGTTTGATCTCACTCTTGGAAGCTGCACAGTGGGAAATGGAGCCACTGATCCCAGCCAGGGAAGACAGGAACAGTGTACTGGTCTTGGAGAAATCAGGAAAGGTACAACTGGCCAAGCCAGGACTTTAGATCCCAGAAATCAGCACTTGTTCACCTTCCACAATGTGCCTGTGCTTGCTTTTAGCATTTCAGAGTACAAGTTACCTCAGAACATGCCTGTTTGCCCTTTTTCCAGGAATAAAACTGAAAATAAGCACCGTGGTCAGACATCAGAGGTACAACTCAGCATCCAAATTCTCCTCTCAAACTCAGATCCAAGCCTTGGGAAGCAGGGAGGTCTGAAGTCTCCTACAGCATCCTCTGTCCTCCCAGGGGCTCAGGGGGATGGGGCAGGGAGCTGTGGGGGAGCAGAAGGGACATGACCTCAGGTGTGAGGGGACACAGAAGTTTTGGGCAGGAGGCAGAAGAATTCAGGCCAAAGTGGGGCGGGAGGGATGTGTGATGGCTGCTCAGGGAGCTGAGAGAGGACAGGCTGAGGCTGAAGGGGTGAAAAGGGAGCAGCTGGGAAGAGGAGGAGTTAGGATCAGGCTCAGGATGGAGTGGGTCCCCCGAGAGTTTGCTTAGCAAAGAGGCCAACACTTTAATTATATGTAGGAAAGGTTCAGCAGCCAGTAAAGGTGATGGAAGGATGGGTGGGAGATGGCTGAGCTTCCTGGAGTGAAAGGGAACTCTGGCCAAAGCCCTGGATGTGAGCTGTGACTGGGTGAGTCACAGTCAGCAGGACCAACAGCTACACATCCTGCTGGGATGGGAGCAGCTGGCACACTGGCCTGGGGATGGGACACGGAGGAAAATGCCCCTGGGTGCCTTTAGTTTGTATGACTTTGCAACAGCTGTGTGCTCACCTAAACACTGGAGTAAACACCACACCTGAAAGAGGGAGAAAGGGAAAAAGCTGGAGATACAGGAGAAGGGGAAAACAAAAAAAGGAAAGAAAGAAGTTGGCCTATGTGGGGGAAAAAAATGGATTTGAATAAAAATCCTACCTAAAGAAAAGCACTTTTACTTTCATTGGAGCAAAACTGGAAATCCAAAAGCCAAGAGAGAGAAGTGCAGCTCGGAGGACGATGCTGACATCTCCAAAATCCAACTCAGTGCACTCCTGAGAGCACTTTCGAGATACCAAGAGCAGAAAAGAGGGATAAAACAAACAAGGCAGCAATAAAGCTGCCTCCTGGCTGTGCTGACATCCCCGGGAGCAGGGGGGGAGCGGGGCTGGCTGCAGAGGGGGGCGGAAGGCAGTAGGAAGCCATTTATCACCAGGAGATGCTCTATTGTACAGGAAGGGCTGACCTTTTGCACGTTTACACTTTATTAAACTGGGCTCGGGGGGGGACAGAGGGGGAAGAGAGCCAAGATATTGTTTAAAAATATACGACTATTAAAAAAAAAAAGTTGTCTTAATCTCCCAAGAATACATTGTGGAAATCTGACAGCCATTCATAAGCTGCAAAACAAGAGGAGCAGTAACCCCCATTCCCTGATAATAGATCCACGGCCCCTTGGTTGGAGGCTCCCAGCCCATGCTAAATTGTAAGTAATACTTAGCACCAGCCACTTGAAAAGGTTACTTGATCATTTACAGCACCAGCCCTGCCCCAGCTGCCAGTCATGGAACAAAACCATCACGTTAAAATGCTCTCTGGACCTTTCAGAGCCCTGCACTCAGCCCTTCACCGGGGTACCTGGAGCTACCCTTTGTTGTGCCCTGTTCTTTAGGCACTTAGTCAGAGATGTTTGCTGCCTTCAGAGCCGTAGGCTGGTTTTAAAATTCTAAACATTGGCCACGGCCTCTACAGTGGCAAAGGCACTTTGCTATTTAGGGAACAACTGCCTGGTTATAATAAAGAAGAAAGGGTGAAGAAAAGAAATGTTAACAGGTGAGAAAAGGTCCTCCATTAAGTTATCAAAATGTTACACTGGCTATTTATGTTGTCCAGAGTTTAATTTGGAATAGACAATGTGGGAAAACTCCCAGAGAGCAGAGGAACTTCTGCCAACGACTGGCTGAAAAATAAGAGCTGCCTGAAATTCATTGTGAGAGAGAAAACGTCTTCTGAACACTTTTATCACAACTTCTGCTTCCTCCCATCACACTGAGGGCTCTTTGAGAGCTGGGGGATGAGTCACAGAGGAAAGGGCTGAGGCCAGACTCGTCTTTAGAGGGAGAAAAGACCAGGTGGATCCAGGATCTTTTTCTAAGGATCTAGGATTTTAGGCATCTAGGATCCAGGGAGGTGGTGGTCAGGGCCCCAAGGCTGCCAGAGCTCAAGGAGTGTTTGGACAACACTCTCAGGCACAGGGTGGGATTCTTGGGGTGTCTGTGCAGGGCCAGGAGTAGGACTCGATGATCCTTGTGGGTCCCTTCCAACTCAGGATATTCCATGATAACACTGGAAGGGGATCTGATAGTAAAAATCTCACATATTCTGGAACAAATGACCATCTTCCTGTGCTGTATTTGAGCTCCCTGATGGACTGCAGCATGGGAACAGCAGCTCTCCAGACCCAGGGATCTGTACCCAGCACACGCTTCATTAGAACCAGTTATCAGGAAGTTTTGGGCCCGAGTGATTGTAAATTTTGGGCTATTCTGTGTGATAAGCTGTTAGAGATAACCAGACCTTCCACATCTTTTCATCGCCATGGGAAGAGGACGTGGTCAGGATTTCGGGAACAATGTTAACAACCTTCCACCCAAAGCTTTGCTCCTGCTCGGGGTCTGGACGTTTCTCATCGTCTCGTTGGTTTGCTTTGCCACACTGGCTCCTCCCTGCTATCAGATTCTTTACAGGCAGATATCCCCACTATTCTAACTCACACAAACACAGGATGTTCCTGGCCAGCCTGTCACCATTATCCAGCCTGGATGAAGGAAAAATCGGGGGAAGTTATTAACCAAACTCTGAGGCTGGTGTGAAACAATGAGGGAACTAAGTTTAGCTGTGAAAGCAACCAGGATCCAGCTTTCACAAACCTGCAAGTTATTTATCTAAGGTGGGAAACACTATCAGGGGAGAACAATGCATGTGAATATAAAGGAGAGCACAATAAGGACCACGGGGCTGGGATCCCAGCCTGGCCACAGCAGGAGGGATGGGGATAGCTGGTGACCATCACATGCCTCTGGAGCAGGCACAGCTGAACCCACTGCCCAGCTCCTCCACACGCTGCAGGTGATGTCAGGGAACAGCAGGCAGGTACAAAATGCAGCTGCCTGGGTGCTGGACAGTCCTTCTCCACTTTGCACCACTGCCAGTGACCACACCAGGGGCTCCCGAAGGAAAAACCACCCAGGCATTCTGGCCTGGGAAAGGGGAGTTCAGCAGAGCTGCCCAAACCTCATCCTTGTTCTTCTGGTAATGCAAAGGGAACATCAAGGCATAACTGCCATCATGCTCAAACCAGGCACAGATAAAAGTGTCTGAAAGTAACTGGTGGAACACAGTGGACATCCCAATCAAGCCCTTGGATGAGGAGGAGTCAGATCCCGGTGATGCCAGTGGCCTGACTGTACCAGCTCCATCCCAACCCCCTGGCACTCACCCAACGTGGCACAACAACGTCCCTGCTGTTACCTGGGGGTGGAAAAGCAGCGGGGAGGGTCGCAGGTACTTCTCCTTTAGGGCACCCACAGGGTCTGTCACCTTCCGCTTCTCCACCCTGCTGGACAACAACACAGAGGGTTACATACCTCACAGGGGCACAGCCAGACCCTCTGCAGGGGGTTCAGTCAAACACACGGGGTTATTCTCCTGCTGACACAAATGTCTGCCCTCCCCTTCTACCGGAGACTCCAAATTCTGACCCACAACTACCCTGCAAAAGGCACTGGGAATCATAGGAACACAGACCCCCTCCTCTGGGCAGTATTTGTTCAGCCATCAGACTGACGACTAAGAAAATATTTTGCTCTTCTGTAGTGCTTTATAAACCTCTGCTGCTGTGAAATGTCATGAAACCCCTGCATTTACAGCAAAAGCAACGTCTGAGTGGGAGAAGCTCTAGAGTCCACAGCAGGCAGCCCCTGCACGGAAAAGAAATTGTCTTTGAGAGTTTGTATTAATCCAAAGAGTTAACACTGGGCCAGACTTTGCAGCCCCAAGCGTGCTGAAATCATTAGGTGTTTCATATTTATTTCCTCCCTCGCAGCTGAGACATAATTTGCATTGAGTTTCTTTGGTAAACACGTGTGGACAACAATTTAAAAAGTGAGGAACTGGTGGGAGAGTTCTGAAGCACCTTATAAACCTGAGCTCTTCTGGTTATCACCTTGGGCCACTCAAATGTTTCATGTTTAAGCACCTGATGTACAAAAATGACCCGAAAGTGAGGCTCCTATTTTTGAAAATACTGGCTTTGCTTTCACAAAATATTCTACTGGCAGGGAAACTGTGGTGGGGAATCACCAATAAGACAAACTGAAATGTCCTCTGTGGGAAAAAAGTGTTGTGGAAGTAGCTCCAACAAACACAGCTGCCTCTTTAAATGGCTGGAATTGAGTCCATCCAGCTCAAACAGCAGAAATCCAAGAGTAAGAGTAATTTTAACTACATTAGTCCAGCATAAATGAGAGCAAATTATTTTGCTGCATTTCAGCTAGATTGGTGCATGGATCAAATTACCAAAGAGTTTAAAGAAGAGCCCTGCAGAGTGCAGTCAGTGAACTGTGCTTAATCTGCATTTAATTCTTCTTGGGCAGAGGGAGAGAGAAGAGCTGGATTGGAAATGCCATCCGAGTTACGGGGCTTTGGAAGGTATGTGCTTTTATGGGCATGAGCTGTCAGAAAAACAACAATCTGCCAAAGGATATGTAAAAAGTTGCTCCCTGGGACCCTCACCCGGCCCAGCTTTGCTCTCCCTGGGGCTGTGATGCCCAAGGGAACATCCCTGACCCCGGCAGAGGCGTCTGCAGAGAGCCCTGCCCGCCCACAGGCATAAAATTGGGTGGATTGACAGCGTTGCACCGGCTTTACCATCTCCCAGCACTGGGAATGAGAGCACAGCAAGGTCCTCACACCCTCGTCAGAGCCGAATTCCGCAGTGCCCGCAGGATTAAAGCCACTCATCTCCCAGTGCCTGAGAACGGCACCTTCACAGGCCCAGCTCAGAACTGCCCCACTTTCAGGCTGTCTGGCTGCATTAAATTATATCACCAGGAGAAAATGTCAAGGATTTAAGTGGCCTTTGGGAGAAAAACGAAGGAGCCAAATGATGTGAGAGAGTCTGATAAAGGGAAGTTTAGAAACAAAATATTTCCATGTTTTTCAAGCTGGGACTTGGAAGCTGGGCTGTTTAGCTCATTACATCACAAGTCTGATTCGCAAGCAGCCCCACCGCTGACTTTCTATTTTAACATATTACTAAAACTATGTGCATCCCATGGAATGCAACAAATGATGCCCCCATCCTTCACTTCCATCTGTCTTCTGGACCTTTATGGTTTTCCCGAGGCCGCTATTTTAATTGGCAGTGGCTTTTCCAGCCCGTGTTATTTTAACATTCCTGCTGACAATGCCCAGAGGTGGCAGGATACAACGTGAATGCTTTTGCCCTTCTGTCCCATTTATTGATTTTATTTTCTTTCCCCAGGAATACTTTTTACAAAAACAAATGCTGGACTGTTTGTATCCTGACTGAGTTCTCCAGGAGGAGATGGGAGATGGCCACGGTGGGTCCCAGGCAGGACACAGCCCCTCCTGGGCTGGGATGCAGTGTTTCCATCATGGATGGCACACAGGCAGTGCTGCATCACCCCTGAGCTGGCAGAGCCAGCACCCAGGGCTCACTGATCCCAGCCCAGCAGCTCCTTTGCCTGGCCAGACACTGACATCACCTCTCCCCCCAGTTATCAGCTGAAGGCAGCAGCCTCAGTGACACTGGGGACGTTCTGGTGTTGTTTGCAGCCCTTTGAATGCTCAAGTGACCCATCCTGGTGCTGACACGTCACACTGTGGTGACTCTGAGGCTTTCCAGCACCAGGAAAACACCAGCTCCTGCAGCACATCCCTTAACCTTCCAGCAGGCTGGACACAGGGAGGATCACTAGGCACACAATTCACATTCAGCCCAAGGAATGCAAGGACAAACCTCCAGGAACCAGCTGGACACTGAATCCAGGAGCCTTCCAGGCCAAACACATGTATCCCAATAGATGACATGAAGTATTTAGACATGTTAATATCTAAGTTAACATTAATTAATATTTTGACATGCTAATGTCAAAATGAAACTAGCTGAGGACCCTTCTTTTGCTAAAAACAAACGTGCCACATCCACCTCATCCAGAGCAGGAGGACAGCAAAGGTGGTGCCGGTGCCTGGATGGGTGACACACAAATTCACTGGTACCCCCACCACAAAGCTTTACATCACTTTCCTTTAGAAACAGATTTCTACAAAAATCCCTCAAACAACAAAAGGCTCAAGTCTTCCCTTTGCAGCTCCTGAATTCATTCTTTCTGGAAGTTTAACTGGCATTTGGATAACTTCACCCAGCCTGCTCTACGCACGCCTTCCACGCTCAGCTCATTCTAGGCATGACGTAAGGCATCAGGCCCTCCTCAAAACCCATCTGTTCAACTGACACCAGAAAACCCTTGCTGTCTCCTAAGAAAGAAAAGTCTGCAAGGAACGTCTCTGGGAGAGATCTGGGTGGTAACACACCACCATGTGTTTACACAGCACTTGTTACTCCAGGAGTAACAAGTTTCGTCAGACTCGATCTGCAGCAGCCGCTCCCCCGAGCCGAGAAACTCTTAAGAAAAGGCACCAGAAAGAAAAAGGGGGTGGGAGGAAGAAAGGTGAAGTGGCTCACAAAAGGCCATCAAGTCAGTCAGTGGGAGAGCTGCATTTCCAGGCTCCCAGGGCTCCTGACTCATTCCCAAGCCATGAGAGCCTGGGCTCCGAGGCATCTGAACTCTGCATTCTTATCGAATCAAACCTCTGGAATTTCCCCAGCAGAAGTGCCATCTTAGTGATGGCTCGTGGGAGAGTCCTTAAATAGGTCAAGTTTCTTCTTTATCAAAATAAGGATGTGTTCTTTACACACATTGATTACAAGGGCTCCTCACAATTACTCTGCCCTTCCCATTCAGGAAATTCAACGTGTTGAGAAGCACAAACACCCACAGCAGGAGTTCACTGCTCTTTCCAAACAACCTACATCCCCACCTGCCTCAAGGTGTGATGTCAGCTAGAAAATGAGCTGGTCAGAGAAAGGCTTAAGGCAGGCTATGTTAATACCTGTAGATGGGGTCCATGAAAAAGGGCGATGGCTTAGCGTAGTGCAGGGACGGCTGCTGAGGCAGCTGAGACTGGGAAATCTTGGGTAAGACTTCACTTGCCATCAGCTTCCTCTCCCCATAAATGTGGTTTTTCCGTGGCTCTCTTCCTCCGTTCTGGCTGGCTCGGATGCGGTTGCCAATGCTCAGATCCAGTGGCTGTTCCTCCCCCGAGGACGGGGCTGGCAGGACCTTCGGGGGCGGCAGGATTGGCTTAATCTCTTTTGGCTTCGTGGTGAGATCGAAGGGGGACTCCGAGCTGGTGCTGCCTACTTTGTGGAGGTCCCTGGGTGACTTTGGTTCTGCCTTGACCAGCAAGTTGTGATTGAGGGTCCGCTCCGTGAAAGGGTAGAGGGAATGGGGGAAATTGGGGAGGAACTGGAAAGGGAACATGGAATGATACGGGAGCGAACCCATCTTTTTCTCCTGCATCCCCATAAAGCCAGGCCCAAAATACTTCTCTGCGATGGAGGCGATGGCTTTGATGGAGTCATTGGCTGCTCCCGTGGTGGGCAGCAGGTGCTCCTCGGGGGGAGGAAAGAAGGAATGCTGAGAATAGAAGAGAGGGATCTCGCTGGCGGTGTTGGTGGAACTCGCAGACACGGAGCTGCTGACGAAATCTGGCTTGGTCTCCATCTGTTTGCTCTTGTCTTTCGCTTTGTCCCTGTCGCTCTCTGCGTCACTGTCCAGGTCAGATCCCGTGCCAGTAGTGGTGTCCAGGTCCGTGCCCGTGGTTGTATTGACATCCTCAAAGTCACTGCCATCGGACATGTCACTGTTCCTGGCTTTTAGCTTCTCCAGGTAGGAGTTTTCCAGGCTGCTTTCACATTTCTCCTCCCCGGAAGGGGCCTGGTTGCTGTTGCTCACCGCGGAGATCAGCGGCAGCGCCGGGTTCCCGAGGGGGCTGGGGAGCTTCGCGTCCGGAGTGTGGTTGAGGGGACTTTTGAGCAGTTGTGTGGGCGGTAACAAGGGGGGCCTGGGGTATAGAGAGGGTGGGAAAATGCCCGGGAACCCCGGGGTGAGGGCGGGAAAGGCCGGGGGGGCAGGTGAGAACGGGAGGCCCCCGGGGTGCGGGCGGGACGGGAAATAATCGTTAAACCCCAGGCTGGCGTGGTTGAGGTTGGGAGAGGGTTTGGACTTGTCCATCATGGAGGTGGGCGTCAGGGGCAGGCCGGGGGCGAAGATGCCCCCGGGGCTGTAATGGTTCTTGCCCTCGCAGAAGCGGCGGTGCTTGTTGAGGGAGGAGGTAGTGCTGAACATCTGCCCGCAGTCCTTGCACTTGATCTGCGTGCGGCAGTCCGCGTGCATCCGCTTGTGGCGGCACAGGTTGGAGAACTGCGTGTAGGATTTGTGACAGACCTCACCTAAAGCGTCAACAGGAACCAACAACAAAAGCGATATGAAATTACCAGGAAATGGCTCCGGGCTCACCAGGAACTCCCCCAGCCTCCCCCACCCCGGGATCCCCTTTCCTCGGAGCCGGGGCGGTCAGAGCAGCCGAGGGAGCCCACATGGGATAAATCCCGTCCTAGGGATCGTCTCAGCAAGCAGCTCCACAGAAACCTGAGGGGATGTGCTACTCCTGATCAAATTTTTGGGGAATTTTCAGTAAAGATGATCGTGGAATCTCAGAATGGTTTGGGTTGGAGGGGACCTTAAAGCTCATCCAGTCCCATCCCCCTGCCATGGGCAGGGACACCTTCCACCAGCCCAGGTTGCTCCAAGCCCCCTCTAACCTGGCCTTGGACACTTCCAGGGATCCAGGGGCAGCCACAGCTTCTCTGGGTAGCCTGTGCCAGGGCCTCCCCACCCTCACAGGGAAGGATTTCTTCCTAATATCCAACTTAAATTCCCAAGTGAAGCTACATCAGCATTCCCTTTAACACCCTGCAAATACCAAGCTTTCAAAGCGTGGATTTTTATGACCCCTTTCCCCTACAGACTTTGCTGGTGTGGGAGGAGCGGGGCAAAGTGAGACAAAATTCCCACCCAAACTCTTCTGTACATCAAAACACTGTAACTTTTCATGATCTGGTGCCTCTTTCAACAGAGGAATAAATCCCGTGTGGTGGTGAAGGAACACGCTCCTTCCACCGGAGAACTGCTGTTATCACCCTTTGTGAGCGTGGAAACGGAGACAAAGAGGGGGGAGGATGTTGTTTGGAGTTGGGCAGGCAAGGACACGAATCCCAGCTCTCCTGACACCCAGTCCTACAACTCAGGGACCAACTACGTTCTCCTTCCCCCCTCCCTCCCTCCCAGCTTTACTGACAGGTAAAAGAGAGCATGATTTTCCCTGGTTTTTTTTTCTAAATTTTTAGGATTTCTATCAGTGCTTGACTATCAAATGACTGGTGACAGAGTTGTTTCACCAGCAGCTCTGAAAACATAATAATATAAATAAATTTCAGTTGAAGTTCAAAGCAGAGATTAATAAAATTTAACAAATTTGACATTTCAGTCCAAAATCCAGTGGACTGTCACTAAAGAGGCTGGTTTCTGATTACACTGGAAATTTAATCTGAACTGTCTTTCTGGAATTGTTCAATTGTTCTGGGGACATGGTTTAGTGGTGAACACTGTGCTGGGTTAAAGGCTGGACTTGATGGTCTTAGAGGGTTTTTCCAACTGTAACAATTCTATGATTTCATGATTCTTCCATTTTTCACGCCAGGAATTTTTGCTAGATATATACAATAGTGCACAAAATTCCCTAAAAAATAGGGAAAACTGGAGAATACCTGTTAAATCTCCAGCTGTACAACGATTTATTAACTCCTTGTGAAATGTCCTCTCTCACCCTTCTGAGTTCTGCAGTTAAAATGTTACAGGTTTGGGGTCTTTTTAAAGCCAGATATAACATGGTAAAAACCCAAACAAACACTCACACAAACCCTTTTCTTCCACTGAATGGGAAAGAAAAACTCCCTGGTGGATCCTGCCCCGTGGAGCTGAAGTTACTAATGGGTTCCACATTGATCCCGTGACTCCCCCTGGCATCTCTGCCCAGGCAGGATCACCCTCCAGTTGTTTCACACACTGACCTGGCCTGACAACTCCCTAATTCTGATGAGGTGAGAGTGAGGAGATTATGGGGAGAAATCCCTCATCTGCTGCAGCAATCCTGAGTCAAATCATCCCTTTCATGTGCCCGTCCCCCAATGAGAGGTGGCAGCAAAATGAGCAAGAAGAGCATTTCTTCTTCCTCCGCTGACACCCGGCTGGTTACTGCAGGACAATTTAATGAACTGGGTCTCCCAGGACACCCCTGCATGCTGTTCCCATTACAGAACAGGGGAAAAAGGCAGCAGTGGGTTCAGTGCCTTCCCTACCCCAACATCAAAGCCTGGAATCAAACCCAGATCCCGGCCTGTGCCTGAACGACGTGTTCTGAAGTGTCAGGAAGTGATCCCTGAAGTTCCTGGAGCTTTGTTGTGACACAACCACCTTCCTGCTCAGTCATCCAAACCCAATAGGTGCTGTGTCAATTAAAAAAAATATACAACCCTGGGAATGACAAGGAATGAGATGGATGACTCTCCAAGGAAAATGCCCTTCTGGAAATATCCCGCTAAGGAGAGCACTGAGGACACAGTTAATCTGCTGTTTATTTGGCTTCCAGCACTATCTAGATGAAACATGCAGTAAATAAAGAAGAAAAAAACCCTCGTTTTAAAAAACACCTTCTCAGTCTCTGTGACTACTCCAAGTTCTTTACAATGGATTTGAGGCATCCCCGAAAAACATTTCAACCAGGCCATGTCACCAACAGGAACATTCGAAAATTACCAAGGCAAAAAAAGATGAGAGAGAGAAAAGATATGAGAAGATGGCATCGCTGGGACCACTGAGAGACTCAGCTCCTAACTCCTAAAGAAAGTCAAAAACTGCCACCAGTGTTTACTGAAAGAACAGGGAGCACACACCAAAAAAAAAAAAAAGAAATCCCAGGGGAATTTCATCTGGAGCAGCTCCGAGCTCTGAAATCACAGCAGGCCCCGCAGGATACCTGCAATTACAGCCTGGGATGGCCGGGACAACTTACATATGAAAGGTTTGACAGTGCTGTGGATGTGCTTGTGCTGCTTGAGGCCCGAGGAGGTGGCGAAGGTCTTGCCGCAGTCGGGGCAGGCGTGGGCTCGAGCCCCCACGTGCTGGGAGCGGATGTGCCGCTGGAGGTTGCTGGGGTCCGTAAACACCTGCGGGACACACCCCGGGAGCAGGGGGAGAAGAGAATATGTGTGAAAAACTTGACATTTTGGGCCGGTTTTTTTGGTCACAGACTCTCGAGACACGGGTCAGGGCTGTGGGTGCCCTGCCAGGCTGTGGCACCTCCCTCAGTGTGGGATGCTGGTGGTTTGAGAGGTGTTTGCCCACCCACATCTGCCATTCCAGTACCTGGGAAATGGCCAAAGGGGAGTGGGTTGGGGCAGGGCTGAGCTGCACCCCCTCAGTGGGATGCCCAGGACAGTGAGGACACCCCTTCTCCCTGTGCTGGGGACAGCAGGGGCACCTCTCCCCACATTGCCCTGCCTGGGACCAGCACGGGCCACCCATCACCTGCATCCCCTTCCCAGGGTCCTGTCCCAGGTGAAGCCCCCCCCAGTGCCCTGTGTCCCCACTGTACCTTTACACAGTTTTCACATTCAAACCGTTTCCCACTGTCATGAGACATTTGGTGACGAATCAGGTTGGATTTCCAGTTGAAAGCCTTGGGACACTGGTCACACTTGTACTCCCTCTCCTCCGTGTGGATCACCATGTGCTGCTCCAGGCTGGGGGAGAGAGAAGGGCTCACCTGGGGCAGTGGCCAGAGCCCAGCCCTGGGCACCCACTGCCAAGGCAGGGGCTGTCACCTGGCAGGACTGAGAGCAGAGAGGTGACAGGGAGGGTGACAGAGAACCAGCCTGTGGGGTGTTTGCAGAGTTACCTGGTGCCTCAGAGTAGGAGGGGGGCAGCTCATGGACCATGAGAGGGGCAGTGGCACCAAACACCATGAACCTTTTAGCATTTATTTCACTGATGGAAGCTGCCCTGTTCTACCTCAAAATGTCACTGTATCTTATGGTATTTCTGATTAATACTTGAGTCCATTTGCAGGGGGGAAAGGAAGGCAAACCCAGCTCTGACCCTGCAGGTTGATGAGGGGAAAAATGGGCACTTTTTGACCCAGACTCCTGTGGTATCCCCCAGGGAAAGACAAGATATTCCCTGCTGCTGCTGGGACTCTCACATTGCCTTTTCATGGGCACCAGGCCCAAGGCTTCCCAGAACAGAGAGATCCAGCATTGGGAAGAAACATGATAAGGTGCAAACACATTTCACTTCTAAATGTCAGACATCTTTGATGACTCAACTCAGCAATTTTGCCTTCTACCAACTGGCAGTGCCTCCAGAACCAGGGGGATGGTGGCAATGCCAAGTGGCTGCTGGCACAGGGCCATGGCAGGGATGGCACACGGTGCTCTGTTCTCCCTGTGCCATGGGAAACCTGCACCTCCCTGGCCAGGAATCCTGTGGCTCTCTGGCCAAAAATCCTGCACCTCTCAGGCCAAAAGTCCTGCATCTCCAGCCAGGAATCCTGCACCTCTCGGGCCAAAAACTCTGCACCTCTCTGGCCAGAAATCCTTCACCCCTCAGGCCAGGAATTCTGCACCTCTTGGGCCAGCCCTGAGAAATAAGGGAAGAAAATTTGCACCCTTTGCTTCTTTCGGGGTAGTTTAACAGGAGCTACAAACACTCCCCTTACTGTGAATTCTGAGGAAGGACCAGCTCACATGAAATCTCCTCCTGCCTGAAATCCCTACAGATGGATATTAAATCATTCCTATGGAACTTGAAAGCATGGCTACATTTTTATAGGAGCATTAAAGCTAAACACTACTGGGAAATCCTGCCAGTCTGCATTAAATGCCACAAGGAAGACACCCCCTGGGTACCCAGGAGTCATCTCAGCCTTGGCACATGCTCAGGACTCCACTGCCCTCACTCTCCTCAGAGGCTGTGACCATTCTCAGTCCAGCCCCTGGCTGCACTCAGGTGGGGCAGAATGGATCTGGTGTCCTTGGAAATTCCCAGAGCAAAGGGTAATTCCACCCAAAACTGCCCTGCACTGAACTCTCTGTGCCCTGAGATGGCGGCAACACTGTGCAAAGTGGTTCATCACGAGTGAGTCTGGGGACTGCAACCAGCCTGGCCACTCTCCACCCAAACCTCTGCAGCCACCAGCCCCCTGCTCCCCTGGAGAACCTCCCCTGCTTCCAGCCAGGTAGTTAATATTCATGGACATGCCTCTTATAAACTGCCAATCCACTCATTTTAAAGAAGCAATATTAATTTTGCTGAAGAAATGGTGTTCTTAAAACTACCAGATTTTCTACACATCCAAAGTAACATAAACCTTGCATATACACATCCAAAAATACACTCCTTTTAACTGTGATTTATGAGTTTATTTACAGCAAATATAGACAAACTAATATACTGTTTAGAGGCAAGTACCTACTGGGATTAGCAAAACATTTATTTATTTAGTCAGCTGCTAAATGCTCAATTTCAGGTCCCCAGTGGCACTCTTGATTTGATCTGTATTAACTTCTGAAAAATTCTAAGACCATCTAGGCACACTGAGTGGGTATATTGTGTGTTTTAGTGGTCTTAAATGTGGCAGATTGATGGGGGAGAGACAGATGTGGACATTCCCTCCCAGCCCCACTAATCCAGCAGCGTGTCACACACTGAATGGGGATGCTGCCCACCAAAAAAAAAAATGAAACACACTGAAAACATTTAAAGGGAGTTCTCCTTGTCTTTTCAGGTAAAAAAAAATAAGAAAATTGCACTCTCATTGTCTAATGGAAAGTGGTCAATGTAGAGACACAAGGTGAGGGACAAAGACACCCACTGGGCTAACAGGACCCCAGACAGGTATCACAGTATCTATCCCCAACTTTTACACCTCCCACAGCCCAGCCAAGCCCTGTTGGATGCAGATGCATCAGGGAATGCTCTTTACACTTCATTGTTCTCTGAGTTTTTTAAAATAGATTTTTTTCCTCACTCGCCCAGATCAAAGATCTGAAAGTCTCAACATAATTAAGTTCAAAGTGACAAATGCATGTTTTTAAATGTTCAGCTGAAGTGAAACAGGCCTTACATTGGCTTTAACCCCGAGGTTTTTGCTCTGTTCATGCAGTGCCTGACAGGGGATTGCCAGTTCTCACAGTTTATGACAAACCTCGTGGTGCGCGGGGTTCGTTCATCTCAGGAGTCAAAAGAAATGAGAATGTGAGAACTTCAGCCTCCGGTAAACAGAGAAAACTCTGGTTTTATAGAATTTTATAAAGGCTTTTATAAAGGCTTAGGATGCAAATAAACACAATCTTAAAATGATTAAAAAAGCCCCTCAACTTTTTAAAGCTGGCCCCTAATGTTTTACCGTTTGTGTCTCACCTTGCCAATGAATCAAAAAGTCTCAAAGATCTCTTAAAAACCTGCTTTTGATTACTACCACATTATGCTTAAAAGATGCAAATTTTCAGTTAAAACTCAGAGGCCCCAAAAGTTTTTCCTGTTTTAAAAAAAAATTAATCCTTGTTTAGAGTTGCCTTATTGTAATAATAACTGAATAATTATGGCAAGTAAACCATAAACTGGAGAATATCCGATATTCCTTTTTTTCCTTTTCACATTTCTATTACAAAAATGCTTGGTGAACACAAACGAAACCAAACATTTGATTGGAATAGAATCTTTTAATTGCTTCTGCAAGATCAAACAGGAGCTCATGGCCGTGTTCAGAGATCTCAGGGTAACGATGCCTCTTTAAACCCACTGATCTCCAGTGACCAAGAGTTACCTACAGAGAGCCTTCATGCACATGCTGGCAGAACTAATTCCACTGTTTTCCCTCAGAACCAGAGCACATGGGAGCAGATGGTGCAAAGATCCCAGAACCAGGTCTCTCAAGCTCTGTCACAGCCCTGAAGGAGCCACAGGGAACCCAGAAAACAACCATTTAAAGTTCACATCAACAGTCTGTGGGTGCCTCCCCTAACAAGTAAGGAAAAGCATCAGTCTATGAAATCAGGGTGAAATAAAACACTGCCCCACAGCTAATGGGCACTGCAGGATCCCAAAATGAACACTCCCTAGCCCCATGGAGAAAGGAAAGGTTTATCCCTGCAGCCATCCCAGGCTGCCCAGCTCCCCCCTCGGTCCCGCGTCTCCATCCTCGGACAGGCCGGTGAAGGAGAAGGGAGAGGGGAGGCCAGAGGAGGGTCTGGCACTTTTTGGGTACCTGTATTTATTGGGGAACATCCTCTCACAGTCTTTGCACTCATAGGCCTGTCCATCTCCAAGACCTTCCTGCTTGATCTCGTCATTGAGGGTCTCGTAGAGGGAGCTGACGGCGCTGCAGCCGAACTTCTTGTGCCGCCGCAGGTCGAGCTTGGACTGGAAGAGCTCATCACAGTCCTCACAGCGGAACGAGGGCTCCTCTGCAACAACACACAGGGGGTTGGCACTCCTGGGGCACCGAGTTCCACCAGGCTGGATTATTTTACCCAACACTAAAGAGAAGGCAAAATTCTGTGAGCATCCGGCAAACAAACAAAGAGCAAATCTGCAAGTGAGGGGAGAGAGAACCCAAGGGAGGCTGTGCCAGCAGCTGCTTTCACTTTAAGCATTAAGAAAAAAAATGTAGATCACACAACCAGAGGAGATCTTGTTTTCTTTGTGTCCTGGCCTTTGCAGAGACAGAGAGACCTACAAGAACTGGTAGACACACAAAATACTGGGTTGTTGTGGAGTGTTGAGCTGCCTGCAAGGAGGGTCTTCGAAAATGTGGATGAGATTTTCCTCAAAAGGGGCTGCCAGGGAAAAAGGAACAACCCAGACTCACATAAACACAGATACTGGGAAAAGCAAAACTGCCACAGCACAAACCTGGAGAAGCTCCTTTCTAAGAAATTGTCTGTCTAATGTTCTCCCCTCAACTCCTCCCTCACAACTGTGAGAGCTCAGGGCATCATCAGCCCGAGGAGACAAACCCAGAGCACCGTGGAAGGAAGAGCAGGGAGCCAAAGGCTTTGTTGCTGTGCTCTTTGCTTTTTCTTCTTTAAAAAAAAAAAAAAGTTCTAATGCACATAATAAATTACTGTAGTCAAGGTCAAACAAATTAAAAAGAGGGCAGCTATTATTAAGTTTACAAGGCAGCATCCTGACCATAGTGCCAAGCCAAACAATCAGCTCTGAGCTGTAAATTTTCCAGGAGAACAACCTCTGCGAGGGAGTCAGGATAGCTCCGGGTTTCTCCACCCTGAAACAGAAGCTTTCCAGCCCCCACTGAGTCACTGGTGCCGCGTTTCCCTGTCCTGCTCTCCCCTCGTCCTCTGCTTCCCATTAAGCCTCGTTCCCTTCTTCTGATCACTTTACTTTCAAAAGGAAAGCTTGTGGTAAGTGCATAAGCTCAAAGGGAAGAGTGGGAATATTCTGAGAGATGCAGCCAAAGGCTGATGCTGGGATGGAGCTGATCCATCCCCTGCTCTCAGGGTGGGAAGTGGCCACACTCTGGTTTTTGGGGCTGCTCTGCAGCCACGACCCATATTCAAAATCTGTAACCTCTGAGCAAACCCTTGCTTTGAAGTCCCCCTTGCAGTTGTTCACCCCAAATTTTGCACATTTGCAACCACTTAGGCTGAGCTTTAGGGCCTGGAATGGTGTTTTATATAAATCAGGGTTAATTTTGTTGTAAGTGTGCCAGGAGCAGAAGCACGGGCAGTGTCACACCCGGGGGTCACCACGTCCCCACCCGCACTCGGGTACTCAGCTCCCATCTCCCTTTCTCCCCACACAGCCTATTTAAACCTGAGCTTAAAACTGAGCAAGACATGGTTCCAGAAGCTGCTACAGCAGCGACGTGGGCAGAGGAAACCCAACACTTTGCACACCTACACAGAAAATATCGACGTGGGAAAAGTCAAACACGGCTGAAAAAGAAAGTATCACCGAGGCAGGGCCAGTGCAGCCCCCTGGGAATCCCAGCAGCCTGGCCAGGGGTGCCAGACCCATTCACACAGGGCACCAACAATCCTACAGCAGCCACAGGGATGCACCAGCATTTCCTGAACTGCAGGAAAGAGGGATGTGAAAAAGAAACGAAATCCAGCGGGTCAACATTTTGCTTTGGGGAGGAAGGGGGATTTTGACTGAAAAAAGGAGACCTAGGGGGAAAAAGAAATACCCAATCTTTCCCATTTCTGCTGATTTTGACAGATTATATTCTCTGAAATTGCTATCAGCAGCCTCACCGTGGAGTGGGTCAGGCCCTGCTCTGCTCCTTAGAGAATTTCCCTTTACTGGCATTTTGCAGAAAAGTATCAACATGTAACTCATGTGTTTTATGTCCCTGGGAAGGAAAACGTGGAAAAAACAGGACATAAAAACCAGCAGTACCGAGAGGCTGAGGATAAAGTAGCATTAAATTAATCCAAATTATTACTGTGAGGGAAAAGTAAAAAAGAAGGAAAAAAAAGTCCAGTATCATGTTATGTCTTGTTATTGCATTTTACTTGTAACAACAGCACGAAACACAACATTACTGAGCAAAACTCAGTATTTCATCTGCACATGTTTACAGACCAAAACCATGCTTGGTATGAAGGCAGCAAGGAGGGGGTGAGGGCTGGGATAAGGTGTGTCCAGGTACCTTTGGTGTCTGTAACTCAGGTCAGGAGAGACAAACCCGACAGCACCAGGGGTCCTGCAGGCACACACCGTGGGCTGAGGCAGTGAGCTCACCCTGCCAGCCCTCCTCAGCACTGATGAACCCGTGTCAGCCCTGGAACAAGGGCTCCTCTGCCCCAGGGTGCAGCTCTGGGCTCAGAGCAGGCACTGGCACCAACAAACATGACCCCACTGCTCTGCCTGGAGATGTCCCTGGGACAGGAGCTGTGTCACTCACTGCACTGTGGGGAACAGGATAAATCCCTCACTAACTCCAGATCCGTGGAAATGCTCTGGCAAGGTGTTCATCTGCCTCAGAGCCAACGTTTCCCCTCCTCACTTGTTTGTAAACACAGCAGTGGTTCAACCCAGGAGGATTTTTTTGTAGGAGCTACTGAAACCCTCCAGGCTGGGAACCCCCAGGTACCTTCACCTCAAAAAGCTCCTGCTGAACTCCCAGAATCCCTCCACCTCACCCTGGCAATTCCCCAGACATGAAAACACTTGGAACGGAGAAAACAGAATTTTTTTCTTCTTTTGACCTCAGAGAAAATGCATCAAAATTCCTTCTGCAAATCCAGACAAAATTCTTCCTTCTTCAGTTTGAGATTTACACGATTAATTGCATCTTATTTCACCCAAGCTCTCCTCTAGGAAGGGGAAATCCTCTCTGAGTTTGGAAAACCATCCACGGAGAATAATTTCCTCCATCCCTGGCTAAAGCTGGGTGACTTGGCAGCACCCCCTCCCAGCACACACCTGACCCAGCTCTGCCTGCTTTGAGCAACAGCAACACAGGTTTGTCCTTTCTGTGAGATCACAGAGCAGGGAAGTAGATGAAATACTTTAATAGCCCCAATAATAATTCAGAGAAGAGATTTTGCTTCTAATTCTCCTTTTCCTTTGCCAGATCACCCGAATCACACACAGTACAAGAGGATCAAACACGACTCAGGTAGAAAAGATGGAGGACAGGAAAAGCAGTGCATGTGCTTCAGAATATCTGGGTTGGGAAAAAGAAATTTGCATGGAAAGAAGAACTAGAGAACTGGCAAAAATAGGGCTAAAAGCCATGTTATTCATGTTGCCACCGGCTGTAAATTCTATTTGGATGCTCAGACAGGTTCAGGAGAGGAAGAACTGATGGACTGGTGGAGCAGCTGAGGGTGGGGAGGCCCTGGCACAGGGTGCCCAGAGAAGCTGTGGCTGCCCCATCCCTGGAAGTGTTTAAGGCCAGGTTGGAGCAACCTGGGCTAGTGGGAGGTGTCCCTGCCCATGGCAGGGGGTGGCACTGGATGGACTTTAAGGTCCCCTCCATCCCAAACCATTCCATAATTCTGTGCTGGTATACCCATATCCAACACCCATTCCTGTGGCATTCCCGCTCCTGAACTTCAGCAGGTTAGAGACCAGACTTCTCAATAAATACCCTGCAGGGAAAGGAACTGAGCTCAGACTCAGGGCCAGATCATCCCCCTGCAGAACTGAAACCTGAATCAGGGCTGAGCTCAGACCTGGTATCGATTCTGTGTCTGTACGAGACACCCGGTTTGCAGACTCCAGGTTCATTAAAGGGTTTCTTTTTTCCTTCTTTAAGTACCAAAAATAAAAAGGTTGCCCTTCAAAACAAGTTCTCATTAAAGTTTTCCCCTTTCTTTAGGCATCACAAATGAAAACAGCAAATGCTGCCCTTCAGAAAGGTAACTGCTCTGGTGTCTGACAGGGAGAAGGGGCTGAAAAGAAAAGAACAACCCAGTTACAGAGAAATTGCTGCCTGTTCTCTGTGTCTTGTTTGTCAAATCTGTGGTTATATGTGCCTATCTGAAGTTCCATCAGTAACACTCAGGACAAAGCAGGAATGTAACAGAAAAATAAATCAGTGCCTAATAGCTTTCAGAGAAACCAAGGGGAACACAATTATGTGGCATCTACATGCTAATCTACCAGACTCGAATCTCAAAGGAGTTCAAGTGCCCTACTCAAAATTCCTGCAGTGATAAGGGGTCTGCTGTGTTTGGCTGGGGTTGGGAGAAAAGATTTTTATGATAATTATCTTTGTGTGGAACAATTTTGCATTTTCCTTCCTGTTAATTCCGAAGCGAACTGGGGCTGCGAGGCAGCAGGAAGATAGCCCTGCTGAAAGTAAAAAGTATTAAGGAGTCAAATATTTAATGTTGGCCTGGCGTAATTTGACAGCAATTATGCGGCAAAAGCACTAGACGTTACCAGGAAGACACAGATAAATGTTCCATAATGACAGAGATGGAAAACAAGGAGCACTTTTTGCTTGTTCACATAAAAGCCTGCTAGAAACTGAAATGCAGAACAGCGGTGAGTTTTCATTCTGATTTCTCCCTGACATCAAAAAAAGGGTACAGAAATTATTCATCTCTGTGTGTCGGCCTCGAGAAAATTATTAACTTTTCGGGGGGGAGAACAGTAAAAAAATAATCCCGAATTTGACATGAGTGAGGCAGCAGCTACCACATTTCACCCCCAGCCCTTCAGCAAACGAGCTTCCAGCAGCACAAATCCTCAAACTATCCTGTTCTCCAGAAATATTTGAAACTAACTGCGCACATCCTATGCACACTCTTAAAGGATTTCACTGCAAATTTGAATCTGAAATTATATTCATATGCAGGTAAGAGAACATAAATGCACTGTGACAAGCCCACGTGAGAGAACTCAGATTTCAGTGATTAATTGTATAGAACAGTATTTCCAACTAATAGTTTAAACACAGATGGTAAATGAGAGTATATTTATAGAAATTAGTGGACTGTGCAAGAGCAGGTGAGGTGTCGATATCCCAGCAATAATAATTCTAGGGATGACTCTTCCACCCTCTGCCTGGATCCCCCTTTTCCAGGTACTCTAAAGCTCTGCTGTTTTCCAAGCCTTGGAAAGGTTGGGCCCATTTTTATTACACCTAAAGAAACACGGTGACCCTGGGGGTGGAAAAGGCACCTCCATTCATATTCAAAACCACGATGTTCCTCACAGGGAAGGGGAAAATTAGTCTGCTGCATGTCTTGAGTTTAATAAAGACCATCGTGGACTTAGACAGTCACTCCCACCAGGGAAAGAGTGGAAATGAGCATAAAATCCCAACAGCAACAGAAGGGGGAGGTACTGGATCAGGTTTTGTCCCAGCTCAGCTCTCACTGAGGCTCTCAGTGTTCCTGGGTGTGCTGCAGAGAGGTGCAGAAGGTCCTCTGGAGGCCTTACCTTCCATGCTGGGCGCCATGTTCCCAAGGGAATAACCACCTTCCTTCAAACACACCAAGAGCTCTTCTCCTGGCTCAATTTCTTTAATAACTTTATAATAGATCTGGGAATCAGAAACAAAAATTGAGAGACACGTTAAATATGCAAAGACTTGCACTTTACATTTTCCCCAATAACTCCAATGACTCCAGCTAACAGGGGAGGCTGTCACTTGGGTTGGGATGATTGCTGCTGAGAGCTCGTTTTTCTGCCTTTATTTGACTCTCTGGGTGTCAGCATTTCACAGGGCTGGGACAACAGGGAAATATTTTGGGTAACAGCCTCTCTCCTTCAAACCACACAAAATCTTCCCATTGTTCTCCCTCCTCCTCTAAGCTCAGTGTGTTTGTTACAGCCAGGGGAAGGTTAAACTGATGGGAGGGACACGTTTGACTCTCTGCTCCCTGAGCTGAGATTGGCCTGATGGTTAGAGCTGAATTATCACTTCTTCACGGAATCATTTTGGAGATTATTCTCCCCTACAGCCGAGACCTGACCCCTAAGGACAAGATCTGAACCACTCTGGGTCAGCAGCTTATTCTGAGCTCCTGTCTGAGCACAGGCCCTGGACCTTCCAAAATGTCCCAAGCACAGCACTGTTCACCTGCTGAACCTCTGTCACTGCACAGGGGGAAACCCCAAAACAGAAACAGGATTGAGACAAGGGCAGAGCCCATGTCCCAGCTGCACGGGGAGGGAGCAGAACATGGACTAAAGGACACCTGAGCTTTACACAGCTTTCCTGAACCAAAATGAATCCTGGCACTCCAAGGATGCCTAGAAAATATTCCAGTGAGAAAGAAATCTCCTTCATCCCAGGTGCAGTGACATGTAACGCTGCACTAACATAGTGTATGTTTTTAGACATACCACACACTGAACTTTACTGTTCCACCCCCAAGCCCCACAGAAACCAGGGCAGCAGGTCCAGTGACAGGTGGGTCACACGTGAGTGGACCCCAATGGCCTCATTCCTTCTGACAAAATGGCAGGGATCCCCGGGGAAGAAGAGTGGCTGATAGTGGATTATGTGTAAGAAATGCTCCAGTCCCTTAATCTTCCTCGTAGCCTCCACTGGACCTGCTCCAGGAGCTCCATGTCTCTCTTGAGCTGAGGAGATTTGGTGTCTTCCACGTTTCCTAAATTTTTAGAGTATGCTGGACCCTGTCCTCTTCTAACACAATACCACAAGAATTCACCTGATAACAATTATTAACTGCCAAGTTTCCTTAGCACTGCCTTCAACAGCAAAGCAAGAAATTATTTTTCAGGATGACAAGTACAATGTACCCAGAATGATTGCCTAAACTCGCTGCCCCTCAGCCTCTGCCGGCCTGTGCTTATGGAGAAGAAAGACACAAAACTCCTGAAGTCCTGCCCAGGCTGCAATAATTGTGCCAACACGATGATTTTCCTTCCCAGAGTCCCCTCCCCTCCCTCCTTGGAATGCGAGGCCCTGGCACACGGGTGGCCCCGAGCCCGGCAGGAGCAAGAGGTGCTCGGGCTGCTCCCGAATTGTCCTCCCTGTCCCGGAGTTGCTGCTGCGGGGAGATGTGACCGCCCGGAGATGGGAGCGATCCCAGGGAGCTGCAGGGACACGGGGCATCCATCGCTCCCAGAGCCACCGCTCGGAGCGGCGGGGACCGGAGAGCCCAGTTACCGGGGAGCTCAGAACCTTCCCTGCACACCGAGTTCGGGACACTCCCGACAGATCCGCCCGCGTTACACCGAGCGCCGGAACGGCCGCGACCCGCCAGTCCCTGAACTGCCCCGGTCCCTGCACTGTCCCGGTCCCTGCGCTGTCCCGGTCCCTGAACTGCCCCGGTCCCTGCACTGCCCCGGTCCTTGTGCTATCCCAGTCCC
>NW_020884926.1:478427-517526 GCF_003945725.1 Corapipo altera
GTGCTATCCCAGTCCCTGAACTGCCCCGGTCCCTGAGCTGCCCCGGTTCCCGCACAGGTCACACACGAGCTCCCGCAGCTCCGGGAGCGCTGTCCTTCTCCATCCCGCGGGCACCGCTCCGGGATAACGCGCTGGCTCCGCCGCCCCTCCCGCTCCGGCGGGGGATGGCGAGGGCTGTCCCGCCGGCGCACCGGGATTCCCACCTCTCCCCGGGACACAGCGAGCAAAACTCGCCGGCGGGGAGCGCTCCCGCAGCTGCCGGGACCGGGATCGGGGGCAGGAGCGGGATCGGGATGGGGAGCGAGAGAGGGACCGGGAGGGGATCGGGAGCGATGCCCCCGCCCGCCCCAGCAGGTGGCACACGCCGCCCGCTCCCGGCCCCGCTCCCGGTCCCGGTCCCCCCGCAGGGTCCCTCCCAACCCCCGGTGCCGGCCCCGGGCTCTGGAGCGGCTCGGGCCGGGCTCTGGGCCGGCCGGGGATGGACGGGGCTGGACGGGGCGGGGGCCGCCTGACCTGTCGCTCTGTCCCTTCGGCCGCTCCGCTCCTCCGGTGCCGGCGGACGGGCCCGGTCGCAGGGAGGGCAGGGAAGGGGAAAGGAAGGGGAGGGGAGGGAAGGGCGGCCGGGCCGTGTCTCTGCAGCAGCTCCAAGCGCTGCCCGGGGCGGACGGAGACACAACCGCCCCCCTGACCCGGCTGTCGCGGCCCCCGCGCGCTTTGGGGCGGCCCTTACGGAGCCCCGGTGCAGCTCCGACATCCCGGCCCGCACCGGCTGCTCGCCGTGCCCGGCTGCCTCCCTCCATCCCCTCCTCAGCACTCCCTGCACCTCCCCACAGCTCCACTCGCCAGCTCCCCGGGATCTCGGTCCCTGTGTGCCCACCCAGCGCTGCCCGGCGGGGCAGGCCGGGGGATCTCTCACCGAGAGTTTCCAAGCAGTGACACGGCCACAAACACAAATGTTTGGGATGAGAAATGAAATCCAACTGCTTGCCATTGATAAGATGCCCCGAAGTGCACAGAAACCCATCCCCGTGCCTGCCAGAATCCTCAGCGTAATTCCATCACTGTTTCCCGCTGCTTTGCAAACAGTTCTTCCGTGGCAGACACTGTCCCCACCCAGCTCAGAGCCCAAAACAGGCACCTGGTGCCAAAGGCAGGGGCCGAGGATCTCTCTGTACAGCTGAGAGACCCTCGGGTGGGAACCCCCGAGCAGCACCGAGCTGACAGCAGGACACTCACCCCTGCACAGGTGACACAGCTCTGAGAGGTCCCACTGCCCTGCTCCACAGGGATGGGAGGGTTAATTTCTGTGAATTCCAATGCAAACCAAAAGTTGTACAAAATTCACCATTTCCTCATTATCTTTTTCATTTGCACTTCAACGCTCTTCCCTGCTTGTTCAACAAGAAAAGCTTTTCCCAGGACCAAACCACATTGAGCTTAATGGGAAAACTGCCTGGAAAAAAGCAAAGGACAGCCTAGGAGCGAGCCCAGAGCTCAGGGCTGAGTCAGAAAAACAGGACTCGGGATGACCCAAGCTAAGAGAAAAAATAAAATAAAATAAAATTGCTATTAACAGACATTTCTCTTGCAGCTGGTAACCCAAACCAGCACTAAAACACAAACCACGGGTCTAAAAGGTCCATCTAGTTCATGGATACAGTCACAAATTTTACACTGAAAAATCCTTCAGAATTACCCTGCCAAAGGCTGACACTGCCCCTGTGTCACCCTTTAGCTCCTTTTCCTCTCCTGTTTGTTCTCAGAACAAAGTAGCTCCTTGTATTTAAAAGAGTCTGCTGCAGTCTTTCCAGAAATATAGGACAAGCTTCATTAATGATCAGGGAAAAGCTGGATTCTGCTGGAGTCACATTAATTTCATCAAACATTTCATTATAATAATTAACTTCATCTTGCAATCGTGTTACTGATGGTCTGGATTCATTAAAACCACTGCTGTGTTTCCTCTCCTTTTTCATTTCTTGTGCACCAAAAAAACTCGGATTTACTAAACCAGCAGAAGATTTACATTCATAAATCAATTATGGTCATTTATAGAAAAGCTCCAAACATGATCATTTCTCATTTCCCACCACAGAATAGGCAACTCTCTTAATTACCAGTTTAATTTAACACTAAACAGTTAACAGGATAACTAGGGCTTGGTAGTGCTCTCACGGATGACTGAAAATACTCAATTTCTTGATTTTTATCAAAATTATTCTGGGTACGGGGCACCGAAGAGAGAAAAAAATAAAAGGAAAGTATATATAAAAAAAATGAAGGTAAAAATAATCCAGAGGAACCCTTTCCAGTCTGGGTTGGTACACGGGTCTGCTGTGTGGCCGCTGCTGTGGCTGTGAGCTCGGGGCAGCAGAAAGCTGCCTCTGCCTGCAGCAGTTTGCAGCTAAACTCGAGCAATTTGGTCCAGACACCGAAATATCGGTGCTGCAGATCCACAACCACCACACTCCGAGGCTGATCTCGCTCAGAGCCCGGCACCTCGTCATCGGAGCTGGACACCCTTCCCTCTGAGGAAAAGCGCTCGGGAGCAGCCGGAGCCCCGGGACGAGGCGGGGACGTTTCCCCATCCCCAGGGCAAGGGACGGGGACCAAACGCGGCCAGGGAGAAAAGCCCGTCCCAGAACCACCTCCCTGACGGGGACCCTCCGCAGGAACCACCCTGTTACTGCTGCACGAGTTACAGCCGGGACCTTCCGAGCCCGACACAGCCACACGTTCGTACTCTGGGGGGGACAGAGAGCACCAGAGAAAACAGCTGCTGCCTTTACCCAAAGGTCGAAAACCCACCCGCCCACCCGAGGCATCGGCTGCAGCAGAGGAGCTCCAAAATTCAAAACCGGCAGAAAAACGGCTCTTTAGGTCCTCGTCTCACAAATAACGAGCCCCGGCAGCCGGGCAGGGTTTGTACCTCCAGCCCCGTCCCCTGCCCGGGAGGAGCGGACACAGGGAGAAGTTTGGCCTTGAGCACGCACAGCCAGGATGGGGCTGCACATTCTGCTTTTGTTCCCGTGTTTTCCTCCTTTGGAATCGCCTCCCCTTTGTCTCAGCTGAGCCACATTGCTTTTTATTTCCTCTTTTTTAAGGCGCTGTTATGTACCCGGGGATCCCGAGCAGAGTCACCAAACACGTGTGTAAAACACACATAAAACCCCTGCAACACACACACCCCTCACAGAGCTTATTAAACACAGGCCCGAATTTTTCCATCCCCTGTTACTCCTTTTATTCCCCAATATCTGCATCCCAAATAAAAGCTGCAGCTATCACCCTGGAAGCCAGCTCAGGCCATTATCTTTATTACAGAGATTCTGTTTAATATTACAGACTCCTGAACTGCTCAAGTATTTTCCTCATGAAGGCAGCAGTAGCAACAGGAAAAAATAAAACATTTTCCAGACACATTTAGTAAATCATATCATTTTTCTACCATTTTTTCCAATACTCCTTCACAATCACAATTATCTCAGTCAATCAAAGATATCTTCTTTTCAAATACCTATTCAGCATGAATAAATACAAAGAAAATGGACTAACGTTATTCTACCTGTGAAAATTGGCTTCACAATTGAAAAATAGTTAATGAAATGTCTCAATTAATCTCTTTCTAACTAGAAATACATTTTAAATACATCATAATCTGTAACGGGGGGATCATTCAACAGTCCAGGTTCTGCTGTCAATTACTTCACTAGAAATTTTATTTTGAGTCTTTAAGAATTCAAATACTCTTGTATTGTGGGGGGTTATATTCAAAAGGCACCTTGGCCACTCGGGAATTATGAATTCACTGAGTTTGCTGAAAGCCCAGAGCTGCTGATAACATCCTTAGAAGTCCTTCACAGATCCAAATCTGCCTCCTGTTTGCTGACAGGTAACAGCAGCAGGACAGGATTTCTCATTTAAGTTGGGTCTGAAACAGTGACTTGCATTTGATTTGTACTCAACTGGAGGTTTGTGAAACTCTCAATGAGGATTGCTCATCCTGAATCCATTTTTGGGTTTAAGCTTCAGAGAACTTTGCAAATATTGGCAAACCTCATCAAATTCCTATTAATTCCATGTAACACCCCTCACTCACACCCCCCCCAGCACTGCTGTCACCTGCCTAGGAGGGTTCCACCTGCCCTCCTCCTCCTCAGCAGACTCCCAAACCATCTCCTGCTCTCCCGTTCCTCTTCAAGGCAGACACCAACAGAGTTCCCAGCCTGGCACTGTGCTCCCCACCCAGCCCTGCCCACAGTTCCCATGGCCATGAATCCCCCACCCTTCTCAGTGTGTTCTGCCACCATCACCCGTTTCACAGCATCTGCTTCACCACCAGAGGAGTCAGGGGCTGGAAGATCTGAACTCTGGGGGGTCCCAGGGACACCCCAGCAGAGCTGCTGAGCAGATCAGTGCCTTGGCTGGCTCCTTTCAGTGCTGCCCCTCCACACCACGCCCTGGCCAACCCCCAGAGCCCCTGTGGAGGGGTGGGGTGGGCACAGCAGCCCCTGTGGAGGGGTGGAGTGGGCAGGGCAGTCCCTGCAGGGCCGTTACCTGCTCGTTGACGTGGCACAGAGCCAGGTTCTGCTCATCACAGGAACAGGACACACGGATGTACTTCAGCCAGCTGCCAGCCCCAGCCTGGCCAGCATCCACACAGAACTTCTCATTGCCCAGGTCGTCAGCAATCTGCAGGAGAATGGGAGAAAGGCACAGGTCAGCTGGCACCAAATGGCAGCTCTGGGGAGAGGAGAGGAGGCAAAACTGTTTGCAAGGCAGGACTCTAAACTAGAAACAGAAAAGAGAACTCTGGATGATACACACAGCTCATAGAGAGCTGACAAGAGTAAAACCAGCTCTCAGCCATAATCTGAAATTCCTTGTTGGCAGAACCTCCGAGGACGTACAGCAGAGTGGTCCAGGAGGAACAGGATCAGGACCACAACTGGAGACAAACACACAGCTCTGGTCTCCACACCAGTCCAAGGAACCAGAGCAGGTAATTCCTCCAAACTGTATTGATTTCAAAGACAAGGTCCTTAAACTGCTCCGTCTTCACCTTATCCATTTTATCCTTTCATGCAGGACCATTTTTAATTACAAATGTTTCAATACACTTTCCAAACAAGTCACTTTCCACAGTGCTGGGAAATGGTATTTTAAAAAAATGCTTTAACAAATGATACTTTCATTTATCAAAGTACAGCATGAGAAATCCACTGACCACGTCCGTGGGGCTGAGTGTGAGACACAAGTGGGCTTGTGTGCAAAACCGGACTCCTTCCAAACAAAAACCTCCAAATGAAAGTCCAGGTGTGTGGAAAAAAGAGTTAATTAAAGGTCTGTGATTCAAAGAAACACACTGGTTTACCAGGAAGAGACTTTTTCTCTCCTAAGACAGTGAAGTTTAGTAACAAAACCAGAGGAGATGCTCAGCATTCCCAATCGATGTTTGGGATGATCCAGTTTGCAACTCCCATAAAAAAGCACATTTAAAAAATTACACAGGACACCCTGAAAACAAGGAAAAGGCCTTTGAGCCCAAGCATGGCAAAACCCTGTTCTGCTCCTAAGTGGGCCTCCTTGTTGCAGAAACTCCTTTTTCCCTTAGATTTCCCTCTACCCTGACAAGACCCTGTGTCAGTGCAAATTACTTCAGTCATCAGAAGCTCTTAACATGCTTTTACTAGCAATTAATTCTCTCAAAATCTCATGGGATACGATAATACTTTCCCATCTATTTCAAGACAGAGGGGAAAAAAGAAAAGGTGGGAAAACAAAGGAAAGGAAAAATTAAAACCCATCGATGACAGCAGCAAGTCAAGTCCAAGGCTGGGCTGAGGAACCTCGGGGGGATGTTGCCAGCTGAGACTCTCACTCCCAGCCCTGAACCCCCAGGACTGCAGGACCTGCCAGCATCGCCAGGAAAGCTCTCACCTCCCTGCACACATTCCCTGGTCCCTCACCTCCTGCACTAACCCCTTCCCACCATCACTGTTTGCCTTCTTCCTTCCTAAATCAAACATGGCACTGAGGGTCACTGAAATCCTGCCTTTCCTCCCCAGACGTGTGTTTGGGACAGAACTGGGGCAGGAAACAACCTGTGTGTGCTCAGTTCTTTCATCCCCTGCCTGAGAACACTCATGGCCACTGACTCTGCCCTGACCAGACCCTTCCTCAAAACCTGGTACTTTCTGGACCCCCTTGTTCACCTCCCCTGAGCTCTGCTGGGAACACCAAAGGCCTCAGGTGGGGCAGTGATGGCACAAGAAGCCAATTTTAGGTTGTTTGGGCTTTGCAAGAAAAAAACAACAACAAAAAAGTGTTTGTAACATGGGGTGAAAGGCTGTACTAATTCAAGCTAAAATAACCATAACTCCTGTTTTAGCTCAGGGAACTCCAGGAACACAGAGGCTGACTAAAGCTGTTGAGATTGAAGTGCTTCTCTTGGCCTTACTGACCCCAAATTAAGTGGACCAGTCAAACCAGCACCTGGAGGGGCAGGAGTGGGGACACACCTAATCAGAAAGTGATAACAACTTCCAGGAAATTCGTCTGGAAAACAGAATGAGATGAATCATCGATGCTCAGCTGGTCTGAAGCCACTGAACAGTTTTTAAAGGTTTGAATAAACAGCAGCCCACAAACCTCCCAGTGCCATTAATTTATAAGGCAGCAACTGGTGATGTTCAGTCGCCCTGGGAACACAATGTGGAAAACTCCAGCACGATTCAAACAGGCTGTTTTATTTCACAGCTGTATCTTACAGACACCCTCTCTCATCTTCCAGAATTGTTTGGTGAAGACACTCAGATTGTAGAATCACAGATGGGTTTGGGTGGGAAGGCACCTCCAGGATCATCTAGTTCCATGGGGAGACAGCTCAAGGAAAGCTCAGAATTTGGCTCAAATTCACTTTGCAGGTCCCTGCTCAGGCTCCAGGGCCAGCTCTGCCTCAGGAGGAGGTTCTGTCGTAGCTCGAAATCACCTGAAACTGTGGTTTTATCTGCGTGGGGAAATAAAACCCAAGCTGGGGGTGTGAAAGCTGACAGATCAAAACGAGAGAAAAAAAAGGTTGCATGAAACCCTGAGAACTTCAGCTCCTGTTTTTCACACACACTCACTGTACCCCACAAATAGAGCCCAGCATCATGGCCCAAGGCCCGGCAGTGGCACTGGGGGGGACTCTGCAAACAGCCATCCCTCCTCGAGTGTGATGCCTCTGCTGGGATCAATGAGGACCCTTTGAGAAGAAAATAAAGGGGGTAATCAACTGGTCTCAAAGTGCTGCAGGACCAGTCCTGGAGCAGAGGGTGCTCCGGGGTGAGCTCAACCCTTGGTGGCCAACACCTCTAATTAAAGCTCGAGTTCACACGCTCACGCTCTCGGCTGATCTTCTGGGTCAAGGTTATTTCACAGCATAAAGAACCCTGAGAAATCCAAAAGCCACCACCAGTCACTATCTGCGGTATCTATTTTTTTCCTCTGTCAAAGTGTGCACACACAGAATAACATTCTAAGCCTCTCTTCCTCCCACCTTAAAAAACTCCGGAAAAACAAGCTGAGACATTTTACCACATCTTCTTCCAGTTTAGACCAGAAGGAAATCAGAAATTTCCTCTGGCAAAATTCTGCAAACCAACAGCTTACAAGTCGTTGTCAGTAACTAAAAAAAAAAAGAGATTTCCAGCTTGAAAATGCTCCTGGAAAGCTCCTGGAAAATTCATTTTTCTGTGTTTAGAAGAAGTAGGAGCAGCATCAAGAGGTAACTGATGCTCTGAAGAAGGGCAGGTGGACAGAAAAAAGGGAGGCAAAGAGTGTTGGCTCTGGGTAAATTGAAGGTCCCAGATGGAAGCACAGAGGGATTCATCCTGCAGTGAACTGCTGGAAACCTCAGCTCCACACAGCTGCTGGAATGGGGCTGCACTCACCACAGTACTCCTCTCCAGCTCTGTTAAACCTGGTTGTTCACAGTTAAGACCAGAACTAAGGTCATCCCTACCCAGGACTTATCAGCAGCTTTAATCATGAGCCCATCCATTCACAGATATCCCTGTTCCCTGGACAGGTAAAGGCTGACATCAGGTATTTACCACCAGCAGCAACAAAAGAGATGCCACAGGAAGGAAAACCCAAGGAGAAGATCCTGTGTGCTGAGCAGGACTCTGCCTTGGTGGAGCTGACAGGGAACAGTTGCAGTTGTGCCTGTGCTCTGGGCTGGAGCTGGCTCTGCACCAGCCAGGCAGTGCAGAGCTCTCTCCAGTGGGTAATTTGGCTCAGACATTAAAAGAAGTTGTCAGAGCGAGAGGAGAGGGGAAAAAAGGTGTGGAGATATGGGAGAGGAGAAAAAAATAAAATAAATTTATACTTAGTAACTGGCACTGGTTTTGCTGGTCTGTAACCAGTACATGCCGATACTCCAGCCAGTTTTGGGGCAATGCTCTTCACCCCCTTGACCCTCTCGGATCTGAGGCACAGCATCCCTGTCCTTTGGAGCTGGGCTCCCTGCAGGAACACATTGTGTCCCTTTTACCTTGTCCCCATGTTAAACCACGGGCAGGGAGGGACAGCCACGTGCACTTGGGATCTGCTGGAAAAGCAAACTTTCATCTGGACTGTGGCCTGAGGGCTCGGAGAGTTAATTCCTGTGGGAGCATTTCCTCTGCCTCATCTCCCCCGACCACTCTTCCATTTGATCCCACCCACCCCATCATGGATTTCTCCCTGCTTTTTTTTTTTACTCAATATGCCAAAAACTAAGTTCATCTTTTCTCCCTCTGCTTCAGATGGTGAGTTCAGTGTTTATTTATTAACCCCCAGCACCTCCCAGCACTTTTGTCTGCAAATCCAACAGTTCATCGAAGAACTCCCAATTCCCCTCCTCTTCCCTACCAGTAACTGTGCCATGTCTCTGTCTGGCAGAGTCATTCCCTGTGTTTCCACAGAACACTCTCTCCTCCCTGCTCCAGAGTCCCCATCCTCCTCCTCTCCAGGCTCTCTGCTCCAAACGAATGCACCTCCATGTTCCCTGGGATTACAGGGCTTTAACTGGCCCACTGCAGAGACAGGGATTTGGGCTGCAGAGCCAGAACGCCGGCTGTGGCTGCGGTTCAGGCTCATCCCTCTCCAGCCAAAAGGAAATTGTTGTCATGTTCCAGGGCTCACTTTGCAGCTTCATCTGCCGTCTGCTGCGCGGCGCTCGGGGTTTGGATCCAAAAGGCTTCACTGATCTCGCAGAGGCTCCGTTCCATAATTTATTAACATCAGAAATGCTGAGTTATGGAGCAGAAGTTATGGAAAAATTCGCCCCGAACGTTTACAATTTTTTTTGCACATCATTTGAGGTTTCCTGCTCCCCTAATTTGTGGGCTCTCTGCTGGGCTGTTCCTTTCACGTTTCAGTGGGCAGCGTCCAAGGCCTGGCCCCGGCAGAGGTGTGCCGGGGGCCGCGGTGCCTGCGGATCTGTCGTCAGGTCGCTTAATGGATTCCTAGTGTGCATGAAGAAACGAAGCAACCAGGAGTTTGCCATCAGTGACCCAGCGTCCTGTTGCTATAACATCCCTCCCCAGAAGCCCAAAGTGTAATAAACCTTCTCATCCCGTGGTCGCAGGATCTGCCTCTGACAGCTTGGCCGATGTGCGCATTTTATTTGGCAGGAGCTGGAGATTTTTCCTCTTTTTTTCCTCCCCCCCTTTTTGCTTTAATGACCCACGAGCTGATTTAGAGCAATAAACTGTTGCCATGAAGTTTTGTTGTGTTTCTTTTAAATAAAGGGGAGGGAGGGCCTGCTGCAATTTATGACTTTCAGAAGTAACTGAAACAGAAACTCCATTCTTGCCACAAAATGAAGAGAAAAAGACTCCATCCAGAGAAACACCTCTGTCAATGTGTAGACATGAAGCCTAGATGAACTCATAAATTCAGCACTCTGCCCGCAATTAAGCAGGCTTCCTGGTGATTTGACAAAGAGTTAATGAGAAACGTGTCAGACAAAAACAGGTCATAGCACTGGAAAGCGATGGGAAGAGCAGCTGAGCCAAACCCTACTTGTCTGCTGCCCCAGCTCAGGGCCACAGGAAAAGCTCTGAGTGTACTCAGGGAGAGCCACTTTGAGTTATGTACAGTAAACTTCTTGTCCAAAAAAGCCAGTTCCCGGCCCCAAAACCACCAGATAAGAAGAGAAAGGGCCATTCCCTGAAAGCCTCTGCCTGTGTTCTCCATGAGGAACGGGCAGCAGAGCTCTGGCCACCACCCTGCACGAGGTGGTTGGAGCCTCGTCTGCAGCGTGACCCCCACGGGACACAGGCAGTGCAGGGGGCTCAGGGCTCAAGTCCTAAGGGCTGGTAAATGGCTGCAGGATCAGAGAACTCAGTTCATGTGTCCGGCTCTGTGAACAGCCTCCTGTCCCCAGGACTCTCCTCACCATTCACATCTTGTCCTCTCTGCAAGCAAACCTGGAGATTTCCAGCAGAACACAGAACCCACCGGCCCTGGGACAAAAGCCCAAAGTATCCAAACACTGGGAAAGCTCAGAGAAGAGGAAAAGAAATCTTTATGGTTCTCCCATTGTCAAACAAGCAAGTTCCCTCCTCTTCTAAACTGAGCCAGAGCTGGGAGAACAACGAACATGAGGCAACTCAGCTGGACTGCACTGGGGCCAAGGGGATTGGCAATGCCAGGCACAGACTGCCCAGGGCTTGAGCCTGGTGGCACTGCTGGGTTTGGTGGCACTGCTGGGTTTGGTGGCACTGCTGCCCTGTGGGAGGCAAAGCGCTGCTGCAGCGAAGGGAGAGAGACCAATACAGGTTTTTAAAAGGATGAATGTTTCTGAACTTTCACTCCTGCCCAAGCCACACGTCTGGAGTGGGAATTTTCCACTGGTGTGTGCGTTTCCGAGCCTGCTCTTGGGCTCCTGTGTCATCTGGCTTTGTGAGGGATCTGGAGGAAAACCATCAGCAAGCTGCAGGGAAGGCTGTTACTGGGACATGCTTCTGTCATGGAAAAACAACCTTCTCATTCTTTTTTTTTCTACCACATCTAAAGCACACGAGAAATCACATGAAAAAGCCTGTTTTCTACCAAAACTCCCCGTTCAGGCTCCAAGCAGAGGAGCCTGGATCACTCACACGAGCTTTGTAGGCGAGCTTAGATTTCTTGAGTGCATTTGAATCCAGCAGAGCCTTTTGGAGGGCTGCCCACTATGAACTGCTCTTCTCTTACACACCAGCACAGACCAGCCAGTGAGTATTTCCCATGTGCCAGCCCTGTATGAGGGTAAAACAACCTGCCAGCCTGCAGTGTCATCACTGTGTCCCTCAGGTACCACAGATTGGCTCCAGCAGAAGGTACATCAGACCTGACCATAAACACAAACCCTGGCAGGAGGAACCACCAGCAGCAGCAACCATCCAGGACTCTCTTTACATTAAATTTACATTTACACACATCAAATATGATGTCCAGGAAAGCATCTCCAGCTCCCCACAGCAGAGAGGCACCACACTGACACAGGGCAGAGCGAGTTCTGTGCAATGGGGCAAAGGGCAGAAGTGAAGAACTCCTGAGAAAAACCCACACTGGCTCTGCTTTCCCTCCTCTACCTGTAACTCCTCGTATTCCTGTTCTGGAGGTGCAGTTTTTCTACCCAGAAGACACCCTGAATGACACAGTATGTCATAAAAGGTGCTGCCAATGCTGATTCCTGTTGATGTATGAATCCAATCCCACCCCCTCGTTTTTCCCTCCCACTCTCACCCTCTCTGAGGGCAATCAGCTAAACTTGCACAGCAACATCTAATCAGCACGCAGAAAAACACAAAGTAAAGATGTCAAAACAGGAGACAGCTTCCAAGCTGATGGCAGGCATTTATCTCAACGAAAGCTCATTTTTCACCAGTAACGTAATTCATACCACACTGATTCAAATTAAACAGTAAACCATAAGAAATGATGCTCGAATCAAATCCCAGGGCTGCCTCAGATATTGTACACACGAGTCAAGAAAGGGATTTCCAGTTCTTTGTAATATACACACTCTAAAACTTTGAAGTTTTCCTCCCCCTTGAAAGAGTTCAGGACATCCCACTCCTGTGTTCTGCAGCATTTTGGCTCATTTTAAAAAACTGTAATTGTGGAGTCCTAAAAGCTTAATAGATGAGAAATGAATGGGAACTTGAGAGAAATCTTCATCTGACAAACAAAAGACAGAGGCTACTGCAGGCAGGGGAGGATTTGGAGCTTCAGAACATTTCACTGCATCAGGGAGAGGGAGCAGCAGCGAGAGGTTCTGAGCTCCCAGGGCTGTTCCAAGGGATTAAAACACACACAAGTCACTCGTGTCCCAGAGCTCCTGTGGAGACCCCAAACGCTTTGGGTGCTATTTCCAAAGGGAAGTGTGGGCTAAAATGGCTCCCCAATGAGGGGGAGGAGGAGCAGGGCAGCACTCCTGGCAGAAGGGAGCAGGCACAGGCACAGAAGCTGAACAGAACTTTATCGTATGAAGACGGGAAGATTTTCTGGTGGTAATTTCTCCAAGAGTCCTCTTACCACTGAGACACTGCTGCTTCCCCTTATCCACACCCAAAAGGTGCTTCTGCCACGAGGAAAACACAGTCAACCTTAAAAATAAATTCTGATGAGCTTCTGGAGGTGCATCCTGGGAGTATTTGATGTTTTTGATGGATACAATCTGTAGGTCTCACTCCCGAAAACTAAGAGAATTATTCTTAGAGCTCAACACCTGGACTCAGCCTGCCACCTGGCTTTGGTGGCTCAGCCAGGTTTGAACACCTCAGTATAACCCAAACCAAACTTTCTGCCAGGGAATTCAAAATTACTGGGAATCAGAAGTGCAGGGAATCAAAGCTGCTGGCAGGGTAAGCAGTGCAACCAGACCGAGGTGTTAAGTGTCTGGAGAGGTAGGAAAGGACACGAGCTTTAATTCCACGTGTAACTCATGCCAGTTACACCCATGCAGTGACAACCACTGTGTTGGTCTCACTTCTGTCTTTGCCTGCCCAGAGCTTGTGCACCCTGCCTGAGGTCATGACTGACAGGCACCACCACACGACAGCCAGACACAACCACAGGAGGGAGAGAAGCTCCATCAAAAAAGCTGCCAGAGGTGCGGTTCAGAGTGGCAGGGCAAGTCCTAAGACAGACAGGTATCGTGCTCTTCTAGCACTGAATTTACCAGCCTAGTACAGAGCATGATTATCCCTTCTCACTTTCCCTGCCAGCATGGATAATGGCAACCCAGCAGGCTGGGAACACTCCTGTGGAGGTGTGCACTTCTCCACAGATTCACTTTAAATACCTCGAATTTACAGGCCCAAAGGGTGCATGTGTTACCACGGCTTTACCCACGGCCTGACACTTTCAGAGCAGAGATTTTTTTAAAAAAAAAACCCAACCAAAAAAAGCCCAACAGAAAGCAGCCAGGGAGCCCAGCAGGGCCGTGCCCCCCCCCCCCAGTGAGCACAGCTGCACCTCGGCCCCACTCACACAGGAAACCCCCCCAAAAGGGTGAGCAGAGCCCCTGCAACCCTTCTGATCACACACGGGGCTGGCAGCTGCTCTGCACGCCCGGCTCGTGCCCTTTAGAAGGTGTGAAACAGATGAGTTTGTGAGCTGGGCTGGCACTGAGAAAAAGAACCAGAGGATATTCGAGGTTCCCCGACCGACCGAGGCGGCCGCTCGAAAACAGGAACAGCAGTCCCTCTCTCTGAGGAGCTGGGAAAACAAAGCAGCCCCCTCTCACCAGGCCAGAGACATTTTCTCTTGATGCACCAGCAGTGTTCTGCTCACCCCTCAGAGAGCTGAGACGTGTGATCTCTTTAGAGTGAGATTTCCCGAAAACACGACCAAAAGAAGGTGCAAAAACGAGGTGATGAGGCCTGTGAGCCCCAGGCTCCCCCCCTGCTGAGCTACATCCTGCCCGAGAGCTGCCCACTGATTTATTTTATAAATGTAATCCAAGAGGATGGAAAGAAGCCTTCCCAGCACAAAGGCAGGGCCAACCCTCTCTGCGAGGTCGGGAATTTTGGGTCCAGGGGATGCTCAGGCACTGTGGGCAGGGCAGGAGAGGCAGGTCCCAGCTGTGGGGGGCTCAGAGGGGCTCAGAGGATCGATAATCAGCTGCTCCCCTTGCCTTGGGCTGCTGGAGGGACAAGAGGGACCTGGGCTGGGGGAGCTGCTCTGCAGGTAAAGCCTCCCCTCTGCCTGGGGAAGCATCCAGGCTCATCCTCAGCCTTTACCCTGCAGCACGGGGATATGGGCTGAAGGACGAGAGCCAGGCCAGGAAAGCTGATCCTCAGGGCACTTCCAGCTTCTGGGGAAGCTGCTCCCAGCCTGGTTTGCCTCCCAAGGGAAGTCAAGGCTGTTCACATGACCTAAATCTTGCACAAGGACTTCAGTTTGTGACTCTTACACACAGTTCATCTTCAATCTGAGCATCACTGAAATGAGAACTGGGGACACCAGGGTGCACATTTTCCCTTTGTGGTTTGTTTCTACAGAAAAGAAGGTTTTGGAGTTGCTTCTTACCTGAAGAGCTAAAAGAGTTTCACAGAGGGGAGTTCCCCTGACAGCCACCCACAGGTTAGCAACCATCTCACTCAACAGATACAGAGAACAAAAATGAGCAAAGTATTCTGCCCTCAAATTTACACAGTGAATACAATTATTTTCCCCCCTAACACAGTGACTCAAACTTCAAAAGGAATTCTGGGGTGCTCGTTTTCCACCAAAGCCTCAGAATCAATTATTTCCTGCCTGTGGGACAATGGGACACCCAGAAGAGCCTCACAAACCTTCCAGCCCGACCTTGTTCTCCTTTCAGAATTATGGCAGTGGGAGAGAGACTGATTAAATTATTTCTTCCTGCAGCTGAAACCGAACCAGTGTCTTGTCTGAGATCACAACTGAAATCTCAGCCCCAAGGAAGCACAGGGGTGAATTGCACAGTCCCAAGTGCTGCCAGGGTGAACTTTACCCCAGGCCAATTCACCTACTTATGAAACTGTATATTCCAGGGAATTGATTCTAATGATAAATCTGCCCTTTGGATAAACTGAGGAACAACATTTCAAAATCTCCAGCTCGGATCTTATGCTGACCCATCTCTGGGTCAAAAGACAGCTCAGCAGAGCAGTGGTGTCGAGGTAGGAGCTCGAATGGAGCCACAGGAGAGGGTCAAGTGAGAGGGGCTCTGATGCCTCTGCCCGGGTTATTTTACTGAGGCAGTTCCAGCACATCTGGTTCCCTGCCAGCAGGTCTCAAAACAATCCCTGAGCCCACATACCAGATCTCTCACACTGCCTGAGCGGGTCAGGTTTGAGTTAGGGGGATGCTGATAACCTCCAGAATTCCTTATCTTCCGTGGACACCTGAGCCCAGCCTGACAGGCAGCACCTACAGCCAACACTGCCCTCGGAGCCACCTCCTGATCCAACAGGAGACCTCTGCTCCTTTCATGTTGGGCTGTTCCGAAGTCAAGTGGAAGGGAAAAAAACCCCACAACAGCAAAAAAACCCCACAAAGCCAGACTCTGATCCAAAGATGGAACTGAGGACAACAAATATTTGCTTTATACATCAGGATTCTCTGGGCAGGGAAAGGGAAGCCTCCTCATTCCTGGGTCTCTCTGTTCCTCTGTGTTTGACAGGGAAGGCGTTTGCTCCCTGTGCAAAGTTTGCTCGTTACTGGGATTTCAGGATCACAATTATTGCAGGAACTCCTGCAACACACACCTTACCCCAGGAAAACTGCAGGAAAACCACTTGTGGCAGTCAAAGACAGGAGACAAAGGCAAAGGTCTGGAAAATGAGGCTTGGGGCCTTTATATTTAGTATATGAGCAGCACAGAAAATGGTATCTGGGGGTTGGAACTTGATGACCTTTAAGGTCCCTTCCAACCCAAACCAACCTATGATCATTTTCTCCAGGCAACTCTCAGTCACACCAAATGTGAGGGCGGTTTTGTCTCTTCAAAGCAAACGCTCTTGGAGACAAAAAATCAGGCTTCAGGTATTTAGAAGGTTCACCTGATAATAATCTCTGAATCTTCCTCATTAACAGATGGAAACACTTTTTTTTTTGGTGACAGCTTTCTTCTTATTTCGAAGTTAAAATTCCTCAATTACTGAACACAGGACTTCACAAATTCCTTGCAACCATAATAAAAACTATTAATTTAATGCTAAGTAGAAATTATCACATTTTTAGCAGCGCTTCAGCATGCAAAACAAATGAAACATGGCGAGAACAATATTGTTTTCATTCTCTTCACTAATACTCACACATAAGTTGAAGCAACTGCTCAAGCCTTGAAATGCTGCTGAAACAGTTTATTGTGCTCTAATCCTGCAGCCTTTAAAACAATCTAATGGTGGTATTTCCATGGTATAAATGATTCCTGCCTGTATCTGGCAGCCCTGGGAGTTCTCTAAGGATGAACATAAATTCAATTATACCAAATTAAATCTGAACATACATAAGCCACATAACATTTTAATTGGGGGCGATTCTTAACTTTTTTTGGAAGAACTATACAATAGTTGAGTCCCCAGAGATGATACGACCCATATGCTTACTCCCTTGAGCTGCCTGCTTTTATTAATTACTCTGGCAGAGATATATTTATATTGATGTAGTCAGTGTGTGAACAAAACCTCATGGACAAAAACCGGTTTAATTAAAGCAGAAAAACGTGGTTTACTGGTGGTGAGCAAATCTGGTCTTTAAAGTCAGTAAAACTTTCATAAGCGATTAGATAAAAATAAATCTCAGGAAAACATTTGCACCAAATATGTCTTTGACGTTTCATGCTGAAGAATAGCATAAAAAAAAAATTCCTGAGGAGGCTCATGGACTCAATAACCCGTTGGCTGCAGCTGGGAGTGAGTTCAGTCGGCTCCAGCTCTTTCATTCCCTTCTCCTCTGCTCTGATTAACAAATCTACCTCTTCTGCCCCAAACTGCTCCCTCCCTGAACCCCATTCTCTCTTCTGTCAGTGTTAACTTCCCAAAACTGGGCAAAGACAGGACCAAGCTCTGCCCTGTCCTGCTCTGCCTCCTGATGCCCACACCAGTTCACCGTTACTGGTGGAACTGGGGAAGGAGTGAACTGGAGCAGAGGCTCTGCCAGCACTTTTCCAAGAGCAGAAGGAAGAGTCTGCCTGGTAATAACGTAGAAATGTTTGTAAACCACTTTGCAATGGAAAGGATGTTTGGAAAACACAGCCAGAGACACTCAGGTGTGTACAAAACACTCGACCCCCACAGCTCTACCCCAGGCCTTGCTCGGAGTTCCACAGCAGACACAGAACACGGTGCTAAAGGGGAGAGTTTCACCCTGGGACACTGTCCCTGTCACCTGGAATCAGGGAGCCAGAAAAGCAAGTTAGGAGAACCCAGAGCCGAGGGCAGTGCCCCCCAGAGCACCCCCATCCCTCGGCACAAGGAGCTCTTTGTGCCGGACCGTGTTCCTCCCAGACCAGAGCTGGGCCAGAGATGTAGATCTCACACGCTAATAAATAAAAATAAATATCTGACCTCAAGTAAAAGATCCTTCGTTTGACACTCCTGATCATTTTTTATACTTCAAGCTCAGTTTTTACTGGACAGGATCCAGCCATCCTATGGAAATGGAACAGTCTTTTTCTTCACGTGAACAAAAGTCCTTTTCTAGTCCTGAGGGCCGGCAAGTTTATCCAAATATTCTCAGTTTACTACTAGCCCCTTTTGGAGCCGATACACTCAATACAGGCACACTTTGTATCTGAGGAGCTGCTCAGGGCAGTGCCAGGACAGGGCTCAGCCCGGCTGGGAGGGACAACACACGAGCCCCGCGGAGCCCCTGCCCTCCTCATCCTCCCCACAGGGCTGCCCACGTCTGACGGCAGCGCAGAGAGAGAGCACACAGACAGAGCAGCTCCTCCTCCCCCCTGCCATCTCCCCAGGAAGAATGTTTGGAAATGCTAAATAGTCTTTTCCATGTTTCTACATCGGTTCTTATTTTGGCTGAGCTCGTCCAGCCTGTGAGCAGCTGCCAAGTGCATGAAGTAATGAGAAAGCTTCGGGAGGGAAGCTGACTTCACTCCAGCGGCGCTGGAGCAACACACCCAGTATGTTCTGGGGCTGTCAGCACGGCCTGAGCGGGACCTCATTAGCAAATTTGACTTGCACAACCAGAGGAGACAAATTCCTGGGTGCCACCTTCCCGCTGCCGCCAGCTGCTCCGACCTTCTCTGTCAACCTTCCCTCATCCTTCCCGGGGCTGCTGGGAGGTTCCCACCAAAGCCCTGTTTGCCCCACTGCCCCCAGACCTGACCTGTGGCTGGTGGTGATGATCTCAGTAGCCCCAGAGACTGCCAGGGATGAGAGGAGGAGAGAAAGGCAGGACCCAAACACACATCTGAGGTGCCGTGTCTGCGCTGTGGGGACGCAGCTCTGGGCACGGGGACAAGAACTGTGCTGGGTCAGGTCTGTCACAGCCTGGCCCCCAGTGCAGACAAACACCTTCTGTGAGAGTTAAAACTAGTCTGTGGAATAACAACCCACTGGGGTACACAAAGGGAGCAGAGCCCTCAGGAGAGATGAACCAGGTTCATCCCCCCCAGCGCTGGGACAGCGGCTGACGGGGCAACACTCCCTGAGGAAGAGGCACAAACTGGAGTCACACAAGGGCAGAGCAGGGAATGAGCCGAGGTCTGGAGACACCCAGTGTGGAAAACTGGGAGAACTGGAGTTGTTCCACCTTGAGGAGACTGAGGGATGGGATGTAATAACCTTTGGTTCAGGCTTTAGGACATGAACAGCCAAGAGTGATGAGCAGGGCAACAACAGGCAGAGCCTCTGCCTGTAAATACAGGTTAGACAAACACCTGCCCCAAATGCCTGGAGATCCTGTGCTGGTCAGTGGGGCTTGAACTGGAAATGGAGGGTTTGTGAGTAGGGATGAGCAGAGGGACAACACAAGGTTGTTACCTGGTCCTCTCTGGAAACAGCTGCAAACTGCTCCCAGCATTTACTCTGCAAGTGCTACTATTTGAGGGGGAAAGAGTCAATGGGAATTCCTTCTCTGAATCAGCAGAGGAACACAACACACCCAATCCCTTCAATAAGGCACTGCCCTAGGTTACATTTTAAGAACAGTGTATTATGGAGGGTCATTTTATTCATCCAAGCCTTACTCACACAATGACACAAAAATTTCGGCAGATAAGGGTCCATAAATCTCTTTACCTTATTAGAAGGACTTCTAGCTCAGGAAAACGAGCCCAGCTTATCCCCAGACCATGTGCTGCGTTTTGGACAAGGGGTTTGCAATAACACAAGAGAACACAAGAGCAGAGCTGAGCTCTGCTGTAATTTCCATGGGGCCGAGTGCCACAGGTGCACTAATATAGGCATTAGTGAATGATTAGGCCTCGTAAAATATATGAATGCTGTTTCTTTAAGAAGCCATAAAATTTTATTGAGGAAAAAATCCATGTGTAAGGCTTTTGGTTCGTTTCATGCGGTCATTCAGAATTTCACTCATTTCTGACAGGACTATGATAATTAAAACTGTGGCCCGGGTCTGGTTTCTATAAAGTCCATCTGGCCTTCCGCGATGGAGAGTTTTGGAAGTATGTAATTGCCTGGGCAGCAAATAACTATTTTGCCATCCGCAGTAGTTTAATTTTGTCCCTGCAGCAGGGGAGCGAAGTCAGAGGGGCAAAAGATCATTAACGTCTGGGGTGGAAGAGGGGCTCCCAGAGCCTCGGCTGGCCCGGATTTGTTGAAACGCTTGACACCAATGGGCCCCATTAATGCATGGGTTAGATACAATCTGTGGAAAAGGGTCTATTATAAAGGGATTATTTGGAAGTGTTCTGTAGTTGGGGGTGGGTGTGATTGAAGGACTTAAAACTGTTACATTAACCCTTAGGGCACTCCAGGCAGTAACAAACCTGGCATTAAAGCGCTGGTGTTTGTCACAATTTCTTCACTTCCCTCCTCTCTGCCACAAGGTCAAAGAGATTAAAAACATCCATAATGCACTCTTCGGAGCTACAAAGACGAAGCTTGTTTTCTGTCCACTTTATGGCTGCAGCAGCCCCCCTGCCTCTTCCCTCTCACCCCAAACACGATCGTTAAACAACAAAACGAATCGCGAACGACAGGCACCAGCAATTATTTTATATATATATAATACATGCATGTATTTATTTATACATCTAAAGAAAGCCAGCACAGATGGAGTGGTGACAGGAGAAGCTCTAGAGCTCTGCTTAAACACCCAAAATATGCCTGTTCATATTTTGTTTGACTAAAAACCAAGCTGGAAATTCCAGCTTTCCCGGGAAGTTGCTTCGTTCTGTCAGGGAACAGCACACACCTTCCCCCTCGAGTGCCACAGCTGAACAAAACCACTCAGAGACTTGATAGACTTTAAAACACCTCCCAGAAATCCACGTAAACACAAACAGTTTCATTTACATTTTAAACAGCATTTTGTGCTTTTTTTTGTCTCTGTCAGTTGGACACGTGGGACTCCCGTGGGAGACCAGGATCCCAGTCAGGCATCGTGGGGCTGAGGCTCCTGAACTGACCAAAACCTGCACCACCAAGGGCAGCCACATTCCCCATCACCCACAGCTGCTGGTGTTTGTGCCTTTATACCTACACACATCCTTTAACTGCCCTGATTTTCCAGCCAGTGGGATTCCAGCCCCCTGTGTGTGTCTGTCTGGGATGAAGGATCCCTGGCCAGGATTCCTAAAGATGCAGATGGCATTTCTGCTATCAAACCCCAGTGCCCTGCACATCTTGTGAGCGACCTGCCTGCTCTGTGTTCTGAGCCCTGCTGCTCTCCTGTCAGGTTTTTGGAAGGCTCTTATCTCTCTGAATAGCCCTGCACAGACTGTTGAGCTCAGCTCTCTGCTGTTCACCCAGCAATGCCTTTGACAATGTGCTCTTCTGCTTCATCCCGCTCACATCAAACAGCAGGTCCAACTCAAACATGATTCTATTTGGCCTAAGGATGGGGTTCTGCTGTGCCAATCATGTAAAAAGAGGAGAGGCCAGACCAGCTGAATTTGGTCGTTCTGAGTGCTTGGACACTCGATTTGTGGGATGAGAGGCAGAAACCGTCACAAAAAATAATGAATAATGAAAATGTCAAATGCAGCAACGCACGAGGAAATAAAATGTGTCTCAAGGTGGAAAACCCACTGCTGCTATGAGGGTTTGGAGGGAATCTTGTGTTCTCCAAGTTCTCGTGTTCCCTTCCTTGCCCTAGTAAGGGATGAAGGAGGAGAGGCCAGAGGGAGAACACGAGCTCCAGGCACCGGGCAGACCAGTCCAGGAGCACCATCCTCTTCCTCTGGCTGCAGCCTGTCAACATGAGAAATCCTTTCCACAAGTGTGTGCCACAAGAACCTCAATGGCTGTGATCATCAGCTATTGCCAGAGCAATTGTCTCTAGGAGAGTGATGTTTGTTTCGCTTTCTTTCTGGGGGTTCATTAATTTCATCTGATCTTGTATGATCCCCAAATCAATCACCTGACTCAGGGGGGGTTTACAAGACTATTGAGAATGTGGTAAAAGCCCCAGTGGCCAAAGACTGTCCTACTTCCTTTGAGACTCTGCCACACTTTGCTGCAGGAATTTAGTGACTGGCTTGACTTCACTGGGTAGCTCTGGAAACTCTGAGGGAAAACATGTGCATATTTACAGTTCCCCAGACCCCACTTGAGACAACAGCAGAGATATCGCAGTGGAAAACACATTTTATGGAGAATTATTGAAACTGCGACTCTTCCAATACAGTAGAATGTCTGTTTGCTTTGGCATGTCCATCTCTGCTCACCACAGCAATCTGGCAGCACGAAGCACAGTCAGAAATGATTGATGTTTAAATATGTCTGCTTGGAAGAGCAGAGAGGTTGATTAAAAACCATAAATTCGGGAAAAACAGGTTTAAAACCTTTATCTGGCACCCCGCTCCACAAAGGTTTATCTATACCAAGCAGTCACGAAAACAGACCTCCTAATTAACAAACTCCTAAAGTTGCTAATTGTGGTTAGTTCATACATTTGCTGTTTCAGAGTTGGGACCTGTTTGATGTGGCAGAGCTGCCCCAGCACCCCAGAGCCTGCAGGCAGAGCGTGCAGAGAACGGGGGACCATCAAAGGCAGGAACCAGCTGCCTCCCTTTGCTCAAGCAAGACACCAAAATCAAAGCCCCAGAGCCACTGCTCACCTCCAAACAACCCATCTGTGGTATTTTCCAGGAAGACAACGCCTCCACGAGATGATGCCTGATGGGAAACACAGCCAGGTACAACCTGCTGTGAGGGGAACTTCCCACCAAGGAACCCAGACCTGAACTTAGCCAACAGCAGCAGGAAAAAAGAACTTCTGAATTGGCATTGTGGCAAAGGAATAAAACAAAGTGTGAATGGGTTAAAACCCCCCTCCTGTATTTCCCTGGTGCTGCTGTTCCCCACAGAGTGTGGCTGTGTCACCCCATGCCAGCACCACACCTCAGTGCCAGGGCTGCCCCTGCTTCTGGGTCTGCCAGACCCACACTGGGTGTCACAGAAGTGCCTTCACTTACTGGGAGAAACCAAACACAAATGGAATTTCAGGCAGGCCCTGCAACCCCACCTCATTTCCATCCCTTCTAGTGCCTGAGCACTGTCCTGTCCCATCCCATCCCATCCCACCCCATCCCACCCTGTCTCATCCAGCCCAACAGCATCAGCCTTGCAGGAGCTGGAGCTGCCTCTGCTTCTCCATCAGCACTGAGCCCACCATGGGCTATAATCTTCATCAGCAAATTAAATATATCTGAATGAATCCACCTCTGAATTTTGTTAAAATCCTCTTTAAGCAGCTATTCGAAGTGAACAGAGCTATTTACCCACATCAAAACAAAAGTTTCTGCTCTAAGTTTGCAGACAACTCCCCTGAAGATTTTATTTTCCTATTTTTTATGGAAATCATAACAAGCAGCAGGGCTGTTTTTCCTTGGAAATTACATTAAAAATATTCTGTTCTAAAGATATCATAGATTCATGAAACCTTCATCTCTTCTAAATCAAGGAGAGTGAAATTCTGCCAGGCAGAGTAAGCACGAGACTGCCAAAAATCCTGAAAAGGTCTCTCAGAAGGGAAAAAAAAGAACCAGAATAAAAGAAGCTGTGAAAGTTTATGAGGATAAACACTGATGACAGGTGGAGTAGAAGCTGAAATCTGAACTCCAAAGTAACTGCAAATAAAGATTTGTTACAGATGGTTTTAATATGACCTAACACTGGGATGCCAGCTACAGTATCACTTTTTCCTGTAGGCTGGACAAAACTAATAATACAGTTATGGAAACAGGCCACAGCAGCACAGACAGGGGAGCAACACATGGCCTTGAGGACACACCATGTCCTCTGCAGAGCACAAGGGATGGTCAAAAAACAGCTGATAGAGAGACACAGAGCTGGAACCAGCAACCACATGCACTTTAAATACAGAAAATTGAGTAATCACAGAATTGTTTAAATTGGAAAAGCCCTCCCAGCCCATGGATCCCCCCTGTGCCTGATGTCCACCTTGTCCCCCAGCCCAGAGCACTGAGTGCCACGGCCAGTCCTTCCTTGGACACCTCCAGGGGTGTGGACACCACCACCTCCCTGGGCAGCCCCTTTCCAAGGCCTGACAACTCCTCCTGTGAAGAAATTCCTCCTGATGTCCAACCTGAGCCTGCCCTGGCACAGCTTGAGGCCGTTTCCCCTTGTCCTGCCCCTGACAGAGGACTGGCATCAGCAGTGATTGTGTTTGAATGGCATCGATGGTGGCTCAGATCCCACAGTCCTGTGCTGCTGTCACTGAGGTGACACCTGGAGCAGCTCCTGTGGAACCTGCCCCTCTCCAAGGATCCCACCATCCAAGGGCTGGGCCCGCACACCCTGTCCCAGCTCCTCCTGAGCCCCAGGTCTCAGTGATGCTGCTGGGACAGTGCCAGCAGCTCTCAGCGGTGTCACCCGCAGATGACGGGCACAGGGAAAGAAGCCCCTTCTCTAATTTCCAACATAAATTCACTATTTTGGCAGCTGGACCCTCTCAGATAAGAAAACAAACCGGATCTTCGTCGGGAGAGCCGTGAAGTTCTCGTGCCTGAGCACTGACCTCCAGCCCCATTTCTGGACTCTCTACGTCATTTCAAAAGCAAACTCCAGCTGGAACACGCGGGGTTGCTCCATCTCTGTCTAGACTTCAAGCATGTAACACACTTGGCAGGTTTAAGCATTCTTGCTGAGATCAATGACAACTAACCTGCTGCACCACAATTCTAGGAGGATTTGGGTTTTTTTTTTTCCACTACATGGTAAATCTGAAACACAAGTCAGGGTAGGAAATGCTGCACTGTTGCTGTACTTTCCAGTACCAGCTGGTTAATTAAATTGTCTTTGTTGATCCAATCAGATTTTAGAACAACAAATGCAAAAAATATTAAAGAAAGAGAAACTTGGCAAGATTTTCAGAAGTGCCAAATACCCTGATATTTTAAGCCATATTTATCAAAGACACATCTTAATGAGGGAAAAAAAAGAACTTTAAATCAGCACTGAAATAAATGTATGAACCGCTAATGATAACATTATCATATTAGTCACTCAAACCAATTAACACAGCTAATGACAGATTCAAAAAGCAGATAACTTAATCAGTTTGCACACTGCAATGTGTACAGATATAAACCCAGTTTATATGTGTGCATATAACCCAGGTTTATGTGTTCTTCTGAAGGGGCAGGATGAGTGCAGACCGTCTGAACACCGTGAAAACTCCACACCGAGGAGCTGCAACTCCCGCCTGGTGCCAAAGGGCTGCAGCAGGACTGGGGACTCTTCCTCCTCATCCCTCCCCCTCAGGATTCTTGATCAGAACACCATGGGCTAGTTACTTGGGTGGGTTGGCTTGGAGGAATTCCCTGTGGAGGGAGAGGAGCCCCTGGCAGCGGGAGCTGCCCTGTCCCTGCCCGCTCCTGTCACCGCGCTGGCACTCGGGGCAGGCAGGGAGCACTGGCCTTGCTGGAACAACCAGCAGCTCCTCTCACTTGGCTGTAAAACATCCTGCATTTACCTAAGAATATGGTAGCTGGGGGCTGGAGAGCTTTCCCCATAAATTCCTCAGGCCAGGCCAGGCCCATCCGAGGGTGCCAGCCCGTCCCCACGTGGGGCAGCGCCGCGGGCGCCGGCGCAGCTCGGCCTGTCAGGGGCTGGCAGGAACATGCAGTGGGCTTGGTGGGATGCCATGGCTCATAACACCAAATGGAGTCATCAATAAACCCAACATCAGTAATAATAAAGTTTTACCACTCACCTTATGTAACTTTTATTTTACACTCGATTAACTTTTATTGCCAACTCCAAAGAATAAAGGCATTCTTACAGCAGAGAATTGGAAACAGCTTTTTGGGGGCAAAAAAAAGAAAACCGGCGTATTCTCATACATAAGGGGCTGCATTCCCTGGCAGCTTAGGAGTAGCAGGGACAAATATGGTTTAAAACATGCATGGCTAATTCACAGCTAACAGAGAAACAGCCTTACCTTTCCTGAGCCTGGCTGAGTAACCCCATGCTCTCCCACCACGCTGTGCTCTGCACTTCCCAGGATCAAATTCAAGTGAGACACCAAAGCAAGAAATCCCCGGGCTCTGTCTGTACAATAACTCAGTATGACAGCAACTGATTTAGCAATTCCTGCTTTCTAATTGCAGCAGAAGAAGACCCAACTGCACGAACATTTATTCAGATCACCAAGGCAGATGCACCCGAGCTCCACACGCAGGCAAAGCACTTCCCAGGAATTTGGGTTAGTAAACACACGAGGAAGCCACGCCCTTCCATATTTCCTTTAACTCATTATGCTTATTTTCTGGTACCTTTATGAGCATCAATCACGAGCAGCCCGTGCTGAATACACAGCATTGTTTGTCAAACTGGACAGTGCCCTCGGCCATCATGCCTGAGAAGTCAGGGGACTGTCTAATGTCTGCTTTTAATATGGGCCAAGTCCTTTTTCGCCTCCTGTTTAGTATAATTTTATACTGGGTGGACACATTTAGGGCCTGAATGGTTTGACAGTAATGATTAATACCCTGCATTAGGAGATTCCAGTGAAAGTATTCAGGAGCACGCTGTGCAGTTTGGTTCTCATCAGATGGTCAGGTCTACAGGCCTATTAAAAACAGCAGGAGAGCTGCAGACTTAATCACAGAGGCTGGGCCCGTGGAGGGAGGAAGAGTGAGACACAAAAAAAGGAGAGAATGAATAGAAGGACAGAGCAGAGGTGCAGGAGAGCCTGGGGTAAGTCGTGCTCTCACCAGCGACAGAACCAGGTGAGGGTTTCTTTAAAAGCTGTGCCAAAAATGGTTCAGATGTAAAATCTCTTTTCAAAGCCAAAGCAGGTAAGGGTGGAAGGCTGCACGAGGCAGTAACAAGGAGTGGAAAGTGAGAATTACTTATGGTTTAATGGCAAAAATTCTAGGAAGACAAAATCAGACCCAAAGCAGAACGGGTAACACAGTGCTCCATATGGCAGCAGGCCCTGGAGAAACCCAGCAAAACAGTGCCAGGAGCGAAATCAGAGCAAATAAACCACCCAGGGAAAGGCATCACAAGTCAGTACTGTTGTTTGGTGCCTTGCTATTAGTTCATGGAGTCAGAGACATCTCGGGAGGGCTGCAAACCTCAGTACAAACACTGGCCCAGCTGAGGTTCCCATTCATGCAGCAGGAACCTGGAGAGCTCCAAGCTCAGGCTGAGCCTCACATGGCCTTCTGACTCCATTCCCAGTTCTCCCTGTGTTTCTGTGCAGGACCAGGAACTACAGAAGAACTTACTCTCCACAACACGAGAAACACCAAACCAACCACGTGGAGGAGGTAAGTCTGGAACTTGTGCAAAGGCTGGATATTTACCCCATTACCCAGAAAACAGCCTTTAGAGCACTAAGTAGCAGGTTACAAGCCTGTCTCGTGAGAATCATAATGCTTCCAATAAAATAAAGCCATCAGCACCAACCAAAATCCCAGGATATTCCATACAGCCCACACCATCAGGCTCTAATTTCCACAAATTTTCACAAAGTCAGTATTTGTTTGCAAGGAGTTTGTACAAAGCTGCATTAAACAATGGAAGAAGCACATTGTGTTCATGGGCCTGATGGACAACCCCAGCCTTCCTTCCACCATCACCTCACTGTGGCACAGAAATAGTTGGATTTGTTACCAGAGGAACACAGCCCAGAACACATCTGTGTCTTATCAACTGCATCATGGGTCCCTATGGTTTAGAACATCCACCAAAAGCACCAGCAGAAGATTTGATGGAACAGCTCCCATGTTGATCAGCTGGTACATGTTCTATTTAGGAAGGCTGGAGCCTTCCCACCTGCAAAACCAGCTTTGGGTTATTAAAATTGGGGGAATTTCAACTGCTTTTATAGCATTTGGTGGAAGTTTAGTTCCTAAAATGAGCTCCTCTCCTACCAAGGGAGAGGGTGTTCTCCTGCCTTTGGAGCTGCTTTGCACACCCCAGCCCTCAGGGAAGTGCTGGGGCCTCCTGGGGACCACTGTGCTGCTCCTGAGGTTAAACTGGTTCCGTGGGTAACCCAGGGCTCCACTGGGCAGGGCTGTCACCTTTCAGCAGTGCTGAATTTATACTAAAACCCAAATCACCATTAAAACCCCAACAACACACAAACGGCGTATAACAAAGCCCCTGAGGTGTTCAAAGTCTGTAAATCCCCTTTTTTTGAACGTCTGAATAACAACAAACCCAAAACAATGATTAATTCTTCTCCAGTGCACAGACCCAGTTCAGTAACAAGCGCTAAAAATACATCTGAACCTTAGAAACAAAAGAGAAGGCATGGAGCACTTTGAAAGTTTGCTCCAATGATTAAATAAATTAGACCTGAGCTGCTAAGAAGGGAAGGACAGAGAGTTCACCACCAGCACGACAAGACATTGCCAGGCCTTGACTTGTTTGCAAAGAGAAAAAGGGCGAAAACCAGCACATTTCAACAGATTTCCAAACTCTGGGCAGTTTTTATTATTCAGTGCCAATGTGATTTTCAACTGTGTGAGATCTCAGGTGATTTCTGACACGATGCCCGTGGTCCCAGCTCTGACAGCTGCCAAGCCACCACTGCTGCAGAGGGAACGGGTCCAGCCGAGCATCCTCCGTGCTCAGGAGAGGCAGTGGCAATCCCAGCAGAGCTCTCATTCCCACGTGTCCTAAAATGTTGTGTTTCTCTGTCCCTCTTGCAGCACTCCAGGGCATCCCTCACACTGCCAGGAGCTCTGGACACCCCCAGTGCTGTCAGTCCCACCCCAGGCTGATGTTCCCACCCCATCCCTGCCAGGATGCACTGATGGGGACCCCTGGGCCAGACCCTCTGTCCTGCCTGGGGCTGCAGGGACACTCCATCTGCTCCTCACTAAAAACACGTTCTGGAAACACAACCCTTGTTTGTGAGACATGAGGAATATTCCCTTCACGTATGTAGAAGCATCAGTGAAAAAGATCATTGTCTGAGGACAGCAGCTCTCCTTACACTCACAGAGTGGCAACAAGGATTTCACTAAACCTTCAACATTTACACCAAACTTACCACTCTCCCAAACTCTCGAAGCCCTGCTTTTCCACTGAAACCCAGAACTATTAATTCACTGCAACAATTCTCTTCCTAGACACAGAAAGAATGCAGGGCTCCCTATGACAGCACTTTACCAAACCCGGGCAGAAATTTCTCATATCCCACAGCTTTCCCACAGCTTGGACCAGCTCCGGGAGCTGCAGGAGGAATGAGTGTTCCCCTCCTGGAAGCATCATCTTTTTTTTTCTTTGATGGGGTGCTTGACTGTGATGGACAGCAAGAGAATACAGGGACAGGACTTCTGAACACCCCACTGCTATCTCCACATTATTTGGATTTGCAGGTTATCAGTGGGGCAGCAACTTCTGCTATGACCTCATTAACTAATGTGGCCACATCAGCACCTCTGCACAGCCTTTATCACTCATCATGTGTCATAAAGCAGCCCGTTGACACCTCCTGGGGAATGCCGGTTGTATCTTATCTCCCGCGGGGATTGGACCCTCGCTGGGAGACAGGGAGCACGTCTAGGAATGCGGCGAGGAGACACGTCCGCCCGCGGCAGCTGACAGGGGATGATTTCTCAAACAAACACTGAGTGGGAAATTAATGGGCTTTGCCTTGCCACTGACAATGCCGAGCAGAAATACATTAACTCCTGGCTGCTATAATTTAAGAATTATGACTGCAATTTCAGACCAAAGCTACTGGGACGCTTCCATCAGCATCCAGCGCGCAGCTGCTTTGCCCTCCTATCATCACCAGCAAGGTCCAGGAGCTTTCATTTACACACTTATTCCTAGTGGCTGAACGGTGGAATTCCCTTCCCACATCTGAAAAGCACAACAGCATTTTCTCCTGGTTTCTTCACATAAAAATCCTTCTGTCGCACCTCCCAAACTGGATTCTGGGAGAAAAAGCAGCACACCCAGAGCACAGCATCTCCCAGCCAGGAGAGAAGGGATTAGGATGATGCCAGAACATTTTACCCTGTTTTACCTTGTATCATTCTGCTAAAGACAGTTTTTAAAAGGTGTGTTTTGCCAGGAAAACAGCAACTTTTCCCTGTCAGAAGCTGTCCCACCCTCCTGGTGCACAAAGAGTGCAGGGCATGGCTGGGAGAGAAGTGTGGGGATGGTTTCAAGTCCCCAGTAAACATCTTTGAGAAGGTTACAGAGAACCCTCTCCACACTTTGCTGTTGTTAAACCAAAATGCAGTGGGTGTGGATATTTTAAATGATGCAAAAAACCAGTAAAAACATGAAAATGCTTTTTTAAAATGAAAACACATCAAACCCATCAAATCCATCCGGCATGGAAAAATTCCTCGGGCTGAAATCAAAGTAAACATAACATAATCCACACTGGGATTGTGTCAATCACTACTGGCTAAACTGGGAGGGCTCAGGTGACTGAAACAGGCAACGGGCACAGCAAAGCTGCTGCATCCTGCCCACCCTCAGTGGGAACAATCCCTGTGTTCTTCCCATCCTGGCCTGCAGCTGGCAATCCTGTTCTACTGAGAGTCATGAATAGGAAAAATAATCTGCTGCTCACGGCACTGGGATGGCCAAACAGCAGGGCACGTGCCCTGATGTGTCACTGATGCTCTGCCCAACTTCCAGAGAGTTCTGGGGTTTCTCTCCCTTAATGCCTCAACTGTAAAATTGAGTTAATCATCTCTCTGGCTCGGTTTAGAGCTCCAGCTGCCAGTAGCAGACAGTCTGGAATGATCTGGAGGTGGGTAAAACCTGAAATTCCCATTCTAAGGACTGAAAGCTGAAAAGGCAGTTCCAGTGTGTAACAACTGGGATCCCTCAGTGGATCCAGTGACAGCCACGGGCAGGGCAAGCCCCAGACCATGGAACCACTTTGCACCAGACAAGTGCCAAACCTTGCCAAATTAATGAACTGCTTAAAATTAAAGCCAAACAACCAAACAAGGAAACCCACCCCCCTGAGATCTGGAGTCTTACTGCAAAACACCCACCCAATAGTGCCCGTTCCCTGCCCAGCACTGCCTGAGCCAAAGGGAAGAGCTGCTCACACTGTCACAGGACAGGGCAGCTCAGATCCACCTCGGGAGCCTCTCCTGCCCGTGGATATCCTGGCAAAATACCTATCTTTGGTGACAAGGGGTGCTTCTCTTACCACTCCAAGATCTGTGGGTTATCCCAAAGTAGTTTTCATCTCGACCAGAATGTTCTATTTTTTTCTGATTTTTTTTTTTTGTTTTTTTTCTCTGCTTTTTAAAAGGGTGTCTTGTTCTCAATGACATTTTTCCTTTTGCAAATGATCTAATGGAATAACTCAGAAAGACCAGCCTGTGGGATCTGGGAAACCCCCAAGCCTGACAACGTGGTTCCCACCAGCTAAACCATGAAAATCACTGTGCCTTCTGCATTATTTCCTCACATCCAAAACCTGTTATTGAGTCCAGCGACCAACAGATCCCTCACCATCAACACCGGGATAAAGACTCTTCTCTATGCCTTTTCCAGACGTAAAACCAGATCTTTTATTAAACCACATTAACCTAAACATCCTCCCTTTATTTCTCCCCTGCTGGGTAACACCATGTCAGAACACGAGCTGCCGGGAACGCGCCGTGTCCTGCTGAAAGCTGGAAAAGGGGCCGACTGAAGGCACGGAGCAGAAAACATAAACACATCGGCCTCACGTGCTCGGCGTGGATTAACCCGACCAGAGACGTCGGAGTGACTTTTCCCGACTGTTATAAACAAAAGCAAAACCTGATAAACACTTGCCATGCCCAGCCGTGCCAGGAAAAGCCGATTTTGGGAGCGAAAATGAAATCCCGGTGCTCTGAGGAGGTTCCACTTGGGCAGGAGCAGCTCAGAGGGTCACAAAGCCCATATTGTTTAAATGTGCACGTGGCCGCTGCTCCTCTGTGTGCTCTAGAGGCAGCATTGGCTCACGGATGGGGCACAGGAGCAGGACAGGGCCCGGCTCTCCCACCAGCCCCAGCTCAGCCCTTCCCGTCTCAGCTCCACTGGTCCCTTGGCTGTGTCATCATCGCCTGCTCCTGCTTGGGAAGTGCTCTGGAACGCCCAGGTGATGACACCCACACACTAAAGGTCTCTCCACCCCCTCCCTGAGGTGAGAAGCTCCAGGACAGGGGGGTGTTACACCCTTGTCCTGCTCAGCCGTGACAGCTCTGTGGGTTCCTCTGCCCTGGCCCAGCCCCAACAGCGACTCTCTGGGAAAGGCAAAGCTCTGCTCTGGCCACGTCTCCACCCTGCAAACCTGAGCCCCAAAGAGCATCTTCTTCACAACAGAGAGTTTTGCTCCAGTTCCTTTTTCTTTAAGCTTTTCTTCACAGAAATAAAACCAAAAAGACCAATCAATCATTACTGGTGTGGCCACAGAATTCCAAGTCCTGTGCAAGTGCTGCCTCAATGTGGAAGCATTTTTCCTTTCATTTTTCCTTTCTCTCGTCACCTGCTTTGCCACTGCAGGTACGTGGCCCTTGAAACACTTGGGGAATTTTTTTACATCCTATTTTTCAAATTATGTCAAATGTCTCCAGGGCCCGACACAGCCTTTATTAGAAGTCAAAATTCATAATTACCTGATAGCCAAGCACAGAGTTATCAGTCAGAGCAGTGGGACAGCTCAGCGAATTCTCAGCAGGTCGCACCACGAGGCTTTGCCCTCACCTCAAATCCAGTGTTACCCACACCTGACTGCACACACCTCCCTTCCCAGCCCTGCACCCCTGGATGTGGGAATGTGCATCCCCTGACACCACCCTGAGCGTGGCAGTGTTTGTCAGGGACGTGCAGTGTCACCACGAGCTCCCCGTTCCCTTCACAGACAGAAACACACCTGAGACACCCCCAGACACGGACATTTCCACAACAACTTCCTCCTTTTCCATACAATTATCCCGAATTCTAATACACACTGCCACCTCTTTTCCTGGCAGGAGTTCTCCTCATCAGCTGGCGGAACTCCCTGGTCTCTGGAGTGCAAAGGATGGCTCTGTCTGTCCGGGGAGCACCCAAAGAACAGGTCCCCTGTGTGGTGACGTGGAGTTAATAATTCAGCACCCTGCTGCCTGCTGAAGTTTCTGAATCAAAATATGACCAATGGGCAAACAGTTGGTTTATTGAGTTTTCTGTCGGTTTTCTGTCCTGAAGACATGGCAGGGAGTGCAGAGGACACCTGCTGTGCAGGGCACGCTGCTGCAGAGCAACACTGGATCGAAGCAGCTCTTCCAAAAATAATTATTCTCTCAGGGAATGTTCAGGACTCGCTGTGACACACTTTGTATGTGACACACACACACACAAAGCTGAGGCTTGGGAAGCTGGGAGCCTTTTGCAGGTGCTGCTGTTTTCTTAGCGACTTAAGGGACTTTGCAAATAAACATCTGTGCTTCTGTAGCCCATTTTTAATTTTTATATTATCTGTACAAAAAGGACGTGGTTGGAAGGAGCCCAAACCAGTCTGGGATTCCATGTTTCTGTGAGTGTTCAGCACACAGGTGAGCTGGGCACGGCCACAGGGACTGGGTGTGGTGCTCATCCACCTCCCAAAGAGATGGATTCTGGCAACAAGGACTCCTCCCCTGGAGCTCAGACACCTTGCCCTTCCCCTTCCCCAAGGACTCAGCCCTGACAGCATTTAGGTGTCCCCAGGTGATGTTTCTGGGGGCTGTAATTGCCCCAGCCCCGAGCTGAGCAGCCTCGGGGTGCAGTTATTTGGGTGGGAATCACCCAAACCCGCCCTGTGGCAACGGCACCAAAAAGCTGTGCAGGAACCAGTCTCGGGGAGGTGGTGGGATTGTTTTCCCTCACACATTCAGAGCTGCAGCTTGGCCTCAGCACAGAAAGCCCCCAGTGTTTGCCCAAGATGGGATCTTACTTTCCCCAGCCCTTTCAAGTGCCCCGGGCCCTCGCAGGTGTGCACGGCCTCGTTTTCTCTCTTTTGCTTTCTTTCTTTTTTTGGGGGAAAGATTGATTACAGGCTAAGCAGGGCTCCTTTAGCCAGCACTCCCATCTCTAATTATTAGCACTGCCAACTTTTCCAGCACAATGCTCAGTGTCAGATAAACGAAATCTGCTCCTGTCTGTTCTGTAACTGATATCAGCTCCATAGTGACCGTCCCTGACCTAAGGACCCCAGGCTTTGTTTGCTGCTACATCTTTACTCTGCTGAGCATTCTCAGAGTCCACACACATCAAAAAAATCACCAATATTAATTAAACCCCAGATACTGTTATCACTGTGGTGAATAATGGGCTTTTTCAAGCCGCACTGAGTAGCCTCTGCAAGACTTTGCTCCTGACAACATTCAAAATATTAGATTTCCAATACTTCTTTCATCTCACCCACAGCCTATTTGCATTAGTGGTTGTTACATTACAACAGTCAGAAACCTGTTAAAAATCTGTGTGTACACAGCACAACATGCTACAGACACACATTTAGGTCCTAAATTAGTCTTTTTTTAAATGGAAAAAATAATTAACCTCATTACTAAAATGCAAATACCCACAGTCTGCCTGCAGAGTGGATCTTCTGGCAGTGAGGGATATTCTGTGATATTTTGTCAGTGTGGATATTGTGGTGATGTCCAGCACAATAGGCTCCAAGGAACAGAATTTGGGATTTATAAGCACACACGATGGAAATGACAGCATTACTGGGATCACTGTCCATTTTTAGGGAACCTCAGCACTCCAGAGAGTTGCCATTTCTTCAACACATCCCAAACAATTCAAATCCCTGATTTTGAAGACATGTAACCTGTTTCCCCTCTGCAGTCCTTAGGTCATTACTGGTTCCATAACACCCCCTCCAGCCCCAGCTCCTCACAGGGGGATCCCAGTGTTTCCTCTGGGGCAGGAATGCTCTGCTCCACCCTGCACAGACACTCCAAGGGCTCCCTGAGAACACTGAATGGAGCAGCTGCTGCTGGAGTAGAGAGTCAATTTTTAAATACTCATTACAAAATGACATCTCTAATCCATATGAAAAGATCTGCTATAATCATTTCAATATTTCTCCTGTTAATTATTTCATTAGTTTTATTGTTTTGATAAATCTCTGATTTTTCAGTCCTTCAGATTTCCGTATGGATTGGAGGCAAGGACAAACTGAGGGGTTTGTTATCTGGGCAGGATGCCTGGCTGTGCTCTGGTACAATCTAGAAGAACTGGAGCCCAATAGATCAGGTGTTAGGAGGGAATCCCTCCCTTTGAGGGTGGTGGGGCCCTGGCACAGGTGGCCCAGAGAAGCTGTGTAAGTGTCCAAGGCCAGGTTGGATGTGGGTTGGAGCAACCTGGTCCAGTGGAAGGTGTTCCTGCCCATGGGATGGGCTGAAAGGTCCCACCCAAGCCAAACCATTCCATGAGTTCATGATTTTCTGCCCTGTTCAGTTCGGTGATTTTCTCTGGAAACCACCGGATTGATAAATCAGCATAAGCGTCACTTTTTGACACCCACAATGTTGTCCTTCCCCCCTAAACTCTTCTCCCCAACCTCTTCCATGGCAGTTGTTAGTTGATTACCTGTACAATTGACTGGTGCTGCTGGTAACAGCACCACAGCCTAATTGAAATGTATGAGAAACAATTACGAGTAATTGGAATCAATTAATTGATGATTTTCCTGTGGAACTGCTGCTCCGTGCAGGCAAATCCTAATTACTTTCACAGAGCCCAGGAAAAACCTGGAAAAGCTGAAATCACAGCACAGATCTTGAAGTGACACTGTGCAGTTTTCATGGGGGCAGCTTCTGTTTGAGTGCAGGTTCCCAAGCAGAGGAACAAGGAGAAGAGGAGGGAGGGAGGGAAGAAGGGAGCAAGAAGAGGAGGGAGGGAGGGAAGGCAGGGGGAGAGCAGGGCAGGGGTCGGGGCTGCTCCTGTTCCCAAACACGAGGTGATGTTCCTGCCTCACTTGTCAATGCACCAAACCCTCCCCACAGCCAGGGCTGAGCTCGGTGTCTGTCCCTTATCAGATGAGAGCAGGCTGGAGTTTCACCATCCCGACTCCTGCCTTTCTCCCGCATTCAGTCCCACTTCCTGCTCTCTGAAAGTCAAGCTCCCATTCACAAAAGAGGGGCCTTATCTCCTTACCTCTTGACCCTGAATCAGGGCTGCAAATACAGGCTTTTCTTTCTGACAGCAGCAAACAGGTGACAAAGTCCTTTGGCTCTGGGTCTTTAAAGAATAAAAGAAACACAGCCTTCCAATATATTTTTGTTGTGCTGAAGGTGGTAAATCTCAACCTGCAAAACCCCTTTACAAGGATTCAACCTTTATAAAGCAATTTACCCTTTACAAACGGATCTGAGAAATCAGGATGTCTGCATTCAAATCAGAATTGCCTCGAATTAGGAGAAATTTCAGCAATAAAAGTGGATGGGTTTGATGAATGTTCTCCTTTGTTTAAGCCCAAAATTCAACGGGACTGCCAGAGAACTGACTCCTTCCCTGAGGATGCACTGCACAGCAGCTCTTATCAGAACTCCCTCTCATACTTAGCCTGGCTTTGGAGGAGGTTTATCACGTCTCACAGCCAGACCACTTGAGCTGAGGAGCTTTGGTGGGGAAAGGACTCGAGACAATTAAGGGAACTACAACACGAGTGCCCCTGAAAACTTCAAGTGGCAGAAATAGATGTGCTCTGTTAACGGTTTGGGAGAAGAACCATTTACTTGTGAGACAACATTTAACGTTCTTCCCCTCAAAATTAACTGTCAGCCTGCAGAAACCCAAGGATTTTTGGGTTTGTATTTAAAGACTGTGTTATCTCTGTGGGCTCAGGCCCTCTGTCCCTGCTCAGTGGCAGGGCACTGTCCTGATGTGGGAGCAAACCCTCACCCTGCAGTTTCACTTAATATTTTGCAAATTAAAAACACATCAGAACCTCCAAACCTAATAACAAAATTGCTTTTTACATTTATGGCTAGTGAAATTTTTGTTCCAATTTCTTCCAAGCTGTTCTGCAGTGTGGGAGTGGAGCAGCCTGGATCCCTGACAGGCAGGACACCCTGGTGAGATAAATGCCCCTGCAGCAATATCAGGGGGGACAGGCTGACCTTGGTACCTGTGCTGCACCTGCTGGTGCCTCTGAGGGGCATCCTCAGCTGCCCCTCTTGTCCCATCCAGAGCCCCTGGGTACCAGGAGGAAACCATTCCTCCAGGGAATCTTTCCCCTGGCTGGGACAGTGCAGCCTTTGCTCAGCTAAGTGACCTGGGGAATCAGCCCCCAAAGGAAAACCATGCAGGATCCCACAACTATTTATTAAAAAGAATTCAGTGCTACCTCTGCAAACTTATCCCAGGCTTGCAGTGTCAGATAAAAGTGACATGAAAGCATTTCTGCTTTGCCCAGAGCTGCCCGTGCCTGAGGACAGTGAGAGCTGACAGTGCACAGTAGTCCCCAAATTGTTGGGCAAACTATGTCATGTCCCAGATAGCACCAAGAGCCTGCCCTGGACAACGTGTCTGTGGGCCTTTGAACTCGTGATGAGCTTTGTGTGTTCTCTCCTCTTTATTTTTGTAACTGCTCCAGACCCTGGGGCAGGTGGTGCAGAAAGATCAAGACAGGGTTGGGAGGAGCAACAAACACTTGGTCTGAGGGCCAGGAGATGAAGAGCCAAGTGCTGCTGCAGCTGATAAAAGATTGATCCCAGGACACAGGGATTTCAGGCAGATCCTTTGGGATGCACAGCTATTTCTTTACTTCGATAGGAAGACAGAAAAACATAAACACAACCTCAAAAATATCTCCCCTTCCCTGAGAATCCCATACAATCCATCCCCATCCCCAGAGAACAGGGAAAACATCCTTTGCCCTCCTGCCAAAGCCAGGCTCCTCCTTTCAGAGGCTCACTGATGTGCAGGTACACGAGTTGAGAGTGGGCATCCCTTTCACATCCAACATTTGGGAAGAATCAGAGCCTCTGAAGGAGGAGTTCAGAAGGATGATTCTGGTGAGGTTAATACAGCACACATTTTGCAAAATGTTGCTGTAATTAAAGCACCTCAGTTTGACTCACAAATGTTCAGCTGCACCCACAGGTGATCAGAGGAACTTTGAGCTTCACTTTCATCCCCTATTAACTGGTTTATCACTTTCCAGGCAGCCTAAACAAACAGGTTAATCTGGAATGAATTATTCAGAAGACCTTTCTCCCCAACCAGGAGAAAGAAAAATGTCCTAATTTCACAACATTTTTATTAGAGGACATAAAAGATTTTTTAAGGTGAGAGATTCTTCCTCAGTGTTCCTTCCCTGCCTCTAAACAGCCCAACTGCAGCATCCCAGATGTCAATGCACTGGATTTCACATTATCAGCAGGTGAGTGAGCTGGTATCTTCCCTATCAGAAACATGATCAGCCTGAAGGTCAAATAACTTATTGTCAGCATAAACAGAATTACTATAATAGGCCCATCTAGCCCTGCTGGCCCTGACTGTGTATGGCCTCGGTGGAAAATGATTCCTGGGGCACAAAAGGGTGGGGGGGTGAGGGCTCCATGGAATGGGGGCAGCAGCTCATTCCTTCCACACCAGGTGCATGGGTTAAAAAAGCTTGGGTTGATCCCAGAGCAGATTTAGGCAGAGCTGGCCTAAAGCTGTCCAGCACAACGTGCTCCTGCCTTCCCCACTGATCCGGCAGAAGCCACAGTTAAGTTTTGCTTTCTCTGTTTTGGTTTGGTTTGGGTTTTTTCTCAGCATGTTTGGATACTCTGGATGCCCAGAAGGCTGAGGTTATCAGGGGGTCTGTGGGAATGCAGAGATGGAGGAGATGCCCCTGTGCAGTGCCCAGAGCACAGGATTTACAGGACTGCACTGCACAGCGAGGCAACAGGAGCAAGCCAGAATTAAGATACCTCTGAAGGGTGTCCTTCCCTCCCTCTCTGCTTACCCACCAATGCTCATTTCAGAGGAGAGCTGGGAGGGCTAAGTCACTGCTCTAGAGAACACTGAGTCACTGAGACTTCACAGAACCACACACAGGATTATCCAGGTTGGAAAAGCCCTCCCAGCCCATGGATCCTCCCTGTGCCCCATCCCCATCTTGTCCCCCAGTCCAGAGCACTGAGTGCCACTGCCAGTCCTTCCCTGGACACCTCCAGGGCTGGAGACTCCAAACCTCCCTGGGCAGCCCCTTCCAGTACCTGACAGCCCTTTCTGCCAAGAAAGTTCATGTTATAAGTGTGAATGTTACAATCATGTTATAACCACGCGTATTATGTCATGATTAGAACAATTCCCAGGTCCAAATATCCACCTCACGCCCTGTCCAAGCTCATTCCAAGACATCTCTGCCCGTTCCAACCACCTGAGCAGACACACGAGCCGCCCTGTCCCAAACACCCCCCTGGCAGATCCAAGCACCCCGAGGCCGGGCAGGCTCAGGGGTCTGGGCACCCTCTGGGGTCTGGGCACCCTCAGGGGTCTGGGC